>NC_090659.1:7242938-7545968 GCF_013368605.1 Nyctibius grandis | reverse complement strand
GAAAGTGACAAATTCTAAAAAAAGTGAAATTTTAGGATTTTACTGTGCAGGAACAGTTCACTAATTTTAACACTGTGTTTGTGACATCTTGGTTTGAGCCTTATTGGTAGAACTGAAATAACTAGGATGGGATTTTCTCAAGTTTACATGCTCTAGAGTAGTGATGTTAAATTTATATTTTAGACTTTTTAATGAAAAAAATTATCATATTGTTTTTTAAATAAGAACAGTATTCTTACTTCTCCCAAACCTTACAGCCTACTAGGACTCAGAAGCAAGAAAACTGTCTAACTTAAAGTAACCTTTTCTTCTATCATATGGTTCTTATGAACTCTGATTCTTTTTTTCCCCAATTATCAGTGATAATCAGTGGTAACAGTAGTCAAGTTATATTATCTTCTTGAAATTATTATTTTTTTAAAAAAGAATACACAGGGAATTGTTTTGTGGTTATATTAAAAAATTCCTGCAACATCCTCTTAAGCACAGTCTGCAGTTCTGTCCTCTTTAATTTCAAGAAAGATTTGGTGAAATCAGAGAAGATGGAGAGAAAAGCTGGTAATATTATCAAGGGGGTGGAGCAGCTGCCAATGAAGAGAGTTCAGAGGAGCCTCGGCATTTGTCTGAATAGGAGAGAATGAAGGGAGATGACTGAAGGTTACAAATTCATGTAAGAGGTCAGGCAAATGCAGAACTGATTGGCAAACAATGCCAGTACCAGGGACACTTGATGAAATGAGCAGAACTGTGTAAAACAGACGGAAGAAAAATACTTCTTTACATTGGGTAGCAAGCTTCTGGGACTTGCTACCACAGGTTGTTTGTGGGAGATGATACCAGCATGTTCATAAAAGGATTAGATGAATTTGTGGGCGATGGGTACAAAAGGATACCAAAAGGACTATGCAGGAATATACCTTCTAGTACATCTTCTAGCATCCTTGATTGAGCAGTTGAGTATACGAGAAATGAACTCTGGAAACAGAGATAAAATTGGCGTGCTTTCACTAAAGTGTCCCACTCTGCTGACAGAACTGGGTTAGGTCAGCCATTGGCTTGATCCAGTAGACTTATATAATTGTGAATTCATAGTAAAATGTTGAGAATGGGCCCCAATTCTTGTGACTATAATGACAGGCAGGAGGATTTTTCAAGACGAGTCTGTGTGTTCCTGCCTTTGGAATGTTAAACCATCTTAGGGTTTTAAGGAATAATACTAACACTGGGGACAGAGGCCTTTAAAAACAAACCAAACTTGCTGTTCATTCAGTAGGAGGCCTTCTAAACCCCTCTCCTAACTATCCTGCATAGTAAGATTGGGTGACACCAAATCTTTTGGATTTTGCAGTAGGCATTGTGAAGTTTATGTGTTGGGAGGTGAAATTACTTCATCCCTTCTCCCCTCCTTCTTATGAGTCTTTGATGTGTGAAGATCCTTGAAAAAACTTGGAACCCTGTGAGCTTTAATTACAAGTGCAGTACCAGTGCAGTAAACTAACCAGGGGGGAGGACTGCTCTTCATAACCCCAAACTGGAGTCTCCTTGCAGAATGATGACACTTTACATTCAAATACCATTTGACTAGTTTGTTTTTATTAAAGCCACACATTTTATGGAGATTATAAGGACAGCAGCCCCTTTTTGCATTGCCTTGACTGTCAGATTGTAGAGGACTACAAAATTAGTACTAATTTTGGATGGATTAGTGTTGACCTGTTGTTAGTCCCTCCATCGAAGTGGAACAGATGAGTTGCAGAGAAGGACAGAAAGAACACTTGCTGGGATGGATTAGCAGTAGGCAATTTATTGATTGCCATTTCTTTGTGGTACCTTATTTAAGTTTAAACTGCATCTGTACTATTCTGTCTGTGTGTGGTGTTCAAGACAATGATTTGAACCATTGGCAGATAGGCGGTTTGAATTTATTAACACTATTTTACTGAATATAAAAGGATTCCTGGCACAAACAGGCTTTAAGAAATCGCGTAGCTGTTTTGTTCGTAGAATACAGTACATCTTATTTGACTTTATTTCCTTTCAGTATCTTTTAAAAACCTTCTCACAGGTACAATGGGAACACAGCCAAATCCACACCAGACAGGAACAGTAGTTAAGTGCACTTACAGTTGTTGCTCCATGCAGTACATTAAATATAATGGGAACATAACAATATATACTATTGTACGTAGTGATTTTTTTTAAGGTAACCTCTTTAATAATAATTCTTAGTGTTGTAGCTTTCATAACTTATAGTTTGCCATACTATTCTTTTTATAAAAATATATAAAGTGTAATATTTGGTTTCCCTGAAGTTTCAAGAAATTGAAATTCTGTAGTGTGTGGTGGGGGTTTTTTTTTGTTCTTTTTTGTTTGCTTTTTTTTTTTGTTTGGTGGTTTGTGTGTTTTGTTTTTTTTTTTCTTTGGTAACTTGGCACGAATGACATATTTGAATTCTGAGGGGAGTTGTGATGTGTTAGTGTTGTCGCTGTTTTGAGTTAATGGCTTTCCTATACCCCTTATTTCCAAGTGTAACTGAAAAAGAAAAGAGATTCTTTTTGGAAGATAACAAGAAATCCTCGTTACTGTGCCTTTCTGAAAACTCACCTGTCTCAGAAGAAAATCAGTGATACCGAATCTGTGTGTATTCTAGAACCAGAGAGAACTTACATAGCTAATAAAATAATTTCATGATACATCCCATATTTCCAGAACAGCAGTCACAATACTGAAATTGTGCTGGGTGGTTGTCTTCATCTAGCCTGCACCCAGGGCTAAACAATAAACAGTTTTTCTATCACCCCATGTCCCTTCCCCAAATGAGGAAGGGAATTGGGAAAAGGAAGGAGACTCGTGGGTTAGAAGTTAAACAGATTTAATAAAATAAAGAAACCAATAACAATACAAAACACACAAAATCATACTTATCTGTAGAGCACTTGCAAGTTGCTCCAGGAACAAAGAAGAGGGAGGAGAGCAAAACCAGCCCCACCTCCCCCCAGCAAGCCCTTCCTTTTGTAGTGAGCTTGATGTCAATGCTATAGAATACACCTGTGGGCCAGCCAGGGTCAGCTGCCCTGGATTTAACTGCTGAGGGCCTTGGTCACCATGGCTGGCCACAATTGAAACCAAATCCCAATGAAACCAGGACAGTGGTTAATTCAAATCACTTTTAAGCTCCATTTAAAAATGTGTCCAAGTCTGAACTTCAAACATGTAGGAGGCAGATTCATCTCTTACTATTGCAAATTAAATGTGTCACTAGATATTGAAATAGTTCTGGCCATACCTAGTTAAAAAATTCTTAGATTGATCTTTTTCTGTGCTCAGGTAACAGGAGTGATAGGGTTTGATAATGCCAAATTTGGTCTCCATCATTCTGTCAGAGCCATGAGCCACTGGGGAACAAAGTTGACATCAGCATAATTGTGGCAGGCATCTGCTTGCACAGATGTCACTGCAGAAATGGAGTCATGATATTTATTCAATCTTCACCTTTTCTTGTGTTACATGCGTTTATTATTTATTTTAAGTCAAATGTGGTTCTTTGGCTGTTCTGTGTCAGGCACTGTCAAAAATCTGTTGTACGTTAGCGTAACACTCTGACTTAAAAGCAGCTTATTTTGGGGACTAGATTTGTTTTTTAATTAAAACATTCTAGAACAGTATCATTGCAACACTAATGTGAACACTGACTTTCCATGTTTTTTTATTTAATCTTCCTTGAATTGATTTTGAATGACTTTTCCTTGCTGCTTCATAATTAATGTTTTCTTTATGTGTTTCGGATTAAATTTTCCTCGTTTTGAGATTTTTAATTTCCTAGGAATTGATTTCATAAAAGAGAGGCATTCAAACGTGCTTCTAATTTTCCTTCTTCAGATTTATCAGAGGGACCCTTAGTTGTGAAGGGAACTTGTAAATACAAAGCAATTTATTTGAGCCTGGGTTTTAGGCCTGGTTTCATGTAAAATAGGGCTACACAGAAATGTAAGTTTCCTTATATCCATTCCTCCATTATATATCCCCCTACTAGTTAACTCAAATAAAGACCAAGACATGTGTTTGACTGTTACCCAGCAGGGTGGAATTTAGGCCATGTGGGTGGGAGGTAACCTGCATGTGCTGGGGACCCCTGAATGGGGTTCCCTCTGCGGTCCTGGAAAGGGATTTTCTGTCTTTTTTACTGTGTCAATCCAGAAGCATCTCTTTTTAAAGTGTGTTTGAATTGTCGTCTTCTAGGGAAGTGGTCAATTACAGGCAGAACTGCTCTGATCTTTGTATCCAGAGAATTTCTCTCCGAATGCCACAGTTTTGAAGCCTAAGGGGAAAACTGTTTCATTCTAAGATAAAGTGAATACTGCTAGTGTTGAGACCTTAGGTACACAGTAAAGCCTTAAGGCTGGATAATGAAAAAAATGGACATGACACTGAGAACTTACAAAAATGAAAACATTGTTTGGTATTTTATCATTTTTAGTCTAGCATGAAGGTAAAATATTATGAAATCTACAAAATTATCAGACTAGGGGAATCTTAAAATATTTTATTACTAATGCAGAAACAATGTACACATGCTCAATAGATTATTTTTTTTTTCCTGAGCCGTGCAGGCCTTAAACCTAATTTTAGAGCACCCAGTTGCTAATTCTCCAACTGGCCATATAGAGTGCAATTGCACATAAGCAGAACTTTAATAAATGCGAAGATGCCTCATAGAAGTAAAGGAAATTCAAGTGCAGCCTGCACGTTTGAGAAATTGGTTCAATCTTCACGCTTCTTTAGCCCGAGGTCTTGCTATAGAAAGGGCCAGCAGAGACTGCTAGTAGCTAAGTATGATACTGTTTTTTTCCCTCTCAGGTATTGGGTTTGCGTGGCCAGGTTTTGGTAGTGAGGAGGCTACAGGGGTGGCTTCTGTGAGAAGCTGCTAGAAGCTTCCCCCATGTTGGATAGAACCAATGCCAGACGGTTCCAAGGCGGACTCAATGCTGGCCAAGGCTGAACCCATCAGCATCCAGCCAAGGTCAACCCACCACACCCTGGGATGTGGACAGGTACTTTCTAGGAATTTATTTACTTTACAATAACTTAGAATAATTACCAAATAGGTCTCAGATAGGAATGATTTTCAGACTGTGAGAGGCTGACAATTGTACCTGTAATCTGTGCTGTCTAGTTAACTGAATATGATCTCTACTTACAGGGTTCTTGAGATTCAAGTTTAAAAAGTAATATTGATGTCAAAAATAAGCTTGATAATCCACCACTGTAGTAATGGCAGTCACTAAATTAGCCACTATTATTACTGGGGCGGGGGAAACAACCACCCTCCTGGAGACGTTATGGATAGTTGTCTGAAAAAGTCAACCTAGTGTTTAGCTACTGTTATTGAATTTCAGAAGGGAAATGGAATCAAGAACAAGAGAGAAAAGATCAGGATGTAGTTTGAAATTCATGAGCCACACTGTCTTGAAAAGTCATAAATTAAAAATAAGGAAGTTACACAGCATGGTAACGAAGATGATAATTTTGGAAAGGTTTCCATTTCGGGTGAGATTAAATATACTGTAGTATATTTAGTGCACTGTGACCTGGAAGAGAGACAACTGAGAAGGGTATAACATGGTAGTATACAATTGTGAAGAACATGGAAAAGAGGAACAAAGAAATGTTATTCACAAAACAGTAACTTGACTATAATAAAATGAAAATTTAGGGAAACTGGCTTAAAATTAAGAGCCTATTCACAAATCAAATAATTACTGTGAACTGCATGGATATAGGATACTACAGTTGCCCAAACATGAACTCAGAAAGCTATTACACAAATTAACAAACACATCTACTGAATGACCATTCTTACCAATTACGTGTGTAATTCAAAGTGCCTAAACTGCATGTTGTTGGAAGTGGGGATAATGTAGAGCCCCTCCCCCAGCCCTTAAAAAACCCTGTTTTCATTTATTTGTTCTTTGGCCATCAGTGGAGGCATGATTGAGTATGTGGAGATTGGTTTTCAGCTGATCATATGTTCATTGTAGAGGAAAATGAACTACTTAAGAAGAAAAACGGTTTCTCTGAATTCCCACTTCACCCATACTTTGACCACTTAGTATAGATTGGAGGCTATTCAAGAGCAAAATCTGTCCATTATTATACATTTGCAGTTTTTTTGTAGAACTGTGGTGCTTGAATTTTCTATGGAAGAAAATAAAGAAAGCCAAAGAAAACTTACTTCTTAAATTCCCAAGTTAAAAACTCAGTCTTCAGACTTTTCCCAAGACTGTAGTAGGATAGCTGTTCAATTTGTACTGAAGCTTTCTCTCTTCTTATCCTACTTGAAGAGAACTTTTTTCAATAGTTTCATAGCTGAGTGAATGGCTTCCATTCTTTTCAGATAACTTAAAAAGCCACCTTGATATGTTTTTTTATTGAAAACAAATACAAATGCTAAAAAGTCTGAAGAAGTCAGGAAAAGAGAACTTTGAGCTGCTCTGGAAAGGGGTGTTTGGGAAGAGGAAAAGAAGAAAAAAAATCTTGTGATGAAACTTTCTCCTTCCTTTCTATATTCAAGAAATTTGTCGTTAGAGCATCCATGTAAATAAAAAAAGTAAACCACATTCCATTACTAGCTAGTAATAAATGAATTAGAAACTAGGTTCTTTTCAACATTTGTTTTTCAGACAAAAGGCAAAATAATAACATGAAGTAGTTTCTGACATAGAAAGACAACTGCTTACAAGTATTCAGGGTTTCCACCACTCCATACACACACTGTAGACCCTTTATTCTGTTGTGGGTATATTGGTTGTATCTCGAACCACATCAACACGTCTTTTAAATACCTCCAGGGATGGTGACTCAACCGCTTCACTGGGCAGCCTGTTCCAATGCTTGATAACCCTTTCAGTGAAGAAATTTTTCCTAATATCTGAACGGTACAACTTGAGGCTGTTTACTCTTGTCCTATCACTTCTTACCTGGGAGAAGAGACTGACACCCATCTCACTACAACTTCCTTTCAGGCAGTTGTAGAGAGCGATAAGGTCTCCCCTCAGCCTCCTTTTCTCTAGGCTAAACAACCCCAGTTCCTTCAGACGCTCCTCATAAGACTTGTTCTCTAGACCCTTCACCAGCTTTGTTGCCCTTTGGACTTTCTCCAGCACCTCAATGTCTTTCTTGTAGTGAGTGGCCCAAAACTGAACACAGTATTTGAGGTGCAGCCTCACCAGTGCCGAAAATGTTCAAATGTAATAGAATATTGTCTTAGAATAAATGACATCTCTCTTTTTTGGAAAAAAAATTGGAAATTATTTTAGAAAATCTGACATGATATCAGACCAGAACTCTGCTAGGATGAGAAAATTTGCAAAGTCAGAAAAACACAGATCCTTAAATTCAAGTTCTTTATCTTTCGTCAAAAGTAAGATTCCTATCAATGTGCAGATTTTGTCAATAAAAACCTCATTTGATTAGTACTTAAAACAACATTGGTTGCAAATATAGGTAGCTTTATGAAGAAATTTTATCTCTTTTTAATACATTTGAGGTAAAAAGATATTTGATGGAGGTTAACATGAACAGCGTTATTCAGTTATCCTGCTGAGCAAGACTATCAGTCTTCAAAGTATTACTTAATGAGCCTTAAAAGCAGTTGTTTTTCTTGTACTAGATAGATCTCCAGTAGGTTTTGTAGTACTTACACATGCCGCAGTAAAAAAAAAATTGCAAAATTAATTTTGTAAACAGAGAAAACAATAGTTGGAAATAAGTTTGCATCAGAAAATAAGTTTGCCAAGTGAAAAGAGGTGTTTGGTTTCTATTCCTGATTAGTTGGTTGATATGCAGTTGAAGGTTTATATGATACTACAGTAAGATTAACTACTCTATGAATCTTTTTAATAATTGTCTCTGCATCTTTCTATTAATGAAATCAGCTCTTCAAAATATATTCCCAACTGAAAGGTGGCCATGTTATCTAAGCACCTCAAGTGCTAAGAAAAAAGTAATAGAGTGCCCTTCAGTGTAGACACAAGGTTGCTTTTCTGTGCTGGTACAGAGCATAGCTCACAGCAGAAAGCAGCTCAATTCCTGAGTGGGAACATTGAGTATCGACAGAACATAGGTATCTGTAATCACTCATTTTTGAATTATATGTATTTTTAGATGGCTTCTAGAGATCCTGAGAAGCATTTTCCTGAATATTTAAAAACAGCTTTTCTTGTTTCTTTAAAAATGTACACGTTAATCTGAACATGTTCATGAAGCCTAAAATATGAATATGAAAATCTGAATGACATTTGCCCTATTAATTGATAAGAGGGAGCTTAATAAAATACAGGAACATTCTAAGGCTCTAGCTAGAAATATAGTATTAAAAAGAAGTAGGTGGTGTACTTTTTTAATGTTGTAGCATCTGTGGTGTTAAATTGGGTTATTATAGTAATGGTAAGAAAGCAGAAATAGAAGTATGACTTCTTTAATTCTTGCAGCTGTAAGAAAGACAAACTCTCTTTTCTCTCCTAAAAGAAAATAAAATACCAGACCTTTTTCACTACAAATGCTTAAAAATGAACTTGCCTTATCGTAGAAGGAAACTTGTGCAATTTAGTAGAATTTACGAGAGTAAAATAAACCTTACAGCTAAGTTTTTTTAGAATAGAGGAAGGAATAAATTAAAGGATTTGAATATTTAACTGATTTTCAAGGTCTTCAAAGTGCTAAATGCTCTCCACAGTTTCAGTGGGCTTGAAGTTTCATCCACAGTCCTTATGATGGTGCCTATATTCTAATAGGACAAATACATCTGTATTCATAATGATTAGGTTTATTTTGTGTTTCCAATGTAGTAAAAATCCTGTTGCTTGCTACCAATAGCAGATGTGATGTGGTAGACTAGAAACAAATATTTTCTTCTTGTTCTTTCCTGACTTTTAACGTGAAAATTGGAAAGTAGGGAAAAAAAATTAAAATATTTTATCAGCATGCAGAAACTTTTTATGTGCATGCATTTTTGGTATGCATGCGTAAGACTGTGTAGGTATTTTTAATGTTTATACATTCCTGAAAATATGTTAATATTTTTTTTGGCTGATAATTAGAATGTATAATGTATTCCTGTATAAAAATATAAAATTAATTCAGCTGAATTATATAAACTAGTAGTTGGAATACATGATTTCAAATTTGTTATATAAATTTTTAATGTGATGCAATTTGCGAAAGGTAATCTGTAATGCTTTTTTTCCAGATGATGTAAACAAAAATATTCTTTCAAATTTAAATATTTATCTTAGTAGAAAATACATCATTGATAGTGGCAGGGGACTAAAACATTAGAGGTTAAAATCTGTCAGGTCTGGTTAATGGACTCACTTATTGAACTATGAACACATTTTTATTTTCCATGACAGGATCATTCATGAAAATGAACATTGCACATAAATAGCCATGTCAGTCACATGGAAAACTGTGAAACGTTTGTTCAGTATGTAGGGTTTTGTTCATAATCGTAGTATTCAGTCAAATATCATGTCACAGTATGATTCCAAAAGAAGCACTGCTCCAAAATGTCTTCAGTCCAATGAACATTCCCAATTGTTCACACCAAAGCTGAGGTAGCTTTCATTATATATGTATATACATATGGTTATGTGTAATTTTCAAGAAAATATAATACAAAATGCTAGACAGTAAATTAATATTAAATTTTCAATTAGTATAATTTGAAATTATAATTACCTTTGTTTTATGTCCAAGATTAATGGATATATACAAATGCCAGTGGAACAGAGTATGTTTAATTTGGCAGTAAACAAGCTAATAATTAAAGATCATATCCCCTAGTTTGCCAAGGGTGATTAAGATGATTCAGATAATGCCATCTTCTTTGGAGGGGGAAAAAAAACCAACCAAACAACCAACCAAAACCCCACCAATACCACCTGAAACAAAAGAAAAAAATACCCCCACAAGAACAGAAACCAAACTCCAGAAACTACCTTATTCTGTACTGCTCAGTATTTCTTTGACTGTTAATCAAGTGGACCAGAATCAACTGGTTTGATAAAACTACTCATTTAATACATTATGAAACATAGGTTTAAAGAAAGGAATAAAAAAAAGAGTCCTGGAAACAGGGTTGGTTCTTTTTGGTCTTCTCGCAGTCTTTGCCATCACTGTTCATGATACAAAGCGTTCCAGGGCAGTTCTGGAAATAGTTCCTCGTAATTCATCTCCCTCAGAAAGAATACGTATTTGATAGAGAAGACTTCTGAGTTACCAAGCTCTGCTTTTCTTACCTAGGCAGTTGACCTTTTTTCTTATGGGTATTTCTGTTTTCATCTCTGAAGATCAGCTGTAATTGTGCAGGGTATCCCAGGTCAACTTTGGATGCTGTCTCAAAATATGTCTTTTGCTTCATTGCTGGACAAACATAAGAGGTGAAGCTGCCTTCAGTTTGGGTGTCCAGGTGCTTCTCCTTTTTTCTTTAGAGAGGGATGGACTTTCAGAGAATTCAGAAGTAATATGACTGAAAGGGTTCCTTGGAAAGTTGGGGAGATATAGGTAGAGGGATTTAGAAGAGTGTGAGGCTCCAGGGGAAGTAGGTGAGGAAGGTACTTTGAGGGATAGACACTTGTGAAGGAGGAGACTTTGGGGAATGGTGAAAGGATTAATGAGGAAGAGATAAATAACTTTTAGACAGTTGGGAGTATGGGGAAGAGGAAGAGTAATGTTTCTTTTAATCTTTTGGTAATTTCTAACTCAAACTCTATTTTGCCATTTACAAGAGTCTCTTCGGTTGTCTTCCTCTCTACAGAAATGCACCCAGACAAGTAGTGGTACGCTGTCATTATTTTTCTAACAAATTATTGTCTCGGAGAAGAGAGTGTCTACGTCCACGAGGACCATGTTTCCAATATTAGCAGAGCTATCGCTATAGGGGAGTTTCAGTTATTTGCAATACTTTTACTTATTGCTTCACTGTTGTTGGAATTCCAGGTGCCAAACTATAATCTTCATTCCAGTCAAGACTTTTCCAGAATCATGGCATATAGTTAGCATCACTAGATAGAAAAGTTTTCCATGATGTAGGACTGTTTTTTATATTGAAAATGTTTTCTTTAGGGAATGTGGCAAGATAATATATTTTTCAAAAGTAAACATTGTGGAACTTTTGACATTCAATCATCATTATTGTTGTCAACATTACAGGTAGGAACCATGATAATGATTTTAAAATGGCTTTTATGATTCTTTTGTTAAAAAATATTATTATTTCCCACCTCAGAAGGTAGTAAGCTTTTAACTTTTAGAAAGAAAAAGGAAAATTGTCTCTAAGGCAAGTATTGGGTGAAACCTAATATGGTTTTGCTTTATTATTCTTGTTGACTTTATATTAATTGAACTACTATAGTGAGTCCAAAAGTGTCCATTGTAATTCAGTGCTGCTAGACTGTCGTCTTTACAGTGGTGTATATCTGTGCACTCCCTGTTCGGTTCCTTGGAGTTGTGTATTAATATTCTATGATATCAGGTTCATCTAAGAAAGAATATCCTAAAAGAATGTGTTGGAAATTTGAAGAAACAGTGGTAGAACTAATATTCTACAAGAGAGGGTAAAAGTTTATTAAATCCCACAAAAAAAAAAAAAAAGAAATTAGGGAAAAAATTTTCTTTGAGTACAAGACCTCGTGGATCTCTTTGAAATCAATACTGGCGGAACAAAAAGAATCCAAGTACAGAACTTGATACATCTTTAGTAATTCAGGTAAAACTACAAATACAGATTTTTTTTTTAAAAGATTAATCAATAGAAATTGTCCTGGTTTGGCCAAATCCAAGCCAATTTTCCTTTCAGTGATTTTTACTTTCAGCTAAATCTCTTCTAAGTAACTGTACTTTCTGAAATTAACTGCATGTTTGCAGACAGTGTCTGCTTCCAGGACTGATAACGCTCGAAGTTTGTAGTTATCGCTGAGGCACTGGTAGGGATGTTATGCAGAAAGGCTCTTTCTGTACTTAGTCTTAGAGAAACCAAGGTCACTGCTGAATTCCTCACTGCTTACGAGCGAAGAGCTGAAGGGGGGTCGCAGCTGCAGGGGGGAGCGGACAGGGCAGGTAACCCAAAATTGACCAGCGAGGGTATTCCATCCCATACACGTCATTCTCAGTATAAAGTGGGGGGATCACGAGGGTCTCTCTCTCTTTCTGCTATGGCCGGTGTCCGAACAGGACTCTTGTCTGTTTTCCTGCTGCCCCCGATCCCGATCCGTGCATCCCTGAATCCAGCTCTTGACCGTCGCTGGGCCCAGCCTGGGCCTTCCTGGAGCCTGCCCTGCAGTGCCGGTGGTGACGTGGCTGACTTCAGGGGAGCTCGATCTTGGTTTTGTATGTATATTTGTATATATTTGATTATTTCTATTATTATTATTATTATACTCTTTTTTCATTATTATAGTTTATTAAAACTGTTTTAACTTTCCAACTCGGAAGTCCCTCTCCCTTTTTCCTTTCCCTTCGGGGGCAGGGAGGGTTAACAGAGAGCGTCTGCCACAGGTTTAATAGCCGGCCCAGCTTTAAACCGTGACACAAATAATTCAGTATCACTTACAATGTGTCCCATTTCAGTGACAATGAACAAACAATTTTCTGTTATCAACAGATATAGAAGAAATTTGCACATGGGAGGAATTAACTTTTCTTTACATGCTATATGATTTTATAACAGTAAAGCTATGGTTGACCTTGAGTGCCCAATGGCATAATATGATTCTGCCCAACCTATTAATGAATTTTGCTTCTCTAACATTTTCAGTCCAAACATTGCATGAATCACACAGTATGAGCTAAGTGCTTCCAAATCTATCAGCATCAATGTTTTTAAAATAAACTTGAAAAATAAATAAGCAAGGAAGTGTTCCTATAAAACTTAGTTTAGAAATCATGCTGTAGGTTTTAATTTAATGGAATAGTCTTGACTACTAAGTCAATCATTAGCATTTACGAATTATATTAGCACATATTATCTTGGATTTGCTAGTATTTTAATGATGAATCTTGGTACGAATGTATAATTTACTAGAAGTTTTCAGCTTCAGATCTTTGCCCTGACACAGATCTCTCATTAGTCTGTCAGACAGAACATTAAATATTTTAGGTAGTTGGAAAACAGGTGAGAAAAACCTACTGAATACTTTTAAGTATTTGAATTATTTTACAGGATTTCAGTGTCCTGTTTTGAAATGTTGACAAATATGAGATCTGACTAGTTTAAATTTTGTTTTTAGAATTCTTCTCTTAGGTAAAAAATTTTGAAAGAGTGTTTTAATTCAAAAGTGCATGAGCTACAGTTAAGACCTTTTTACATTTCGAGAGAAGTATAGTTTGCATTTGTTTATGAAGTGGCTTCTGTGTCACTTAATTACTGCTTTATGTGGTGATTAAATAAATCTCTTTAGATAAGATCTAGGTAAATTGCATTTAATCTGAATTATTTTATTAGTAACTTAAAAAGAAAAAGCAACAGAAAAAAACCCATCAACCAAACCAGTAGATTATTATGAAAGGAAGTGGGATTCTTTTCCAGCAGCATGAACAGGAAAAAAGAAGCAAGAAGAAAGTTGAAATGAGGTAATTTTAAGGTATTTTTAAAAAAACAAAACAAAACACCAAAAACCAAACCCAAAAAACCCCATACAATTAAAAACCACAGTTTAAAAGTATTTCACAAGGTTTTTCACAAATATGAATTTTAAGAAATTAATTTATAATCCAAATGCAAAAGACAAATTCTTCTTTTTTATGACCTTTTTTCAGACTCATTACAGGTTTATTAAAAAATTTGTCCTTGTTTTAAGATAGCAGCATTTGTGTAATTTACTAGGAAAACAACAGAAAAGTTATTTGAAAAAACTCCAGCTTTTTTCCTTAACTGTCCTGAGGAAGTGTTTTATAACATGTCATGATTTGACATGAAATCTATTGTCAGATTCCATTTAGAAATGTTCAGGTGGTAATCTGCATTTTAAAATTGCATATTATATCTTTTTACTTTAATGTTCTCAGTAACACTGGCATATACTTGTGGCTTACAGGTCCCCTGTAAGAATCTAAATTTTACAATATGACAGTGGCGTGTTTTCCCTTTCTCTGTAAAACATACATATGTAGGTAGAGGAAACGATTCGTCACAGAGCTCTTTTTTTTTATTTTTTTTTAAAAATCTCAGGACTCGAAAGGAGAATGAATTTAGTTTTAGGCATAATAATGCTTTGAATTATCTTTGTCAAATTAGTATGTTAATGTAGTTAAACTTCTAATTTAAAAGCAAACAAATGTGTTTACTGAAGCTTGTTTTCATATGTTGTAGTTACCAAACTGGAAATATATTAAATGAATGTGTTCAAAATAGCATAAAGACCTTGTGATAATGATATTCATAGAGTTTAACTTTTCATGGTAAGTACTTTGTATGATAAGCACAGTTGTGTAGAAGGTGTGTGCAACATTAACTGTCCCAATTCCTACACACCGTCTTTAACACAGCAAATAAAAATAATTTCAGTAATCTATGGAGCTGTAGACAAGACCTAGAGGTCTATATCTGGAATTTTGAAGAAAACTAAAGCTCTGCTCACCTTTTTGGATGAGGAAAATTACTTTCAAACTTGAAACTGTAGAGGAAACTTTTTAAGGACATGGCATTTCTATAGTTCCTACCTTTCTGTAAATAACAGAGAACACCACCTCAGTTCAGACCTTTATACATGTAACTAAGCATGCCAGAACCTCTAAAGGAGTAGAACAAACCTGTTCCACTGGAAGTCCAATTTAAAGAAAAATAGGAAAATGTATCTAGGAAGACAAAAGCAGATATGTAGAATTTACCAAGTATATGGGAAAGTAACTTTCTGAATATCTTTGATTCAATTTCTTTAATTTTTCTCTAATACTGATGAAATAAAACAAAAAAAAAACCAAAAAACCCCACAGAATATGTATGTGCCTTAGTTTCAGCAGTTATTTTCTGTGTAAAATATTGACTTCTTTCAGCACAGATTTTATCAGTCATAGAAGGAAAATGAGGTGTTTGATTATTAGCTTTAGGAGTCATAGAGTATCTTTAATAGCTTAGAGAAATATTAAACAGAAAAATGTTCAAAACTGGGACAGCCACTTCACCACTGGCTGTCTGGTTTGTGCAAGTCATGCGTTTGTGGGTCTTAATTTTTGAGGTCTTACCTACCTAAGTGTGGGTTCATGTTGTTTTCTTGTGCGTAGGTGGGACCCTGGACCAATTTCTGATATGGTAGTTCTGATGGCCTGATTTAGCTGCTGATGCTGAAGTTTTTCTTCTGTCTTGATAAAGATTATGATGTTTGAACAGTCAGTCACATCAAAGTATAATGATTTAAACGGAAAACACATGTAAGGCAATGCATATCAAAACTAATAGAATGCATATGCTTGAGCTGTTCCCTCAGATTTCACAATCATGGGGGCTGTGAATGTCTAGGCTTTCTCTGTGTCTGCTTGCTTCTTGTCAGAGCACCACAGAGGTGATGTGCTGGCTGGCTGCAGGCAGTTTGTTCCTCTTTGTTGGGTCCAGAGTGCTTTCTTTGATGACTCCAGGTTTGTGCTTTGCTAGGTCCTTAGTGTAATCTTTCAGGCAAGTGCTTTCATATCCTTGTCTCCAGCCCTTACTTAGACTAAGATAGGTGGAAAAAGGGAAATTTCCTTTTATCAATAAGCAATTTTTTCCTTGTTGGATAGGTGTTCGTAAACTGGATTTATAAATCCAGGACTTTCAGAAACTTTCTGCTGATAGTGATTGAGGGAATGAGGCACCTGTTCCAATATAGTTAACATTTCAGTTTTTTAGAAACTCACCCCAAAAACCTGGATTCATGTTTCCATTCTGTTTTTTCCCACATGAGAAAGTCTACTGATAATATGACACATGGAGCCCTGTTCATGTTTCAGGTTGGACTGAATTTCCAGCCTGAACTGGTGCTATAACTTAGAGTATACATTTCATTTATTTGTTCTTAGTTTGCAAGCTGTATTGTTTTAAGAAGAGAGAAATAAGGTAAAAATGCCTGGAAGAGTTGCTTCCTTCCTGACACGGGCAATTAAACATGGGGATGCAGAGCTGCCTCCAAAATGCAGGGTGGGTAGGCAGAAGGAAAGATGGAAGAAGGAGGAAGAGTAGCAGAAGGGATCTGGAGCCTGCAGTATGCTTGCAGACACTTGCAGACTGCCGATAGGAACAGAGAGTAAAAAGGTAGCTAGACCTTTGCAGCGTGGGAAGAAAAAGCTTCTCAGGGGCAGGAAGGTCCTGGGGTAGCATTTGTTACAACTCAGGAAGTCACTGAATCAGCTAAACCAGATACTCCAGTTGGCTGCGTATTCTCTGTGTAGAAACTTAATGGTCCTAGTTTATATTCTAATAAAACCTGGCTTCTCTGAATTTTGATCTTTTGGGGTAACTCAGTAAAGGAGAATGTCTGGGCACTTTTCCCTCAAGGGTTCTGGTCAACTTTTAGTCCCATTATGGGTTCCATCCAAAAAAAAAAACAAACCAACCCCCAAGAAAGAAAAAAAACCCAAACCCACTTGAATAGAGTTTATCTGCCTGTCTAGAACTCTTGAAATATCTTAGACAAGTTTTTAGCTTTAATGAAATTCCAATGTGCCTGAAATTCTTAAAGACTATTTATTAAATCATCATACCTTGTGCAATGACATTAAAATAGAAGAGAAAGCTAATAAACATTTACTTCACTGGGAAATCTAATAAAGTAGTAGTTCACTAGGCAGTGTGTCAATTAATGGACACAATTTAAGGATCTGCATACGCAACAGGAGCTTCAGAATGAGATCAGCTGTGCTGTTCTTATGCCTGCAGGGTCATACACCTCGGCTGTCGTGAGTTCAGCTACTGACTGAATGTACTTCAAGCCCGAGTAGTATGTCCAGAGTAATTGTTTTAAATTCATCTTATATTTTGTTGACTGTAATTTGCCATTTAGTGAGGCAACCATCCTGCCAAGTAGTCTTTCCATATGGATATTTTAGCAATCACCTTAATCAGTGTGATGTGAAAATGCCCCAGGAACCTCAGTTTAGAAAATCTGCTTACTGTTTTCTTCTTTTTTCGTACCTTTCACAATGAGGTTTTTCTATTCCAAAACTAAGTCTGCAAAACTGACTTCAGCCCTTTTTGTTTTGCTTTGGCATGGCAGAAACTTGAAGGTTATGTCAAGTCACATTTTATCTGTAATAGATAAGCTCTTATAAGCCTTTTCAGATGAGATTTAGTACAGAAGACTTTCCACTGGATGTGTAGATCTTGTGGTATAGTTTTTGAACAGTGTTAGTCAGACTTGTCACGAGGATAAAACTTTGACTCCTTCCGCCGCCCCGTGTGTGTGCTACTGAAAAAAGAAGAAGAAAGAAAAAAAGAAAAAGAAACGTGAATTGATCTAAGAGTCTCTAGCCTAAAAATCTACCAGCCCCATCCCCACAACACCTTCTCCTGCCCAAAGGAAATTGTCAGCAGAATAAAGAAGCCATGAGTAAAGGTAACTGGGAAAGAAGCAGGAAAACAGAGTAGCAGGTTCATACTTTTAATTGACTTTCATCTAAGGCTTCTAAGTCTTTGGTAATGCAATCTGTGCAGAAGATCTCACGTGACTCTTGAGACTTTGCTGTTATTAATCAACTAATTTCTTCTATGATAATGGCTTTTAAGAGTTTATTAAAAATCTGGAAAAGACACTGTGCTGTATGGATCCAGTTCAAGAAAATTGTTCCATTTTCGAAGGGGAAGTGCTGCGGCAGAAATAAAATAAAACAAACCACATACCAGGTGGGGTGCTTTTTATGAGCAGCAGACTGATGTGACAGGAAAGAGGGGAAAAAATGGAAGTTCATATGGTCCAAATGGTCACTTCAATTGCTGTGGAAGAAAGAAAAGGGATAGTTCTTACAGTAACTATAAGAGATAGTGCAGATAATTCTGGTGGTAGTGTCAAACCAAGTTTGAAACAATGAAATTTGCAGAAGAAAACACTAAGTTTTAGATGCCACTTAAGTTTGCATGGAAAGGAAGAGAAGGAAAGAAAAAAGGAATCCTCACGTCCTGGTTTTCAGTGATGAGTTTCAACTGTGGCAGGCAGTGGGGAGACAGAGCCTCCTTCCTGAATAGATTTCTTGATTCTCTTTCTCTAGGATTAGTTTATTTTTGTGCATGTTTTTTTTGGATGAAGATTTTATTTCAGCCTGTACTTTTCTTTAGTGGAGTGTTCATTCCTTTTGATTCAAGATATATTTAAGTTGCAGATCTTTCTGCTGTTCTTGATATGTTTGCATCTCTCTGCACTAGTGCAATTTATAGGTTTTGACAAATCTGTTTTGAAAAATTCACAGAAGATGCAAGAGATATTGCTAACAACCATTTCATGTAGAATCTGTGGTGCTTCTTAATGAAGACTCAGTTTGATATATATTTACATTTCACCCATTAAGATCTTCAATTGAACAACATTTAAAAAAAAATATCCTGGCCAGTGATTTAGAAACAACTTTTAACAACAGGAGCATGGGGAGGTGGGGGTAGGGGAGAAGGAGGGACTGTTGTAGGGGGCTATATCAGTTATGTCAATAAGTTGGACACTAAAACAGCAGTGCTTTAAATTGCTTCATTATTTGCAATAAGGAATGGAAGGTAAAGTGAAAGACATGAAGACAAAACTGCCTTTTTTACTGTCTAGCTTGCCAAAACGTACACACAGTAGAAAATTAATTCCACAGAAAGACAGGAGGGTTTTTTTTTTTTTTTTTCTTCCTTTTTCATCTTATTTAAACCTTGGGTGGACCTTTGTAGTCATGTGTTTGCAAGACTTTTATACATAGCTGGAATGTTAATATGTGAAACCATATGAAAGTAAGTACCTCGAAATTTGAGTTATGGACAGTCTCCCCATTAATGGGAAAAAATCAAAACTTTGTTCTGTCAAAACTACTTATCTATACAAAATATTACATAACTTGTTTTTTATAATTATTGTGGCCTTGCATGAAAATGTTTTAATAGGTGTGAACCTTATAAAATGTTTGAAAAACAAACACAACTAGGAGAACAGCTAGCACGTCTGGGCCTACCATGCTATGGGAACTGTCAACAAGGGAAATGGGTCTGATGTACGCAAAGGCATCAGACCAACAGCAGTGAAAACCAGGGTTGGCAGCAGAATGACATGAGCAAACAGTAACAGTGTGATGTCTGTGAAGGTTTTGCTAGATTAATAATAAATAGGTATACATAAATAATCATAGTTTTTGACAGTTTTAATGACAAGTCATCCAAGGAAAAAAAAAATCTGCATATTTGGAATTGAAAAATGTCAAGTTTGAGATGACAGAGGGAAAGAGATGGTTGGAAACAGAGATAGGCAGCTTGTCTAAATATGTGTAATACTAAATACAGGTGATTATATTATTAGAAATTAAAAATAAGCTGTGATTCAGTTATTTTTAAATTGTTAGGCCTTCTCAGCTGCAAATTTCACCAGGTGCTAGGAGCAATTGTAACAACAAGCACGTCGTGTGTTACTTAAAAATAACATTCCTAGGCATCACTGGATATCTTTCCAGTAAAGGAAAGATGTTTAGGATGGCAAGAAGCAAATTTCTCTTTTCCCAATGTGTAATTTAAGATGGATTCTAAAGCTGTGTAATTCAGAAGCAATAGTAAAGATTTTAAAAAGTTGCCTTTTAGAAATTAATATATGGATGAATTAGGCAACTGCTGTATATGCTATGGATGTTTTTCTTGTGGGTTACACTTAAAGCTGAATTAAGAAATACCCCTTTTGGCTTGCAAACCATATTTTTAAATATAATCTTGTTTTCCTTTATTGAACCTCATTGATCTCACTCATCTCACTGTAGCTTAAATTACCATGGAAATCAACAGGCAAAAATAAAAACCTGTATTTTTTTTTTTACAGCAATGTGTCAACATTAAATATGTATAGAACATTTTAAATATATAAAAATGCCTTTGTTTTTCCCTTGTTGGCCTGTACCAGTGGGATAAATTGGTCATCGTTCAACAGTTAAGCCAGGAGAAGCCTTAGAAGTCTGACAGTAAATGAAGTTAAGCTGCCCTGCAGGTCCAGTGTCCATGCTATCCTGTAGCCAGAAAAGACTAGTGTTGAACCAGTGGTGGTGGTTGTAACTGAATCTGCTCCTCATGACATGCAGTATAATGCAGGCCCACCACAGAGTAGTCCTCAAGGTGTGCCAAACTTTACTGGGGCCAAAGTGAGTACAACAAGCAAGAAGAAAGACATTATTGGTAACTGGAAGATTATCATACCACCTAACTGTCTTTTGTTTCAGAAAATGATTGTAAAAGAGTCTTCTTCAAATTTATTATTAAAGTGAACATGTCTTTCTTTTAGGCCCTTGTCACTGAAAAGATAGAAAGAACTTGTTAGGTTTATATTAAAATAAATGAAGAATATCTTATAAATACTTACAAACTTCAAAGTAGTAGCTTTTAAGTAAAGATGGGTCATTCATTATCACAGTATGATGCGGTATCTCAGGATCTCATTATCTTAAGATGCTAGTCTCAGTTTTGATTGGCAGTAAGTATAACAGTCTTATATACCATTTGCAAGCTATTTATTGGTTGTGATTTTTAGTAGTGGCTAGACAAAGCTCAGCTCAGATAAGCTTATTTAGTTGTCATACATGTCAGGCCTCCTGGTAGCATGGGATTTGCTGAAGAGATATGTGGGTTTTAGTTATAGATGTGTCAAAAAATAAACCCATTAAGATGGCAATTGAACAACCAACACCCATAAATTTTAGCATGTTTATTTTCATGTCTTGATTTGAAATTTTATATGGTAAATGCTAAACTTAGGAAGAAAACCTGAGCTCCCTTTTAATCTTTGTGAATTTAAATGCTGTAAACGTTCAAAAACCAAACTGTTAATTCTGTGTCTGCATTTTGGTGTGATGCTGATGTTACTGTGATTGTTACTAGACTGAGAAAGTTTGTTCAGTGATGCAAAGATCTTAGAATATGAATGTAAACTTTGAAGTATCAGATCCAGTATGTTTTCAAGAGCGCCTCTGTAGTATTGTCTGTGCATGTTCATCTGGCTGTGTCTGAATATACATGAGCTGTTTTATACTCTTAAAAAATCATACAGTATGTTTCCAAATGTATTTGACAAAAATGTGAAAGCTTTGATCTGATACTTCAATTTTAGCATGCGTTTGATCTTTGGGTAATTGCAATTACTTTCTAGTATACTCATATCCATATTGTGTATAGATGAAAGAAGCACTTTGTGTTTGGAAAAGAATAACAACACAAAAATGCCCTTGTATCTCTGAGGAAGATTATGCAAAATATAAGGAGCTAAGTGTTCACGAATTCATATTTCTAAATAAATCTGGTTGCTTTTAAGTAATTGCTGGAGGGAATTTTTTGTGTAGAAAGTGAGTCACATGTAGCTCAAATACAAAACTTTCAACTTTCAGTTGATTACAACTAGAGTTAAGTTACTGAGTTTCTATTTTATATCTGTGTTCTTTTGTCCTATTAACTTGTAAAAACTAGTTGAATTATCCAGACAATGTGTTAACTAAGTAATGAGTTTACATTTATTGCTCTGTCAGTACTTTTCACTAGCTTCTTGTTTCCTAAGAAGGTCACCAAGATGAAGCTAGTTAGTCATGGCCGACCGCAGTCTCTGGCTTTTGGTACCCAACCATACATACCTCAGCCCTCCTTGAGGAGGTTTCCTGTTTCTCAGAGCAGTGGTCCATCATCCCTGCTGATGCTGTATTTCATGGATATTGAATATCATAGGAAATATTAGAGTTCTTCCATTGGATGTCTCTACTGGTGTTTTACTAGGTTTCTTGCATGAGTGAAAGAGTTAAAGTATCAATAATGGCAAATAGCCGTTATTTACTCGGCAAAAAATCCAATGTTTAAAGTTTGACATAAAATACTCAGTAGTTAATGAAAAAACTGCATCCTTGCTACTTGTTGCCATAAAAATTAGTATTACAAGCAAATGAAATGAATAGTTAAGTTATGCTTGACCCAAGATGAGATGCTAAGAGATGTCATCCTTTTTGGAAGAGCATTGGTGTGTGGAAAGTTGTGTGAAGAATATCACTGCTCAGCCTTTTGTGAAGGATATATCCTAGATAGGATAACTAAAATGATGTTCTTTTATCTTTAAATCACTAAAGTTTTCATTAAGGTTAATTGCACTGGAAGTTTGAAGAGACTGTGCAAAGATAATTAAAAAAGAAATAAATCTAACAATTTTTTGCAATCTTATAAAGAACTCACTTCAGTTAAATGATTTCTTAAATACTTAATTGACTAGAAAGTTTTGGGGAATTAACCTCTGCTATTAAAACACAACTTTCCTGTATTTTTTCATATATCAACAGCTTAATTCTGGCTTTAGGTGTACACTCCAACCTTAATTCTCAATTTTCTACAACTGAAGCCCACGTAACACAAAATATTTTCTCTCTGAACTTTCACATAGAATGCCTCATCTGTGGAGTAGGTAATTTTTCTGTCTTTTGCACTGAACAGATGTTTGCAAAAAGTACCCTAGTGCTTTCATGTCTACTTTAACTGCCACTTTGCTTTATGCAAAGTTTAGGAATTCAGATTACTATCTGTAAAAAAAAACAAAACAAAACCCAAAAAACAAAACCACACACGAAAAAAAACACAAAAAAACCCCCAAAAACAAAACCAAAAACACAACAAAAAAAAACCCCAAACCCCCCAAAAAACAACAAAAAAACCCAAAGCCCCAAACCAAAACCACAACACCTAAACAGAAAACCTGTCTGTTTTGACCTAAGTTACAGCAGAGAGGGAGAGCTACATACTTTGCTGTGACATGTTTTATGTATTGGTTTTGCTGCATAGTTTATACCCTTCTGCTATAGTTTTACTAATAGTAGGACTCTCTGTCTTACCCGGTCTGGATATTGAGCATTATTGTAAGACAGTGTAGCTAGAAGATGGTTAGAAGCAACAAAACCTGAAAATCCTAACCTTTAAGATTACAGGATTTTTTCATTTTTATTTTTTATTTTTGGTATTAAAACGTGCATATATTTACTTTTAGATAAAAGTAGTCATGTAAAACTCAATGGAACTATTTGTGTCCTTAGAATTAAATACACACATCTTCACTGTTCCTTTGAAATGCTCAGTAATTACTAATAGTAACCTTTGTAAAATGATTTTCATTGTCTTTTAAGAAAATAGACATATTTGGCTTAAGCTACTTCATGTATTCTTTCATTTGAAAGATAATTGTGTATCTTTAGAAGTGGGATTTATCATGATGGTGATGATAAGATTAACTGTAGAAGTCCAATTGAATGCCACTATAATTTTAGGAATGAAGCTATTTACTTCCTAGGCATGTATGCCCAATGCTGAGCATGCTATTTAGTGTGTGTGTATCTTCCTTCAGTGAAATTAGACAAGCCAATTGTAGCGTTTACTTAATAATTTACATGTAGCACACACAGGGAAGTACTAGACAGCCAAAAATACAAAGCAATTAAAAATTCATTGTCATCAAGAGAAAGAGTTTGGAAATACCAGAACAGTGTGAAATCTCTGAGGATAACTCAAAAAGTCAGGTGATAAGTACCTGAAAGAAAGAGGACCAAGGGGGTGTGTACAGTGAGATGAGTGTATGAGGGGGAATGGGAAAGCTGGAAAACGGAACAAGCTAAAGAGAACAGGGGCAGGAAAAAAAGTAAATATTAGAAGAAAAGTCAATTTTCAGCTTTTTTTGCCTTACCTGTATGTTACTACATGCTGCATTACTACAGAGCAGTATGTTTGCTGCTTTTAAAGAGAACAACTCTATGCATAATAATCATCTTTGTGTTAGCAGTAACTGTTGTTACTCATGTCACTTTTGGGTAGTTTTCAGAGAAGTCATGAAATGCACATCTCCTCTCTCAAAAGTAACACTGACATACTTTTGTATTATCAAAAAATTACGTTATTGCTGGCAAATTTGCCTATTTTTCACTTCTCCGAAGACGGAAAAAAAGTAAAATTGGTGATTTGTGCCCCACACCCCCCTCCCCAATAAAGTCACGCTAAGGCACACAACCAACATAAAAACTTAGGTTAAGAAGACTGAACTTTACCCAGCACTGTGGGACTTCCATCTGATCAGGGCCTTTGGAACTACATGGCTTTTATACAGTACTCCAATTAATAATTGTGTGGACAATTCTTTATTTCTCAGGAATTTGAATGTATATTTATCCCATACTATACCAATGCAATTACTGTGCCAGTATGCTAGTAGCATAGTAAATTTCATTTATAATCTTTACATTGTAGGTGTATTTCTAACTGGCTACACTTACTTATGTTCAGATTTCCTATATAGTCCCATATACATTTGAAAGTAACAACCTGGTATAAAATTAAAATTTTTTAAATGAAATTTAGTTCGGTGTTTCAATTGAAGTATGATTTCCTGTAGTCAGGAGCAATCATGAAACAGCAAATGTTTTGGTTATCAATATTTTACAAGACAGTCTCAAGGTCACTTTGAGCATGTAAAACATTTTACTTACTGTTTTTGACTAATGACTACAATTTGCTGTCACGTTAATAGTCTGACACTAGGAAATCACAAAAGCATATCACTGGAAAATGCAGTTGCTTAGAAGGTTTTTCACTGCAATGCTGATGCAATTTGAAGCACATGCTGAAAGAAGTTGCAGTTTTGTGGGTTTCTAAATTACAATTCTGTATGGTAGCTGTTTTTAAAAGAATGATTCTTATTTAAAACAAGAAAAAAGGGTAGCTTCTGTTAATAATATTGCAGCAACAAAAACAATATAGCATATATTGGAACCTCACAAACCTTTTCCTTGCTGGTGCATGGTTTTGTCATTTGCCCTTTTGGAAACTGAATGTACAGAGAGATACTTCATGGTATGGTTTTGTAGTAGAAATTTGATGTATTTTATTAAACTACACGATAATGGTAAATAAATATTTTAAATGCTATTGGTATTGATTTTTAATAGCTTGCTTAGGAAGGTGCTTTGTCTCACTAGCGAGTGTTTTATACCGCTACCATGAGTTTTATGTTTTCTAAAGTTAAGTAAGCCTTACCCTTGCTACCTTAGTTTCCGAATTTTACTACTTTGGAATGTAAACTGGGGGAGATCACAGTCATACTGGTACTGGCCACATTTGAAGGACTTCCTACGTGTAGTATGAAACAAGTTATACGAATTAAATAGATGGTTTATGGGTGCAGAGTTGGTCACCTGATACACTGAAAAAGTTCCACAGCCAGCAGCCACTGGGAGAAATTAGTCCTCTCGCAGTACGAACAGGGCCAAGTTTTGTGCTCAAATGGATTTCCTGTTAAAGTGAGATGTTCAGGTCTTTCTGAGTATTTTATTTGCTTAATGACTCTCTCTTGGACCTTCAGCCATATGTTTCTTCTGTAGTCTTTTCTTAAACGGTGAGACAGGGAGGACCTGATCTCAGTCTAGACTTGCAGTCATGTACGTAGGTCCTAAAATGTGAGGCATATCAGACTGAACCTTATTAGTGTAAAGACTGGCTGTTATCCTGAAGGAGTATTTAAAATTCTGTTATGAAAAATATTATGTACTCTTTAGATTTTTACAGCCTTTTCAAATAAGCAGTTGTGCTCCAGAAAAACGTAAAATAAAAACTGCTTCATCTAAACCTTGGGTGCGTATAAGAGCCTCCAATGACATCTAAGAGATGCTACGATTTATATCTGTATATTTTATTAGGTTATCAAGAGTAAGCCTGTCTAACCTTCTAGGCATTATAATGTTTTAAATTTTTTGCTGAAGGACCTCTGTAAGAGAACTGCGTTTTTATATTGATACAGTGAAGAATAGCAGAGGTGTAACAGAAGCAGTTTTCATAGTCCTCTGCACACCACTAGAAGTGACCGCAGTTCTTGTGGATTATGCAAAGTGCCCAGGTATCCTACTTAGTGTGGGTGGCTTTGCACCTCACTGTCAGTTAAGCAGTCTGGATCTAACCCTCGGGGTACTACAGTGAGATTTGTGAGATGCATCAGTGGCCATCCACGCACGGGAATGTAGCAGTGAGTCACTAGTATCACCCTTGAGATGATAGCTGGGTTTGAGGTTTTGTGAGTTATATTTCTCAAGAACTGTGTTTTAGTTTGCTTATGACTGTACACATTGGCTGGGTAATGAAAGGTACACAAAAATCTTAACAGAAGAAGATTACTATTAGCAGCATTCAAGAGCCTAAGTAATTCAAAGTACTTTCTATATCAGCTTTAAAAATCAAAGTAAATCACATGTCAAAAACATTATTTCCATGAACGTTTTTACCATTTTAAAGCTGCTATGGAAAAATTACATTGATTGTAAATTTTCTTCAGTTATGTAGAGGACTAGCAAGTAGTTAGGTTTTTTCATTTATGCTCAGTTTCAAGCACCTTCCATTTTATTACATGCTTTGTAGTTTAATTCATTGGCAAAGCCTTCCGAATTTGAAAAGGCATAACCTTTCCTAAAGCTAATGCAATTTTTGTTTAATATATTAGAGGAAAATATTAGCTTCCTTGGTAAAGGTGCCATTTCATTTGCTTTTATTGTTTTTTTTTTTTTCTATTTATTTAAAACGTTTGAGATCTGAGCCTTTCTTTTTTAACGTGGATTATGCATATATATTGATGAAGAAACCTTTTGTTCTGATATTCATGATAGTTTTCCATTCATACTACTCAATAATAAATGCTGAATTCATTAAACCTCTAGAAGAACATACCATTGTTGATACTTACTTGGCATTACAATAAAGCATAGTATGTTCACTATGAGAGAATAAGATAAAAATATATAAATACGCCAGTTCAGAAAAGTTGACTAATTTTATCGGGCAAAACGTTGGATCTCCCACCAGGGTTCACGGGAAACCTTGAAAGCGATTATGTTAGTCACAAAAGTTAATTAGTTTTGTAACTGTGTTCTGTTAAAATGTTGCTTTAGGCAGTGTATTCTGAACACAGAATCTTTAGTCTTTTTGGTTTGAGAAGATTTTGAGACTCCTCTTGTGGTAGCAGAATGGTATTGTGTCCGTGCTACAGATGAACAAACTGTTTGGATTTTGCACAAATCCAACTTCTACCAAACTGTTGTTTTGTGATCCGCTTCGCTATGTGAAGTATTTCCAGCTTCTTTCTTTTAACTTGGATTTAAACATAAAATATTTTATTTCAAAAATTCATAAACATAAAAGCTTATTGTGTGCATTACAAATTTAATAGTCGTCTTCCTCCCCATGCAGAGAGTATTTATGCATTTTCTTCTTTTTTCCTAGGTGAGTAACTAAAGGTTAACAGAATTCCTGGTTGTCAAGTATGCTTAATGTTTTTCTGTAGTATGCTGTGGGTAAGTAAGAAAAATATTATTTTGTTTGCTTTTTTTAAATAAGGACATAAACAAAAATGAATAATTGGTAATAACTTCTGTGTTTTAATCAGTGTCATAATTGGCTACTATATTAACACTGTGTAAAAACTTGCAACAGATTTGGGAAGGTATTTTATAAGGAGAAGCTTGGACAGTAGGCATTATTGGATTTCAGAGAATTTTCTGACTGTTCTGCCCTTTTGTCATTTAAATTATGTATTCAGGGTAGAGTTGCAAACTTTGAAAAGTTTGTAGATGTGAAAATGTTTTGGTTTCTAAAGGAAAAAGTGTACATGAAAGGAGACTAAAAGTCAGTTGTACAAATTAATTTAGGAAATTATTTCACAGATTTAAAAAACTGTTTTGTGTTTGTGGCTACTACATTTAGGATTAAATATGTTGCATTTTGAATTTTGTTAATGGTCAACATTGTGCTTTGGGGTTACATTGGTTCTGCAGAAATTGTCAGGAAAATGTTTGGTTGTGGTATAATATTCGTTAGTTATTATTTACTCCTTAGTTGTCATATCTATCTTTCATATGTTTGTTATAACTGGGAAAAAAAATTTTTTTTTTTTTTCTAAAAGACTTTTAAACAGAATGGTTGACTTATACTGGATTTATTTTTTATCTACCACTGGCTGTATGATTGGAAAAAAATAAAAGTAAAGGTTTTTGTTGTAATGTTAACCCTACTGGAGTGCATTGTACAATATTAACAGCAACTCGTGTGCCCACAGTTGCTTCCATTGGAAATGTCTCTCATACCAGTCAGAAATTAAAATTAATTGAAACACAGCTGTACATAAATACGTTAAAACACTTTAAACGTGTAAAAATCTCAGTTCTGACTTAATTTATTTACATGCTAGTTAAAATACTTAGTTTGTGAGATTAATATTTAAAGCTTGTGGTATTAACTTAGTGAGAAAGTAGTAACAGTGTGGTGTGAACGTGGATGCCTGGATTGTGAAATGCCCGTTGGTTTACATACTTTTCGAAGGAAGGAGGTTTTTAAAATGTGCCTTACATATCGTTCTCTTAAATTCTCTTGGAAGCCTGATATGTGTTCTATCAGTAATGCTTTTCTGCTTTATATGGTCAAACTAGAAAGCATGGGTGTATTCAATGATACTTGTGCAGTAATATTCATACAATGTGAAAATAGAATACTTTTAGGAAATGAGAATTTTGAGATTTTTTTTTAAACCTGGAAAACTTAAAAAAAAAAAAAGTTCATGTAAAGAATTCTGAGTAGTACAGATGATGAACATCATGTCCAAAGAATATATAAGTACAAAAATTCTTAATAATCATGCATCCAAATACTCAAGGCACAAATTTTGTATTAAAAACGTAGTGAACGTGACTGATTCAGGATGCCTGGCAGTCATTTTGTTATGGTGTCCTTATTTTGGCCACACCATTGTTTGTCAAAACCCTTACTGTTACTCTGCAGTTTGTATGTTATACTTTTTCTTTAAATGTTAAAAAATAACCTCTACAAAAGATGGAGGGAGAGTTAGGCAGATATTTTGTGTATTCAGGTATGTTTATTTTTTATATTCTTAGATGGCAAGTTAACTTTTCAAGAACTAATAAAACGCACTTGAAGTTCAGATGTCTTGTGAAAACAATAAGCAGTATTTTTCTCTCATTTAAAAACCTTGTTTTACAAAACTTGTCCTATCAAATCTCAGACTATTTACTTCAATTGAAGTACAGATAATAAAGTGATAAGCCTCCCAGAAGTGAATAGAAATCTTCCTTTCGAGGGTCAGTAATTCACCCCATATGAAATTATTCAGTGTTGTATTATTTTCATTTAGTGATTGTGTAGATAACAGCTACAGTGTACAGACTACTCATTGAACCAAGCTTGATTCAAATGTGAATGTAGTTTGCAGACTTCAGAGGTATTTCGTATTCATTTCCAACTACCTCGATATGTAAACCTACCAAATGAAGTAACTGAACTTCAGTTTATTGTCTGTTCTCTGTGTCGGTTCTGTTGTTGGGAACTTCAGTTGCATGTATTTTATTTATATATAAGCTTAAAGCAGGTTCACAAGAAGAAATATTGAGGTCATGCAGTTAAATTCTAGGTTGGATTCTGTCTGGAAACTTAGATTTGAAAAAAGGTAGTTCAGGAAAAAGAAAATTAATATGGAATGCAAAACCAGTTCCTTCCTCTATCAGTGATTTCTAATATAAAAACAGTATTTCCAAAAATGTGGCATTTTTATGGCAGCAATAATTAGCTGTTGGAGAAGTCTTTGACAGTATAAGAATAGTCCCAAAATATTGGTGACTTACATCTCTGGAATGTAGAATAGATTGTATTCTTTTTATATGTTCTCTAGAAATAATCTGAATTGCATTTAATGAAGCTCAAAAGCAAGGCAAAAAAGTGAAATTTTAACTGAGATATGTTAATAAAGAGTATTAGGAAGAAATAAATTTGAAAATACTAATGCCATTTTTATTGCTACATGATTAAGTAACTCTACTGAACGTCTAGAAAGATACAGTGCATTTTCTAAATATAGAGGTCTGTACATAAGATGAGCTATATTTTAAAATTATAGCTGCCTTGAAAAGTTTCTACAGGAATGACATCATCTGACATCTTGATTAATTACATCAGCTTTGTTTACATGCTAAAATTATTCTTCATATCTTTCTTTGAATAGGCTTGTGTTACTAACTATAGCAGTAACGGAAAACATTTGCTTTTGTAAACATTGGAGACATTTTAGTGCACTGTTTATTAAAAAAAAAAAAAAAAAAAAAAAAGGAAGTGATATCTTCCATTTTTGTAGCCAGATTGGCATTTCTTTTTGGTTCACATAAAACTTACTATGAACCCTTCATTAGTTTATAGTTAAAACTGATTAGATCTTCAGTTCTATAAGAACAAATCGGATTATAACCGTCTTTCCATCCTACTGTTCCTCCTCTCCCTCCTCCGCCACCCCTTTGCGATTGTCTTGTGGTGTTAATTGAACCATAAACTGCCTGAATCTAAAAATAACTGCTGAAAACATTAGCATCTTCCCAAATCTTTACATGAACAGGTTTAAATTCAACTGGCACAAAAGCAGGCATTACACTTCCTATCAAACCCCAGAAGCACTGCATTCATGCTGTCTGTTCTGCAGCTACAAAATCAAGATACAGCCAAACTACACAGCTTCTGAAGTACCTCAACAGTTTGACCAGTCAGGACCATGTCTAATAAAAAAGGTGTGTTTAAAATACAGCTTGATAAAGGTTTTTCCCTCATCTGCAGGTACCTTCAATATTTCATTATTTGCCCCCATTTAAAATGAAACTTGAATTTAGTAGGCTTTTGAGTGCTATGACTGTGCCTTGTTTATTCTGGTTGAAGGGAGAATAAACTAAAGAAATAAGTAGTCTAGTGTTTTGATAATGTGTTACTTACTTCCTTTTGGAGCTATGTTTTGGTGGGCTTTTTTATTTGGTTTTTGTTGTTGTTTTGTTTTGGTTTTGTGTTTGTTTTTTTTTTTTATTTGTTTGGTTTTTTTTTCAACTGGACATGTATTCCTCATGTTCCTCAAAGCTGCCTGGCGCAAAAGGACTTGGGGGTGTTGATCGATGGCTGGCTGAATATGAGCCGGCACTGTGCCCAGGTGGCCAAGAAGGCCAACAGAATCCTGGCTTGTATCAGAAATAGCGTGGCCAGCAGGACCAGGGAAGTGATCGTCCCTCTGTGCTTCACACTGGTGAGGCTGCATCTTGAATATGGTGTTCAGTTTTGGGCCCCTCGCTACAAGAAAGATATTGAGGTGCTGGAGAAAGTCCAGAGGAGGGCAGCGAAGCTGGTGAAGGGTCTTATGAGGAACTGATGAGGGAACTGGTGTTGTTTAGCCTAGAGAAAAGGAGGCTGAGGGGAGACCTTATTGCTCTTTACAACTACCTGAAGTAGGTTGTAGTGAGGTGGGTGTTGGTCTCTTCTCCCAGGTAACAAGCGATAGGATGGGAGGGAATGGCCTCAAGTTGTGCCAGGGGAGGTTTAGATTGTATATCAGGAAACATTTCTTCACTGAAAGAGTTATCAAGCAGCCCAGGGAGGAATGGAAAACAAAGAGTAGAACAGCTACATATGGCAAGTCAGCGTGAACAAAAAATTAGGAAGAATCGTTTAGTCAAGCTGAAGATCTGAAGCCTGGAAAGCTGGGAGGTCCATAATGGCAGCATTAGGAATGGGAGCAAATGAGGCTGGAAAAGAGCATCAGCAGCCAGGTTAGGAACAGGAACGGGCACTGGGGCTGGATGGTGGAGGGCAGAGGGTAAAAGTGCAGAGGAGGGGCGAAGGGAGAAGCTTAAGCCAAGTGGTAAGCTGCCTTGTGTAAAACAGGGAGTGAGGCAGTTTTGCATATCTGCTGGGCTGGGAGTGCAAGCTGGCATGCTCAGGAGTGGTCTTTGTCCTCCACTACCCTGGAAGGTTGATGCTGGCCAGTGGCATGGGATGAGCTGCAGCTTGTTGGCCCAGTGGGCCAGGCAGGGGCAAAGAGCATGCAGAGTTCAAGCTTAAAGAGGAAAATTATAGAGTGTAGCGTTTATGGTAGCTCTGCTGAAAGAGTTCATGTCTAGTGCTAGCAGCTTTGCACACAGGTATATGACACTGAATATTTTTTCATATCAAAGCTGCCATGTAAAGACAGCCTGCATTAAGCAGAGTAATTACTAAGAGAAACTTCACAAAGATTTGTCATATCTACAGCATATTTCTGTGCAGTGAATGGAAGCTGTTGCTAGGGGCACGATGTACTTTGTCTATGATTCGCAATTTAATTGAACATCTTGTTATGGTTTTGTTTAGTTACTTACAGTACAGAAAATATGCTATGTGACTTCCAGTATAAATAAAATATATTATCCTTCGTTCAGCTTGCAAGATACAGTGCTGTGCAGGAGTAAGGTGATAATAAGGAGAAGGCAGGAAGGGAACATAAGCTCACTGAGATGGTATTCACTGGGAGGTAGAACCGTGTGTTGGTATAAAGACTCTTGATTTGATGTTAGAGGAGTAAAATAAGTAAAAAATCTTTGGGTTTTTTTGACTTTAGAATATACACAACTTCCAGAAGACAGAAGGTAATCTTCTACCTGGGTTAGCTCAGGAAAAGGAGCTGAACAACGGAGTTGCTACAGAATATCTTGAATTGAAGTTGCTTGTCATTCTTGCAGATAAACTCTAGTCTCGTTTGTACTATGCAGGAATTGGGACAGAATGAAAACTACTGATTTATGAAGTTGCCAGTTTGGACAGCCTCTCTGGCTACCTGGATGCTCTTTTCCATGATGCTCATACATTTTTTTTTTTAGCGGAGACAAGTACAAGGCAAAATCAGATGATTTACAGAACTGTGATAGTTAGGCGTCCATTTCAGTGATGGTGGCTTTTGTGAGTGAGCTGTTGTTTCTCCCCACATTCCTGACTCCAGGCTCCTTCTGTTCTATTATAGCTTTCATCTAGAGAACCCATTTTCTTCCTTCTCAACTGCCTCCCATGCCTTACTTTATATGGATTATTTAGGGGGTTTTTTTGAGAAGGAAGGAAGCACAAATTGATCTCTTCTGCAAGGAATGAGAGAAGACTTATTCTGGTTATATCTTTCTAGAAATTCCTGTGTTAGTCTCTTCTTTTTTTTTGTATAAATAGTTAAAAATGTATGAGACCACCCAGAAAGATGGATCAGATAAATAATTTAGTAGTTTCCTTATTTGCACTGTGTGCGCAGTCTTTGAGATGAATGCTGTTTTAGGAAGTGGCAAGGTCTTCAACAGGAAGCAAAGAGGCTTTCTGGAGAACAGTCAGTAGCAGGCAACTGCTGTGTATATGGAGACCTGAGATTCAAGTACTGCTTCTGTGTCAAACAGAAGAGGAGCCAAAACATGGTTCTTCTAAATGCAAGATGGGGATCATAAGCAACATGCTGTTAATATCAGTGTTGTGTAGTGTTCTCAGTGCTTTTGGACAGAGATTGGCCAAATCTAGTTTGGATTAGAGAAATATTTTTTGAACTGCTAATGTTTTTTAAAATAATATTAACAGCAGTAAAAATTATTAGACTTTGATAAATGGTACTTTTTGTTCTCAGAGTGGTGTTTTTTTTCTCTGGAAAATTCATGATTGATTCCACCCTCACTTTAGTAAAATTCTACATGGAGCTTTGACTTTCTCTCCTAGAGATACAGAATATCTCTTAGCATTTTAACATTAGAACAGTTCTTAAATATTTTTGACTGTAAAAATATTTTAGACTTCTCCATAACATTTGCAGTTAACCTACATTGGTTTCATTTTTTGCAGACTTGCAACCATGAGCTAAAAGTAAGAAACTATAAGCAACTTAATTTTTTGGGTCAGTGTCATCCAAGTCTCTGATTTTTTATTTGTAATCTCTTCTTACAGGCAGTTTGATAGTTAGTGTCTTATCCTAAGTACCTAGTTAAAGTCTGTCTAGTAAGTATGTCTGTAAAACCTTAGTGAATGAGATGACCTTTAATTTATCATCAAATCAATGACACATTTGTATTGTCATGTAAGTTACTGTTTAGGTCTATACAGCTTCCAGGAAAGGAGAGAAATTAAAATCACTATCCAATATTAAGAAAATGAGAGGCCTACACTTTTTATTTATGTATACCAAACCTGGTTAAGGTTGGAGTTTTCCTCTGACATAGGTTTGCTGGTTTTTTTTTTTGTTGCTGTCCCCCCCCGCTTTTCTTTTATTGTGCCAGGTGGTTTTATTGACTTTTTCCCCCCCCTACTAAACAAGCTGGATGAATGGGATCGTTTCACTTACTGCAATTTTAAGGAAGTAATAACGGGTTTCAGACATGAATGTGATCTCTGTAATATAGTCCATTAAACAGAATGAAAACCAATGCCCTTTTTGATTATATTGTCTGTGGTTTATTAAAAAAATGTTACCCTCTGATTGTGAATACATTCAGGCAAATTGTTTTGAACTCTGGTTGAATAAAAGCACTAACATGTAGTCGGATGCGTTTACTGAACTGGATTCAGCATAAGGAATTTCTGAGGTTTTTATGTGAGATACATGTAAAAAGCTAAGTGACTCCGTGTAGATCTAGTTTGTTATTATTTTGTATGATTATTCTTCATATACTCATAACTCTTATTGATTGGAGGGAGTACTTTTCTAAGTGAATTAGTATTACCCCTCCTTGTAAGGTAAATTATGCTAGTTATAGACAGTTTAATTGCTCTTGATTAGACATTTACGATTTCTTTTTTCTGTCCTTAAAATGAAATGACTGCACTTGATGCAGTATTATGAATTTATATAATGCAATTATACTTTTTTTGTCACATGCTGTAGCTTCTTAATCCAGGGCCCATAGTCTATCAATAGGAACCCGTAATGGGAAAATTATATTTGACTGAACATATTTTCTACTTTTGCTATCTTTTCTCTCTACTAATTCTGACATGTTCCTTTCCAGCTTTCTGGTTCGCTTCTTTCCACTTAATCATCTTTTAGGTTTTGTAACAATTCTCTTTCTACTATTTATTCCTCATTGTTCTCACTGCAAATTTTAGTTTTCCTTTCTCCTTTTCTATACGTGTTAGCTTTATTTTCTTGACTGCTTTGTAGCTTCCCTGGACAGTAGGAAAATGTAATTGAGACTTTGGACCTATGGTAAGCAGGAGGGCAGAAGTGATTCACAGTATAGAATAAAGCTATATAATATTATACTTATTTCATGGATTAAGTAGTGCTAAAGTTTTAACCATGTTAACGCTAAATAATTAAGGAGTTAAAAGTGACCTTAGCTTGCTTGGTCCAGTGGCAACAGCCATTATACCTTTTTTTTAATTTTTAAAAAAATTATTTAAGCTGCAACAAAAATATTAAGACCCTTGACAAGTCAAATAAAGTCTAATGTGAAAAGTTTCTCCTGTTACTTTTGGACGTAGAGGTGATAGTTTTCTGATTTTGATTGTTCTTTAATATAAGAAAAGTCTTGCTTGAAGGTTTTTTGGATGGAAAGTTAGTTAAGATGAGCTAAAAACTCTTACTACTGCTGCTGATAAATAATTTTGTTTCCTTGAAGGTAAAATAAGACAAATTCATAAAAAGTAGAAACGTAAAACTAGAAAACATACATTTTATTTATGCACTGAACTATTTGCATATGTTGTGCTAGAGTAGCAAAAGCTTAGCACATGGATTTTACTACTCATTAAAAGCCAAGACACACACTTGCCAAGATCAAGCCATTTTAGGGTACAGTCGAATTATTTCTCTAGCGGTAAATGTAGTTGTTTAGTAAGGTGGCAACCATCTCAGTGGTTACCACCTTTGCAGCTGAGTTAATGGGTTGTCTGAATGTTGTTCTTCAAATCACAGTATGGCTCCTAGCAAATCCAAATAACTGTGCTGAAATGACGAAAGAGTCAGTAATGAGCATCTGGTGCAGAAAGTTTTCAATCATTCCAGCTAGCTGTGCCAAAATTCATCTTTCTATGCCCTTAGTCATTGATTTTTGCTGGGCTTTTTGCTCATTGACTCACAACAGTGTTGCAGTTGAAAGTCTTGACCAGCTAAATCAAAATTCTTTTCAGAAATGTAGTCAAGGAATGAAAAGATGAAAAAAAAAAAAGTAGAAGAAAAGAAATAAGGAAAATCTGAGAAAGGGCAAAAGTGCTGGTGTCAGACTCCTGATCATTTTCAGAAAGCAGCAGAAATCAATAGAAGCTTCAAGTGCCTTGCAAACCTCTGCATCCCTTTCTATGGTTTGATCTGGACTAGGACAGAAGTGCCAAAGACAAAGCACTTGTTCGTTAAATCCCCAAAGCTGACTGAATGGCAAGAAGGGTTGTATTTCTTCCTAATTTTGGTTCTATTTTCATTGATGCCAGTGTGGAGTAATTTTTTCTGTTTGCATCTAGTTTAAAATGCCAAATTCACAGTGTGCAAAACAGCCTACTCTTCCATCCCTTGATTCACTATTTAGGCCGTGGTTTTTGCACCCTTTCATCATGAATTTCTGCTAGTGCACTGTTTTTGTTACCACCACTATTTTATCATCTTGAACTCAATGTTTTCAATAGAATAATTCAGTCTATTGTTATCTTTTCTGATTGTTATAGAAAATTTTGAGTAATACCAAACTGAATAGTGAGGCTAACAGTAGCAGTGCCAGATCTCTGGCTCTGTAAAGGGACATTCTCTACCAGCTTTGACAGCGCAAGATCATGCTGCGCATTCATTTCATGTGACATCCCAGGGAGAAATTATACTTTTCTCTTGCCTTCCTTTCCTTTGAAGTTAAGATTTATTCTCCAAATAAAAAAGTCAAAAGAGGCTGATGCTTTCCATGCCATTCAGCAGATTATTCTCTTATAGTGCAGTAATATGTTTTGGATTAGACATTTGGTAACAATTCCCTAAAGCAACACACAGTAGCTGGTAATGTCAAGAGATTTTTCAGCTGTTTGGGTTTTTATTTATATTGGGATGTTTTTATAGTAAGCATGGACTAGTTGTAAGACATTGAATATTCTGTTTATAATCAAGACATGATTCATTCTTAAATTTTGTGTGAATGTTTCCTATACCATTGCATCCTCCTGTATTCTGTTCTGAATGTACAACTACCAGCTCTCACTGAAAGATCTAAAAGAATTTTCTGTTACCTTTTTATTTAGCAATGCCTCTAGATTTGGAAATATGAGGGAAACTGATATTCTTAATTCAGGTGACTGTCAAATTTAGTCTGTCTATCAGTGATAGAAAGACCTTGAGGTCCCTTTTATTTGCTTTTGTTTTTACTTTTGAACACATGTACGTGGTACGTACATACACATAATGAATTATATGAAGCATACTTTTTGGAGGATGCTTTTTTAGTCTCTTGTTTTTCACTCCTAATATAGTGTTCTAAATTTACACTAGATCTTCTGTTGTTTCTTGAGTTTTGTTTGTTGTTTTTTTGTTTTTTTTTTTAATAAAGGAGAAAGAGAGGGAAGTTGGATGGTTTTGCAAATGCTGTATTGAAAAGATTGAAGAAAAAAAAAAGTTCTAACTTTCTTTTGTACTTAAACATTGGAAAATTCAGCAGTTGTACTTCCACTCCACCACATTAAAGAATTGCTGTCCACTGCGTGAATGGACTTCTCAGTTTCTTAAAAAGCTGAGAATACAATTACTGACTGGCTTCCTTCTGTAAATCACTTCTATGCACTACACCCAGGGAGGTTGCTTAGCAGTGACTGCTGCAGTTGCTTGCAGACCTCTTCCTTTAACATACAGGCACAAACAAACATACAGTTTGACACATCCATCTGTAACTAAAATTTTATATACGAATATATGACAGAGACCTCTTAGTAACTCCAGAATACATTTACAGAATCACAGAATGGTTGAGGTTGGAAGGGACCTCTGGAGATCATCTTGTCCAACCCCCTGCCAAAGCAGGTTCACCTAGAGCATGTTGCACAGGTTCGCGTCCAGGCGGGTTTTTAACATCTCCAGAGAAAGAGACTCCACAGCCTCCCTGGGCAGCCTGTCCCAGTGCTCTGTCACCCTCAAAGTAAAGAAGTTCTTCCTCATCTTCAGATGGAACTTCCCATGTTTCAGTTTGTGCCTGTTGCCCCTTGTCCTGTCACTGGGCTCCACTGAGAAGAGTCTGGTCCCCTCCTCTTGACACCCACCCCTAAGGTGTATTTGTAAGCATTGATAAGATCCCCTCTTAGTCTTCTCTTCTCCAGGCTGAACAGACCCAGAAGTTTCATTTTGAATGAATCGGTGCTATTTTATTCTAAAGAATGTTGCATTATTCGCAATGCCCATGAAAAGACTTGTATGCTGATGGCTGAAAATGTACTTCACCACTTTTTCCCTAATCATCTGAAAGAAAGTTACTTCAAAGACAGGAGATCCCTCTGATTTATAGATTCTAGTTGCCTGGGGATTCTTTCTATCAAAAAGGAAGGGGATATTAGGACAGCCTGAGGTCTGCTGAATCAGTTTCCTGACTAGGCTTTGTTACAGTGTTGGGGATCAAAATTGTTTGGAAAAATGCGTCATAAAATGTCAGAGATGCAATAAAAGGATTCATCTGAAAATTGATGGTCTAGCCCCAAGACTGATGCTTGCCCTCCCAAGATGGGAAAACAAACCAAATTTTGAAAACAAAATGGAATAATTAAACAAACACTAGCCACATCTAGGAGCACCGTCCCTGTTAAACATATAATTTCCCATGGAGAAAATAAGTTTTATTATTAAACTTTGTCATGTTTTGTTATATAAACAATTTTATTTTGTTTATTTTCTGACTCCAACCTATATTTTGAAGCTCAGTTATATACATTTTTTTTGATTAAAATCAATTTAGATCCTGTTTTTGAGGAAGTAACTCTACCAAATAAGTCCTGTGTTTGATATGACAAATATAAAGCATACATAGATGTACTGAACACTTTTATTGAAAACAATGATGATAGCAAAAATGAAGTTAAACTTCATCTATTTCTTTATAAAATTGTGAGAAATACCTTATTCCGTAAATCAGACATTGACTATGTGTCTTATTTTCTTGAATTTCTTCTTTCATCTCTTCTGAGTTTTTCAGTCCAGTTATCGTGTGAGTGAGTGCTTCAAGTATAACCACTATGAATTGAATACTTAAAGTATTAGGCAGTACTGGGAAGTAGATAAAGTAAGTATGCAGCCTAGATAAAATAAGGCCACAGGATAGTGTTTTTTGGAGATACTTTGTTCATGAGTGCCTTCACTTCCCATTATCTGAGGCTGTATTAAAGGTAAACCAAGTAGCAAACTGAAGCTACGAGAGAAAGCAGTTGCTTTGCAGAATCCGTTGGCTGATTGGCAGATTAAGTATTTCAATTTATTTTGGAACTTTGATTATATAATCTTCTACTCATTAAAAAGACATTTATGATACCTAAAGCCTAATTTCTTTGAGTTCTTCAACATGACCAGGCAAGCTTTCAGTTGGATTTCTGCAGCAAATGTCTGCAGAATACTAGAAAAATTGAGCTTCTAAACTCCATTTTCTGTCTGAAAACTAGTACTTCTAGAATGGCTTGATAGAACATAGAGGAAGAGGCTTGTGCTACTTTTTTTTTAGCATTTATAATGAGGTAATGCAAGTTGATATAAATTTAGTTCACATTTAGGGGGATAAAGAGGTCTGTTTTACTGGCCATTTAAGAAAGCACTGGGCAACACAGCAGTAACACTGTAGTATCATAATTCTAAAAGTATGTTTTATTATCACTTAATAATGTTGATTGTCACTGCAGTTTTGAGATAACTGCAGTGCTAATCCTGGGCCTAAATTGCCGCTGTCTGGCAGCATCTGGTCTTTTATGTTGTGTTCCTTCTTTCTGCAGTTCAACCTATGTCAGCAGCTTCTCATGTGCAAAAGTGAGGGGGCTGGGGGGAGGCTGGAGATGGATACCATGCTCTTGCATCACTGCCTGCCCATGACAGCTGTTGCAGTGTCTTTTCCACAGTGCCATGTCCCACTAAAGCTGTTGTGTGTTCGTAGGACTGGCAAATCCTGAGGTGAGAAGGGGGAAAGGAGAGGAAGTGGGTTGGAATAGGGGATGTGGTGGTGGAGGAGAGGTGAGTGGTAGGAAAGATTCCCAGCTCTACTTTTCAGTAGGGTGTTTGGTGAAGCCCTCGCCTTCATCATTCCTTTTCTGCTGCCCAGTGAGACCTGAAAGGGAGTTAGAGCCACATCCCATGCTTCCCCATAACTTCTCCAGAATATTTCATAGAACCATAGAATCATAGAATGGTTTGGGTTGGAAGGGACCTTAAAGATCATCTAGTTCCAACCCCCCTGCCATGGGTAGGGACACCTTTCTACTAGATCAGGTTGCTCAAAGCCCCATCCAACATGGCCTTAAACACTTCTAGGGGAGGGGGCATTCACAACTTCTCTGAGCAACCTGTTCCAGATATTAAATTTCTTAATATCAAGATGTACGATTCAAATTTGTGAGCTGTTATAAATAAAAAAAAACTATGAAGAAGTATAATTTTTCAGTTTGCACAAACTTTGATTTGGGAAACTTAAGTCCTCAAGGGACTCATAATGAGCAAACATGTAAAAGGTGATGGGTTTAAAAGGTTTGACAGAACGTGTAACTGGACAATACCACAGCTTGTCAGCACTCTACAATGAACTTTATGTCTCCATTAAAGCCTGAAAGCCAGAAATGTAAAGAGATGGTAAGGAGAAAACAGGAGTAAAAAAAGACCGTCATTGGTATCCTGGATCCCTGCAGAAATAGGCTCCTTGTTAGGTAAATCAGAGATCATCTTAGGAACGACCAAGCACTGGACTGTGGGAGAGGATCAGTTCTGCCAGAACCACCTGGGTGAAGGCAGGGAACTCTCTTTGTGATACTATTGTCAGTTTGAGTGCTTACCTGGATGTTTGGTAGACTTTGCTTTTATAATTAACAGTGTGTTTTCTTACTGTCTGAGGCTTGATAAAATCCTGTTTAGCTGAATGAACATTTTTCTGTTTGTCATTTTGTTCCAATTATCTTTGAGCAATGCATCTTAAATAATGCTTCTCTGTAAGACAAATATTTTGCAGGTACAATGATCAATCAAAAAACACTAGGATGTAATTCTATAAATTTTGTCACAGGTGCCTTACATACTGACTTCACTAGATTAGCATTTATTGTGCTGTAATGATTTCTTTTTCTGCTTATTGAAATAAGCTTTCATATTTTATGCATATGTTTTGACTGACACTGGTTATTTACTCTAATATGCATTTTAATAAAGTATAGAACAATTAAAAGGAAGATGAAGGAAGACAAGAAGTTTCCACTAGACTTTATCATTTATCATTTTTCTTTTATATTAGAAAAAGATAGAATAGCTATATACAGTTTTAGAGTGAAGGCAGTGGAGTGTAGAACCGCATGCCCCTGTCAAATTGATAGAGTGAAGATGTTGAGGGAGATAATGGAAACTTTCTATTCAGTGAGGAGTGGAATAAAGAAACCATTTCTAGTCATTCATCAGCATTGATTGCCTTTGTGCTTTAGGCTTAGATCAGAACTTGCACATAATAAAGAGAAAGTTCAACAAATATGGAGATCCACTTTGGAAAGTGTAGTTAAATGAAGCTTATCCTTTGGTGCAGAGAAATAACGAAAATATTTAACATGGAAATTAACTGTAGGTGATAACTACAGTGGTGATATACAAAGGAATAAACTACAAGCAGTAGCTCTGATGAAAAGTAAACCAGTTAGTATGTAGTGGAATAAATGGTCCCATACAAAACATATGGTTCCACGTTTCTCATTTGACATATTGCAAGGAAATAAAGGCAATAGAATAAATTTACATTTCAGTTGTAGTCGTTCATACTGTTCTTTCTTTGGGGCACATCAGGATTCACTTAAATTTTCTTTACACCTGGCTATATTAGTCAGAGAAGACACTTATGCATTCTACATCTGTTAGTACCTTGCCTCTGCAATCATCGTTGCAATGATTAGCGTATTAAATTAATCATTTAGGAGTTTTATTATGCAACCTTCTGAAGTTTTAACATGCTGTAATTTTAAAGTAGTGTCATTACGGTTGCCTACTGGGAATTTTATGTTTAATTTTCATGATGCTTTGGTATTCATTATTTATAGTTTAGAGTTGTCCAGAAGACTGGATTTTGCGAGACTTTGTACTAGAAACACAGAGACTTAGAGTCAATTGGAATAGCTGCCGTTGTAACATATACAAGAATTTGCTGTTCCTGCATCAAAAACTGCAATAAAAATAATATAAATGTTGAGCATTTTTCCATCTGCTTCCATTATTTCCAAAATATTAAGATGCTATTAATTGACAGTGTTTTCATTAGCCTGAGGTCAGGAATATTCATTATAATAAAAACAGTGATGATTGCTGTAGGTGAGACTAAATTAGAATTTCTGTGAGTCACAGGTTTCAGATATTCATCAGTTTTGGGCATTTTTACTGTAGAAGAATGAACGTGTGAGGTGGTGTATAAATAGAACAGAAAGCCACCTCAGTATTCTGAAAAACAAAAACCCCAAACCCTACTTGGGTTACCTTTTTTTACTAAGGAGTGCAGGGCAGAAGCAAGATTAGAAGGCAAGATTGCAGGTAGTGGGAAGGGTGAGACATTTTTACACCAAAAACTGGATTTAAATGGAGAAGGTTGTAAACCATAAAAGATAAGATCCACACGTGGGAAATTTTCCTCAGTGATATTACTCTGAGGGTGAAATATCCATTGAAGTAATTCATATTTACTGATTTATTCTGGACTATTTCTTTTAGTGGAAACAGTTCACCTGTTTTTTACGGTCTTTGTTTTCCTTTTCTCTCATTGTTCTACTCTAATGGGTGAAAAGATTTTAAAAAATTGTAGAAGATACCAAAATCTTCCATAATTCAGTTTGTTAGTATGTTCACTAGTAGATCTATTTGTATGCTGCTTGTTTCACTCTCACATTGGAAGAAGTAAGGTAGAGAAGTGAATGGTCAGAGGAGTTTCATGACTGTCTTCTCTGCTTTAGCCATCTACTTAATGGGAAAACATATTATTTGGGTCAATCTGATTTTGACAGCATGCTTCAAATTATTGCTGCCCATCTAAAGATGAAATTAGGAGTATCCATTTGCCTAATTTTAGGTACAGTTGTTTTTAATCCTGGCTCACAGAAAGATTTGGTTGTTGTCTCATTTTTGTGCTGTTTTTTTTTCTGTATAGCTCTCAATATTTGTTCTTCAGCTTCGCAACATTTGTTTTCATGTTTTGACTTCTAGGGTTCCTTCTCCTAATTTTAATTGAAAATTATAATGTTTCTGATAAGATTCATGCTAAAGCAAACAAATAGTATTTACAATATAGCCTGTAAATGCAAATGTCAGAAGGAAGGAATTTTCTAGTAAAATCTCTCATTTTTACAGAACTAGTTGTATTATATTATGATAAAAAGCTGTTTACCAACATTCTTTTCATTATCTCAGAACTGAAGATAATATTTAAAGGTTGCTGTCTGTATCTAAATAGAGCCAGAATTTAAAAAAAAAAAAAAAAAAAAAAAGACACACAAAAAACCAAACAAACAAACAAAACCCAAACCAAAACAAACAAAAAACCCCAAACCCTGTTCTTTCTTCCTATATCTTTAGGGACTCAAAGAAAATAGAATTGTTACAGTGACAGTTAAGATGATACTGAATGTGTAGATGGTATGTTCTTAGGAGCTACACTGGAATTTAGTGTGAGGTAATACATACTTCGTATTACAGTGGCTAACCTGACTGGTTGTAATTCACGCTGATAAGTATAAACAACTTACTAATACATTTCTTTTGTGTGAATAGAATTTGTGTATGTCCTTACATGTTTGTTTAAATATTTCAGATCTATTAAATCATTGCGTAGATATAAAACCATTATGTATAAAAAGAAATTATTCACTATATGGTTCCATTAATTAGTATTTTGTTGTATGCTCGTGTATTTGTGGGTGTGTATGGAATTAAAGAAATTAGTAGCTTAAATCTAATTAGTTACTGTATCTAACATCTACTTGAGAATAAATTATTGGAAATGTAAAACGCTCAGAAGCAGAAGCCTTTTTAGCACTGTAATGAATCATGGCTATGAGACAAAATATTTGTTGAAGGTGTGATATGAATGTTAAACAAGTGGCAATATAGTAATGGTAACTAGTATATTAGCCAGGAGTATCCACTATCTTTGATTTTTTTTTTTTTTAAATACTTCTTACACTTCTGAATTTTTTAACTGTTGTTTTAGTAAGGTGTCCCTTCTGCAACAAAGGCTACTCTGCAGGAGATTCATAAGGTTCATGTTGATATAAACATAATTTGTGGAAAATTTATTCATTGCTCATTAAAACAACCAAAACAGAGTAAATAACACTAGATAGTTCATATTTCAGGTATTTTTCTATTGAATAGCTTCCCATAAAGTTTCCATCAATGTTGTCAGTTACTATTGTTGAAGTACTAAGATATATTGAAGAGTAAAGCATGACAGGAAAATAATGTTGGATGAGATACTTGACCTAATGTTGATCAACTTGAAATATGAAGAATCAACTTACTGGAATTTTTCAGTGTGAAAGCAACAACTGAGGCAACTTGCCATTTTTAATAGCCATTCAAGAATTACTTTAGTTGCTAACAATAAGAGAGAAACAGCTATTTATTTCTCTGTACTCCATATTTTCTTTTGTTAGTTTTAAACACTAGATAAATCTGGAGAATGTTAGAATTAAAAGCTCTTATTAAATAACTGAACACAAGTGAAATGAAAACAGTACATTAATCCATTTTGTGATATTGTGCTGCTAGGTTTGTTAAATAACAAGTCCGTCTTATATTCAAGGGCAATCACAAAATTGCATCCCTGTAACATTGTTCAGATAAGGCATCCATGTAATGAAATGAGTTTCATATTGTGAAGAAGTAAAATGGCAAAGGTTATGCAAAATCATAAAAATTCATGACTGATAAATATTGAAATGTGAACAGCTATTCGTAACAAATACTGAATCTCCTTTCCAAAAGAGTTCTCCCTTCTTGATTTCTTGTAAATTAGTTAATTACCTGATTGAGTTGGGGAGGACAGGGAGAGAAGTAACACTAACTTTGTTCTTGTAGCAATATTAGCTTTTTTCATCAGTTCAATGACCATCATTGGCAGACATAATGTGTTGTGATAGAGTCTGAATATGATGTGTCTGTTACTTGTAATGAGCAGAACAAATATCACAGTCTTAAAGTGAACTTGAATTGGGAAACTAAATGAAATATCCTTTGTGCAGGTGAAAAGAAAAAAAAGTTTGAAAACCAGAAAGACAGACTTATCAAGTTCTCTGTTTTGCCTGGTTTTGATCAGAGGAAGGGAGTCCTGAGTTAATTTTTGATTTAGGTGGTTTTTGGTTTTTGACTCTATTGTTAAGAGTGTTAACAGTTTGATACCAACAGTGTTTCTCACTGCTAAAACATCTCCTCTTCCTTGGTTTGAAGGAAGGTCCCTCTGATAATCGCTTCATTCTTCGAGATTTGTGAACTTTATCTGTTTGTAAGGCAGGAATTGGGTGAAATATACGTTTGTTGCCTTAGCAGATGACCTCCACTAACTAACGTCTCATTTGTTTTTCTTTGTGATCACTTGGCTTGTTTTGATGTTTTTTTAACTATGAGATTTTTTTATTAGACTATTTTCTTCTTCTAGGCTATCTTCTTTTATTAGACTGCTATTATCTTTATGATCCTTAGCCCAAATGTTTCCCTCTTGTTAGGGAAGCTAGGGAGACAGCGTGGGAAACAGCCTTGTCAGCAGGCTGAAGAGATCTGTCTCTGTCCTTGTCTGTCGGACTCTCCTGGGGCAGTACATCAAAAGAAAACTGTTTGTGTAAGTTTAGGGTTTGGAGAGAGCTATCTGCCTGTTAGCTAGTAATAAACATCAGGTATAATAATTTCCTGACAAATGATGAGAAAATGGTAGGAGGAAATTACTGAAGTTCAGCTCTCTGATGTTCAGTGTCCCTGCTTATGGCAGGGGGGTTGGAACTAGATGATCTTTACGGTCCCTTCCAACCCAAACCATTCTATGATTCTATGATGTCAGGTCTTGTGCTGCTTGTGACTTGCACAAGTCACAACTGCTCCTCGCTACTATGTCTTGGTGTGTGTTGAACTCCTCTTTCTGGGGAAACATCTTTTCAGTGTGGTCCACATACTTGTTATTTGGAGTTTAGACTAGCAGAATACTCTCTTCATAGGACTTTAACTGTTCTTTTTTTTATCAGTTTACATAAAGACTGAGCACCTAAAAAATTGCTACTCTACTTATCATGTATTTCTGGACCTCATATCTGCAGAGGTACAGCCCTCTTAAAATAACTAGAAAGATGCTGATAGCAGGATGCAGTTGTGAGGGACAACTGACTTAGAGTTTTTTCCTGTAATTTCTCTGTCAGCATCCAAATTGGTTAAGCTGCCAGAACACTACAAAAATGACTCTCTCCCTTTTCTTTCCCCTATTTTCTCCTGCCCAGAACATTTACATACTGTTTTCATTTGCTACTGAGGAACAAGTGGGTTCAGAACATTCATTGTTGTAGATAAATTGCTTTGTGTTTCTACTTGTTTATTATAGTATAGACATGTATTTTATGGCCTCTTTAAATGTATTTGAGTAACAATATAAACATCTGAAGAGGGTAAGGACTGACCCCTTTCAATGGAAGGAATACATACCTCAGATTAATGAAGAGGGAAAACAGTGACTTTCATCACTGTGCTGTCAATCTGATTCCATTTTCAGTAGGTAATGAGTGACAGTTGTTACTAGCTGATGGCTGCATGGTGACCTGTGTGAAAGCAATTGCAATCTTGTCCCATTTCATGGTCTACAGATGTCTACACTGCAGAATAAACCAACAAAACTGACAATAATTGGCACTGGTTTCAGCAGTCTCTGCAGAGGTCAAGGACAATTCCAGGACACTGCTGAGGCATTTGGAGTTGTCTGAGGAAACTTCTGTGATTTCCCAAGCTCTGGCTGCCCTGAGGATCAAGAGAAGGTTTTGGTTTCCAGTAGTCGTTGTCATCGACAGCAGCAGCAGCGAGTGTTAGATCGGGCTGTACAGAAGAGCCTAGGAAGGCTCTGCAGAGGGATCTGGAGAGATTAGCTAGATGGGTCAAGACCAATGGTATGAAGTTCAACAAGGCCAAGTGCCAGGTCCTACACTTTGGCCACAACAACCCCACAGAGCACTACAGACTGGGGGAAGAGTGGTTGGAAAGCTGTCTGGTGGAAAAGGACCTGGGGGTATTGGTGGACAGCTTGGCTAAACATGAGCCAGCAGTGTGCCCAGGTGGCCAAGAAGGCCAATAGCATCCTGGCTTGTATCAGGAATAGTGTGGCTAGCAGGACTAGGGAAGTAATTGTCCCCCTGTACTTGGCACTGGTGAGGCCGCACCTGGAGTACTGTGTCCAGTTCTGGGCCCCGCACTTCAAGAAAGACATTGAGGTGCTGGAGCGAGTCCAGAGGAGGGCAACTAAGCTGGTGAAGGGTCTAGAGGGTATATCCTATGAGGAGCAGCTGAGGGAACAGGGATTGTTTAGCCTGGAGAAAAGAAGGCTGAGGGGAGACCTTATCACTCTCTACAACTACCTGAAAGGAGGTTGTAACGGGGTGGGTGTCTACCTCTTTTTCCAGGCAACTAGCAACAGGACTAGAGGACACAGCCTCAAGTTGTGCCAGGGGAGGTTCAGGTTAGACATTAGGAAAAAGGGTTATTATTTCACAGAAAGGGTTATTAGTCGTTGGAATGGGCTACCCAGGGAGGTGGTGGAGTCACCATCTCTGGAGGTGTTTAAGATGTGTCACTTAGTGCCATGGTCTAGTTGACACAGTGGTATTAGATCAAAGGTTGGACTCGATGATCCCAGAGGTCTCTTCCAGCCTAGTTGATTCTGTGATTCTGTGAATGTCAGTTTCATAGTCTTCAGCAGGACTGTCTTTCCTTTTCAAAAAATAAACAGTGAAAGCAGGGCAAGATAGCCATCTAGTTATGAAAATATTAATTCTTTCATCAAAATACCCAGTTGGAAGAACATCTTCCACATTTCTTTAAATAAAAGTGGAAATTACCTTTCAATAGGGGTTTTGATTTCAGTTTTAATTAAGAATAATAAGGGGGACAAATAGTTATTTTTGTGAATGTGTGTGTATGTATACAGGCGTATATATGCAAACACACATGGGTTTTATGTAAACCTATTAAGCACAGCATATTGTGTGTAGTTGGTGATTTATGACAGAAAATAGCATGATTAATAACAATTAAATGCCAATAAATCCTTAATTGCACCTTATGCTCAGTTGTGCAATCATTTCCATAATCCACCATGGACCTGTGTATTTGTGGGTATAAAGGTCTGAAAGAAGATTTATTGATTCTGTTTTGATTAGAGAATAGTTTATTGTTTTTCCTTCACCCTCGTCATCTTGCTCAGTGATAGTTAAAGAAGGGATAGCAGAAGTTTACCTGATAGCTGAAGATAGCAGCTTCAAATTGATATTTAAATATAGCTACCTTGGAGTTCTGGCAAGGACAGCTGGAACAGACTCATCAGATGTCTAATATATTGTTTTGCTATCAAATCTTTCTCTTCTTTAGAGAGAAAGACAGTAGAAAGAGGAGTAAGGAATTTCCTTCCCTCCAGTATAAACCAAATATGAATGAATGATTGTATCGAGGTATACACTGAGTGGTACATACTAGCTAGCCTCTTTGGAGATAAAGACTGGGATCATATCTGCTGTGAACAGTCCTCTTTTTCACACGTTTGGATTGGGTTTGATCATAATGGTGATATCCCTCCTTGTTTGTACAAGATGGTTAAGTTCTAACCATGCAGGTGTGTGCACATTCCTTGCTCCTAGAATTTTCACAAACAAAATTCATATAAACATTTTAATAGCATCAACAAAATAGAGATATTAATTCAATATTCACATGTATTTTCCTTTTTAGTACTCTGAGTATCACAAATATTTAATTAGATAGCTGTAAGTACTCTTTAAATCAACACTTGTGCCAACTCTTAGAAATCAGAACATATTTCTAGAAAAGAAAAAAAAATGCCATTGTAGGTATAAGTTCTATCTATCATAATGATTATCTTTTTTGGTTTATCTTTTCTCCACAATTTTGGATCCCACGGGTTACTTCTAACTCAGCAAATGTTTTTAATCCTTCTGTGTTTAAGAAACGGGTTAATGTCTGTCTTTCTGCTGTCATTAGATATATTTGGTGCATTGTTTATCATTACACAAATTTAAAGTATTAACTTTAATGTTTAGCAATATAATTTTGTAATTGTAAATAAAAGGATCAATACATAGTGCTAAAACATTAAGTTTTCCTAAAACAACATTTAACTCTGCAGAGAGTTTGGTGTTTGACTCCTTCAGGTCCTTTGGATAAATCTTAGAGTAACAGTGTGTTAATTTGGAAGCAGTAACTTAAATTTTCTTCCTGTTTCTTCCTTCTCCTAGACCTTTTCCTCCTTTGTCTTCCTTCTTTTCCCTTCCCCCCCTTTATATTTTTTTTCCTGGAACACGGAAACAGGACATTTTATTGGTGTACTTTTGTCATGAAATAGTCTCATAACATGGGAGTTTATTAATTTTTAATCTCATGGCATAGAAACTTGATATTTCTGTGCTATATTGCAATTGAACCAATAAAGCAATTTTAGCAAAGTTTGCATTTTTACTTAAAATTCATGCTAACTCAAGGAAGGTATTTGTTATTACTTTGTACTATTTAGGATGAAAACATAATGCATTCAAATACTATTCTGCATTGTAGTATTCACTGAAGAAGTAAAAATAGTTATAGGTTGTCAATGATGTTAAATTATTGATGCATCTAACCTAAGTGATTCTCATCAACGTTGTATTTCATTCTGTACTTCAGTGCAGAGCATTGTCTCCTTTTCATTAATGCACATTTACATAGAAGAAATAAATGCCTTTTAAAAGGATATTAATGCTGTGGTTTTGAAAGATACTTGAAGTAATGGCAGAATTTGTTCCATCCTGTCACAAACAGCTTATAAGGAAAACAAAAGAGGTGCATGATAGAGGCAATAATGTCAAGAGGAAATATTTCTCTAAGAGATATATTTTAAGAGATCTGCGATTGACCCTAGGGGGCAAGTGGGAAAGTAGAAATGAGTTGATGAATGGGGATAGAGATATTTCTAGAAACAGAGAACAATGCTCTTAAGGCAAAACAGGTAAAGAAAATGAAACATTTGGGAAATGCATAAGGAAAGCATGGAAAGAGTGTTATTTGAGGTGCAAGTCTGGTACAGTCCACATTGAGAACGCAGATGACAATTAAAAACTCAATTTCAAGGATAAAGAAGAGGTTTGAGAAGCTAGAGAGAGATTCAAAACTGTTTAGCATTATTTAGATGGTGGCATACAAGATTAATTCAGTAACAATTTTGAGAAGAGAAGTAGTAAGATTTGGTTAAATTGTCAGTCTTGAGGAGGTTACTGGACGCCACTTGATGAAGCTCGCTCTGGTCTCATCACCACTGCCTTAACCTGAAAGACACTTATGAACACTCTTAGTATTATACAGCAGTTAACATCATACAGTTCAGAATTAAGTATTCTCACCCAGAATTAGGTTACCTTCAGGGACACATTGGACTTCACTATCCTGCAGCATCACCCACCAAGTACATCCAGGCCCTTGAGCAAAAGCAATCCCACAAATGGGTTTGCCTTTGCCTGTAGCAGGAAGAACCCAGACAGTTTTTCCCAACAAATTCCTTTCATGCACCACAGGGACTTTATCTCCTTCTACTGTATGTAGAAGGTCTGACTGAGCAGGGCCAGCTGGATTGATAGATCCCCTGGTGTTAACTAACCAGGTGGCTAGTGCCAAATGCTTATCCCAGTTTTTAAAGGTTCCACCCCCCATTGCTTTCAAGGTAGTTTTTAACAGTCTGTTGTACTGTTCAATTTTCTCAGAGGCTGGTGCACGATGGGGGCCATGATCTTTGGCCCAGTTGTCTATGAGACTGTTTTTGAAATGAGTCCCATTGTCCGAATCAGTTCTCTCTGGCGTGCCGTGTCACCACAAGATTTGCTTTTCAAGGCCCAGAATAGTGCTTCGGGCAGTGGCATGGGGCACAGAGTATGTTTCCAGCCAATCCGGTGGTTGCCTCCACCATGATAAGCACATAGCGTTTACCTTGGTGGGTTTGAGGGAGTGTGGGTTTTAATGGTTTGGCTTGCTTAATCACGGCACACGTTTCACAGTCATGGATAACCTGTGCAATAGAGTCCATAGTTAAGTCCACCCCTCGGTCACGAGCCCATCTGTATGTTGCATCTCTCCCTTGATCACCTGAAGTGTCATGGGCCCACCAAGCTAAAAATAGTTCACCTTTATGTTCTAAGTCCAAATATATTTCGAACACTTTAGCAGCCTGATCCTCTTGTTGGTTGTTTTGATGCTCATCAGTGGCCTGTCTTTTAGGTATGTGGGCATCTACATGACGTACTTTCACGACTAGTTTCTCTAGCCGAGCAGCAATATCTTGCCACAATTCAGCAGCCCAAATAGGTTTACCTCTGCACTGCCAGTTGCTTTGCTTCCACTGCTTTAACCACCCCCACAAGGCATTTGCCGCCATCCATGAGTCAGTGTAGAGATACAACCTTGGCCACTTCTCTCATTCAGCAATGTCTGAAGCCAAATGGATGGCTTTTACCTCTGCGAATTGACTCGATTCACCTTGTCCTTCTGTGGTTTCTGTGACTCGTTGTATAGGACTCCATACAGCAGCTTTCCACTTCCGATGCTTTCCTACAAGACGGCAGGATCCATCGGTGAACAGGGCATACTGCTTCTCATCCTCTGGTAGTTCATTATATGGTGGGGCTTCTTCAGCAAGTGTCACCTCCTCTTCTGGTGGCATTCCGAAGTCTTTGCCTTCTGGCCAGTCCATGAACCCTTCTAAGATTCCTGGGCGATTAGGGTTTCCTGTTCGAGCCCTCTGTGTAATTAATGCAATCCATTTACTCCATGTAGCATCAGTTGTTTGATGAGTAGTAGGAACCTTACCGTTGAACATCCAGCCCAGTACTGGTAATCAGGGCGCCAGGAGGAACTGTGCTTCAGTACCAATTACTTCTGAAGCAGATTTATATTCCTTCATATGCTGCCACTATTTCTTTTTCAGTTGAAGTATAGTTGGCCTCGGAGCCTTTGTATCCTCGACTCCAAAATCCTAGGGGTCGACCTCGAGTCTCCGCTGGTACTTTCTGCCAGAGGCTCCAGGTTCTCCAGCTGCAGTGTAGAGCACATTTTTAACATCTTGTCCTGTCCGGACTGATCCAAGTGCTACTGCACTCACAATCTCTTGTTTAATCTGTTCAAAAGCCTGTCACTGTTCAGGGCCCCACTGAAAATCATTTTTATTTCTGGTCACTTGAGGGCGTTACAGTCTGGCTGTAACCCTAAACTCACTTGATCCTTTTTTCTCCCCCCAGTAGGCTTGGTGTGGAGGGAGGGTTTAAGAAATCTGTCACGGTTTAAGGCTGGGCCGGCTATTAAACTGGTGGCAGACGCTCTCTGTTAACCCTCCTCCCCGCCCCCTGGGAAGGGAAAGAGAAAAGGGAGAGAGACTTATGGGTTGGAAAGTTAAAGCGGTTTTAATGAACTATAATAATGAAAAAGAATATAATAATAATAGTGAAAATAATTAAATATATACAAATATATACAAAACCAAGATTGAGTCCCCCCGATGATGGTCACGTCACCACTGGCACTGCAGGGCAGGCTCCGGGAAGGCCCAGACTGGGCCCAGCAACAGATAGGAACTGGATTCAGGGATGCACGGATTGGGATTGGGGCCAGCAGGAAAACAGTCGTCTTTGGACACCAGCCATAGACGAAGACGACAAGACCCTCGTGATCCCCCCGCTTTATACTGAGAATGATGTGTATGGGATGGAATACCTTGCTAGTCAATTTTTGGTCACCTGCCCTGTCCATCCTCCCTGGAGGTGTGACCCTTCTGAGGCTCTTCACTCGTAAGCAGTGAGGAATTCAGCAGTGACCTTGGTTTCTCTAAGACTAAGTACAGCAAGAGCCTTTCTGCATAACATCCCTACCGGTGCCTCAGCGATAACTACAAACTTCGTGCGTTATCAGTCCTGGAAGCAGACACTGTCTGCAAAACATGCAGTTAGTTTCAGAAAGTGCAGTTACTTAGAAGAGACTTAGCTGAGAGTAAAAATCACTGAAAGGAAAATTGGTTCTGTCTTAGGCCAAACCAGGACGTTAATATATTCAGAAGTCTGTTCTAAGCCTGAATAGCTCACCCAATAGGAGAGGTTAAGGCCTGTTAATCTTCTATAGGAGCTATCAAAGAATAAAGCGCTATGATCATCCTTTGATTTCTACAGTTCAAATGACCAAGCTCTCATGCATATCTGGATTAAAAAGGAACAGCTTTTCAGATAGGTTCAGAGCAAGGCTGATGCATGACTGACTTTGTGGTGAGATGTATTAGCTGTATATTAATGATATAAAATGTAAGTTTAAAGATAAACCAAATTTATTGCAGCACATTTTAATTTAATTGTATTTGTGGAAATTTCAGGCACTAAAGAAGGAGCACTCTTCTGATTATAAAGTGTTGTATTATAAACATATTATGGATCAATAAAAAGTAATACGCAATATAATGTCTAAATGTGTGCCGAATGAAATGTTACCTTTAAGTGTATTAAAAGAGGACATCTGTCATTGCCTAAGTGTTTGCCCTCTATTTTTGTCTTGAAAATTAAAAAGTATTTGTTTTACTATTATGTAAACTTTTTACTCTGATACTTAAGATATTATTTTCTCTTTTTTTTTAAAAAAAAAAAAAGTTGTGGGTATTTCTGTATTAGGAATTTGTTTTTGAGTCTTTACCAGATTTTCCCAATCTTTTTTTCTGTTTCTGACCAGCTGATTTGCTACATAGTTTGTATTTCTACTTGGGTTGGAGGAAACCCAAATGAGACCAGTTTTGCTGCTCTCATGACAGATGCATTTTGATTCTTGTTATGTTCCTTGAATGAACTGTATGTTTTTCTCTATTTGAATTTGATGCTACTTTTTACTATATCATTTATAGATGATTTGAGAAATCTTTGATCAGTATCAATTTTGTTCCCTTGCAGATGGAGCCAGAAAAGTCTGTAGTATTTCAGTGTATGCTGGTTGTTTATTTATCTGTTATATAAACTTGCTTACCATTGTTCAGCACAGCATACTGTGTTTTTAAGTACATGACTGCCATTAAGTGCTATGAGTCATACAGGTGAAATCCTGTGTGGTGATTTAGGTATTACGTGTGGTATTTACATCTGCAGTGTTTATTGTACTGCTGGTTTAGGATGAGACAGTGAGTCTTACTCATTGTAATGTTCTTTGAGATTCTTGAGTGAAAGGTGGCAGGAGTACAAAATACTGTAGATGTTCATCTTCTCCAAGACAATAGTATATGATGAATCTGTAAGTATGCATGAGAAAAATGTGAGTTTCAGAAGCTGGAAATAATTGTTCAATTACCGATGTATTAGTAGATAATTCAGAGGAAACCGGGTGAAATCTGTCTTCTGACACACAACTTGTTTGTTATCTTAGGTAAATTACTGAGGGCAAAATTTTACAAAAGCATTGAACTATCCTGGTTTTTATTTTTAAAACTTGCTTAGTTGTTGTGTGTTAGCTTTCCCCTTGTGCTAGGAGAGTAAAAACACTCAAAATGTAAACACAGGGGTGAGTGAATTGCTCTAGCAGGAGGGTACTTCCATATGTGCTTCCTAACATAGGTTAGACGTTATCAGTGTATTCTTAGTGAAAGTTTTTGATGTTGTACTTAACTCCTTATTTGGAGGATATGAATGGCATCCTTTCTACGCAGAGCATTAATTTTGTTATAAATTACAGGAAAATAAATAGTTTGTCAGGTTTTGGGAAACTGGCAATCAAGTGCTTTAAAATAAATGTCATAACACCAAGGAACAAAAAATAAGAATTCAGATGTTGATCAGAGCAGAGAGTGGGGAAGAAAGAGGAGCAGGATCCTGTGAACCACACAGTGACACAAACAAGCAAATGCTTGTGACAGACCAAAAAAGAGGCTTTTGCAAATTTATGGTCAAGAAACTAACTTCAGATAATGTTGAAATTTGGTATATTTTAAGAGTTCAAGAAAAAGCTTGTTGTTAGCTCACTGAATTACCAGTCTTTAAAGAAAGTGGATTCTGTCTTCTCTGAATGTACAACCAAGTCAATCATTTAGTTAAGTTCTTTTTATTTTTCATTTTATAATGAGGGAAAATTGACTTAGTCAAATAGGTTTTGAATGTCATCTGGGCTCTAATGGAGGACGTTTCCCCCCCTTTTTATTCATATATGTTTTCATAATTCTGGAAAAAAATAATTATTGTGGAATAAGTGGGATCTAAGATTAAGACTAACAGGTTTTTAACTTGGATAGTTTTATTTCCCTACATAATAATCAATCAACAAGAAGCATTTCTTGTTAAATCTGTCTCTCGTATTGTGGTAGAAATTAATCAAAGTTATAGCTTTAATTGAACAGATTTTTCTGGGTTGATTGAAGTACTCTAGCCTCTGGTTCCAGTCACCCACTGATTCATGGTCTCTGGAGGGAGTGAGGAGGGAGGCAGCCCTTGTTCAGTTGTTGCTAGGGTGGAAGAACAGAACTAGAACTGCTGAACAGCCCAGTAGTATTTTGAAGTGTCTTTGAGTTCTAGTTGCTAGCTATTTTACCCATGCTATGTTTTAGGAATTGGCTGCTACTTTTTTTTTTTTTTTTTTCCCTCACAAATAGTTTGATTACAAAGGTCTAGATGGTATAGGGTTGGAGAGATGAGAGAGAATACCTGTCCTTTCTTACCGAGTTTCAGCAGTTATGTTGGACTTCAGGAGATCACAGAATCAACTAGGCTGGAAGAGACCTCTGGGATCATCGAGTCCAACCGTTGCCCTGACACCACCATGTCAACTAGACTATGGCACTAAGTGCCATGTCCAGTCTTTTCTTAAACACCTCCAGAGATGGTGACTCCACCACCTCCCTGGGCAGCCCATTCCAATGCCTAATAACCCTTTCTGTGAAGAAATTTTTCTTAATGTCTAACCTGAACCTCCCCTGGTGAAGCTTGAGGCTGTGTCCTCTAGTCCTGTCGCTAGTTGCCTGGGAGAAGAGGCCGACCCCCACCCCGCTACAACCTCTTTTCGGGTAGTTGTAGAGATGCAGCATGTCTTTGCTGTTAGGCAGCATCGTTAGGAGAAAAGCCAGACTTCTGGAATGCATTGACTTCTTGTCCAACGTTTTCCTTTTAATTTGATAAACCTATATGTTTGACTTTTACTTAGAATAAAATCTCTCCTGAGAACTTTATGACAATCCCTTATCTGTTTTTATTACAGTGTGAAATATTTCAAATTGATTTACAGCAAGAAAATAGATCTAAGCTACAGGGGTTTATTAGGTTTCTTTATACAATGTTTGAAGAAAAAAGGAAAGAAAAAAAGCATTAAAACAGTCTCAAAATTATTTTGAGTCATTTGCTCTTTGTGCTGTTTATAAAGTTGTTTTCTGCATGTGCATAGACATGCATGTGAGTGTACGTACACGCATACATATACTTATTGTTTCCTACTGCCTAAATAGCTGGCAGGCTAGAGAAGAAAGTATTTTTTTAACTCAAAATGTGTCTTCAGAACATATGAAGACGACCCTAGAACTATTCCTTATGTAATTTGTGCATTTATGCTGGTGACTATAGCATCTTATATATAAGGCGCGAGCTCATCTTCAGCGATACATATTAAATGTTTAGGAACTAATTCTCCAAAAGCAGTGCCAGTTAAACATGAAATATCCAGCAGATACATTGTTCATTAGTCATCATTATTCCTGGATGTTACCATCTTTTAACTATAGCAACACTCAACAGTCTGAAAACTGTTTTCTCTTTCTTGTTAAATAGAAGGTAATAATTCATATTACTCAAATCAATATTTAATTATTAGTCATGCAGTGTTTTCTGGATTTCTGGACGATAAGATTTCAGAGCAGATGTTGAGGTTGTGCTTATATATTTCTTGTTTTTCGTTTTTGTTTTGCTTTTGATAGTAATGATTTTTATGCCTAATTTCAGTGTGTTTTGATGCAGAGATAAAATGTGAACCAATGCACTTAATATGGCTATTGGTTATTGTTCAGATATGTAGTGAGTTTTGATAACTTCTGTGAAAATAAATACAAATTTTAGGTAGGTTTTTAAAAAACTAGTGTACCATTAAATCTTAAATACTATTGCAAAGAAATCTGAGGTTGTATAGATAAATGAAGCTGGTTTTGCCTCAAATTCTAGTTTATACTTTATAGTCATCAATCATTTTTTATCACTGTCTTTCAGTAAAGTTTATTGTGACATGTTTACTGGGATGTCTTCGTGTTGATTAGTTTCATGCCCTGCTTGTGAGATGATATATTTTATTGCTTTGAATATTTTTAGATTGAACGTTACCAAATGTTAGCTTAGTTGAAATATTTCTTCTTTTAATTTCCATTTTTAATGTCAGTGCTTGATACTGATGGCTAGAAATGGCTGTTCCTAGGAACGAACACCACACTGTTGTTTATTTCAAAATGCAGCCCTTTAACTTCCCAACATGACTACAGTCACCCCTGCTGTGAGCACGGGTTTGGACCAGGTGACTTCTGAAGGTCCCTTCCAACTTAATTAGTCTACGATTCTAAATTTCTCTGTGGCCAGATGGTTGCCAAAATTCTTAGAGAATTTAAGCTTGTAGGCACTCCTGTCAGTAAAAGCGAGGCAAATAGCTTACACTTGCAGGAATGCTTCATTGAGTCCGTGTAAGAGCTCGCTTCCTTTCACTTCTATATTTTTCCAAATTATATGGAATAACATAGTTTAATGCATAAAAATGTTTGCACACTAGTAGCTGCAGCCTTCTTCAGATGTCTAGCATTTTGACTTCCACTCTCTGATGTATTTGTCAGGATACCCCAAATTTTTGGGGAGCTGCTGTTTCACTGCTATGATTTTTGTTTCGTTGCTTATTGTTTGTTGTTTTATTGCTGTGACTGTGTGTGTGACTCTGAGGATAAGCTTGGAAACACGAGGTAATGAATGTCTTTGTGTGTGTGTATGGGTGCAGCTCTTTCCTCTCTGCTAATAATTTGTGAAACTTGAAACAAAAGTTTCCTGGTCCAAATTTTCAATTTATTTTATGATGCTTAATTTTGTATCTTTTTTTTCTTTATCTTTGCTTTTATTTACAGAGAGTGGTTAGTATAGCTGCTGTATTATGCTAGGCTACCTCTTAACTGATATATAAGATTTGACATTTATGATTTTCCTCATGTACCATTTTAAAATAAAATCTGTTGGAAGATATGATGGTCACTGGAATTTCTTTTTGACAAATAATACTTATTATAATGAGCCTAGAGGTCATTATGTGTGAGATACAGTGCTATATAAATGTCTACTATTATTTTTTATTACTGAGTAATTTACAATTCCCTTGTCAGTCAGTGACCCATGTATGAACATTTCTGTATACCAGTCAAAGCAGATCTTTTCTTTCACAGAAAAAAGTCAAGTCCTCATTGCATTACAATATTCTCTGACAAAATACATTATCATGAGATAATTGATTGTGCTGGAGAATTACAAGTGTTGCAGCACCACCAAGGTCATCTAACCCTCACCAATGGCGGTTACCCTATGATAAGAGTGCTTTGTTCAGAAATATTGCTATTGCAAAATGGTTTAATAGTGACACAAAGAGGATGTTCAGAATTTGAAAAAGCCATATTTTGAGAGAAATACTACCCAGAATCAAAACCCATCCTGACAGTGATAACAGTTTAGTTGTACACTATGGATGATAAAAACGCTAATAGTTAGAAGTTCATGCAGTTTGCAGTATGATCTTTACTTTTTGAAACAACTTGGATTTATTAAGAGCTGAAGCTGGACACCAAGGTGTTCTAGATGCGGAACGCATGCTTAAGCTTTCTAAATCTCAAATATTGAAAACCGGGGTGTCAATGATTCCAGTAATAATCTGATGACATTGAAGAGTTCAAAAGAATTTTGTATAATTGGCAGGATTTTTGTCATCCCTGAATAGATAATTTAGTCTAAGTATATTGTAACAGCAATTCAAGCTGTGGCAGATTCATCTCTCTGTTTATGGCAACAGAGCCTGATGATTGATTTTAGTTGTGTCATTAGGCTATAGAGATAAAAAGTTGTAACTAGGACAAACCTTGCGTGAAAAAGTATGTCATAGAAAACCAGAGGAGAGGTGCTCCAATTAATTTGTTCTCAGTTGAAGACACGATTTGTCTGCGTTCCATATGCTTACACTCCCAAATTAGATTAGGTTGAAAAGAACATCCTTCTATGTAACTAATACTGCTACTGCCATGAATATGTTTTTAGTGGGCTCCTGATTAACGTAAAAAGACATTAACATCAAGAAGTTACTGCAGTGAAGTTATACTGATAGGTGGTACTTTTGTTCCATACTTCGTGCAGTAGCTGCTTCAGCAGTTTTGAAGGTTGAGTATTTATACATAATATTTGTTAGGGTCCTTATTTATGCACTTAATGCTCCTACATTGATCTTATGTGTCTAGCAACTATTCATTTTCAGAGACTGACTTTCAAGTTGAGTTATGAATGTATGTTTTAGAGCATGTATTTTCCCCTTTCAAGATCTGAAGATGGCTTCTCATGAGTATATAATGTGCTGAAAGATCTGTAGTGTTCTTAACTAACAAAGACGGTACAACTTTGTAGTCATCACAGAAGAAAACAAGTAAGCTTTGTGATGTCCCTTCGTACATTCAGCATTAGATGTAGTGGATAGGGTGACCCCTTGGCCTATCCTGTGGGGAGGCCTTGCTGATTTAGTTGGTATCTCAGTGGATGTGGGTGGGAAGACATACAAGAAGTAAATGGAACTTCCTTAACATGATGTACCAAATGATGCTAGCTTGATTGCTGTGCTCATCTGAAAACTGTAGCTAGGAGGTCTCCTTGGGAATCGCTGAATAGTTGCAGATTTTTTGTCACGTATAACACTTTGGAAAGCATTTTCTCATCGTACAAAAAATACGAATAATCAGATCAAGTCAAGATACCAAGAAAACTATCAGACTGTGAAGCGAAGGCATAAACCACACACCTCTCTGATCTTTCTCTGGTGTAAATTATTCACTTTTGTTTGTAATGACTATTTAAGGAGTTGACTTGTTTTGTAAGCACTACTAGAACTGTCTTTGAAGAAAATCCTTATCAGCGTGCAATTTGAATTTCTGTTACAAGAGATTCAACAAAACCACTGTTTTTAAGTGGCAAAAAGCGGTCTCATAGTTGAGACCCCTTCTCTGCGGTGGGGTGATTTCTGACAGTGGTAATGTTCATAATGCACAGCCATTTAGCAACGGTGAATGAGCTGTCACAGACAACCTCAGGGTTACAGAAGTTACAGTTACCAGAGTCAGAGACCATTCATTTTTCTGTTTGTGTTACCATCTATTCTCACTGTATCAGCCTTCGTTCCTCCTGGTTTTCTAGCTTGTGTGCTGTAGTTTGCAATGATTAATTTTGTAAGTACAATATTTTGATTAGTGAAATATTGGGAGCTGAGATTAATAATGTAGGTTCTGAGTACTTGGTTCTGGAGCATGACTAGCTTGTTGAATTTTTAGTAATATTTTTAAAACTACTGCTCAAATACTGTAGCATGTCTACTTGCATTAAACAATTTCTAGAGGTTTTACAGATACTTATTTATTTTAACAACTCAAATTCTGTGCTGGAGGGGAATTATGCAACTTTACAAATACTGAAAACTGAAGCACAGAGGGTGAAAAGACTCCGGTGTGATTAAGGACAAATGTACGCTATGTTTGAATACCAGACTGTCTTCATCCCTGAGAGAATATGGCAAGTGTTATTTTTATTCCTCACACCCAGAACTGTTCATTATTTCATATTTTTTCCAGATAATCACAATATACTGTGCTGCCAGCTTCACTATGACATTTTTATGGCTTACTTTTAAGTAATTTTTAGTTGGTCACTGCCATAAACAAGTTTTCATTTTATCTGAATATTTGGCACTGTGAAGGGTAGCCACAGAGAAATCAAAGTTGTATGATCATGGAAAGTTTTTTTTTTTTGATAAGCATGTAGGGAGTGAATACCAATTCCAAGACCAATTTACATCAGTCTGGGAATGTAAAAGGGTCCCTGTCATGTGCTGATAGAGTCACAATGTTTAAAGAAATTATATATAAAGATAGTCAGATGTCAGATGATAACTTGAGTTTGCAATGAATGTGACTGGAGTTCAGAAATCATTTCACTAGCAGGAGCTGTTTAGTGTTTGAAGGATAAATTGGCGCTTTTTTTTTTTTGTTTCTTGTCACATTTAATTTATTCTTTAAATGCTATTTTCCCCTCATATATCATTTTTGCATAGTTATAGAGCTGTACTAATCAAATTGAATTGCCTCTTCTTATTTCTCAAATTTTAATCACATTAGAAAACTGAGGATTTTCAGGTAGTAGTAATCCCTCTGGATATTACTTGAAGTTTGTTTATTTTCATTCTCTTGTCAGGTTCAGTTCTGGTTCTTTTGGCTGTTCATCCTCCTCTAAATAATTATCAATGTAGTTGCACCAGAATGGTTAATTTTATCTAACTTCTTGAATATATGTTCATCTCTGACATAGTTTAATTGTGATCTTTATTAGTTTGGGAGGAGTGCTCAGGTTTGAAGTCAAGGGTAGGGATGGTTTGCTGTGTTGCTTCAGGAGTAGTATAGGGATGACTTTCTAACTTAATGGTTGAGTGTCCCGCACTCTTTACCACTTACCCTGATACAGTGAGGTGCAGTTTTGTCAGATCTGTATCTAGCGAACAGGAGGGTGTTTTTTGGTCAACTGACCCCTATAGCCAGTGATGCATCTTCTCACCTTTCAAGGGAGGACGTGGGAGAACTAGGAATTCAGTTTCCCCACCTGAGATGCTGCCTGCAAAGCTGATCCCAGTTCTAGCTGTGTATTGCTTTACTGGTCAGGCCACACTTTTCATTTAATACTAGCATTTCACATCTGTTTTTCAACATTAGATCACTTAATGATGTTGAGCTGCTCTTTTCTTGTCTTACAGATAAACTTCTGGCAGTCTCATATCTGTATTATTTGCTTGCTTTCAATTTTCTATGAAACCTTTACTTATTTTTTGGAAAGTCTTACTCTTAGATGTTAGTTTCCCTGTAATTTTTCTTTATGGTCAGTATAGATTTATCTCTTTAAAAATCTTAACCATATTGGTTTCACCTTCATTATTTTAACTTTATGTCATTTTAGTTGGATTTGATTATCCTGAATATCACAATTCCTTTGTAAGTCATTTGCTACTCTTTTCTTGTTCTCCTGATGTAGCAACATCACTAGAAGATAAATCTTTACAGATTGTTCTGTTTAGTTGCCATGCATGTTGACTGATTATATGTGGTTTTTTTTTTTATTATTCATGGAAGTGCTTGACACTATTACTGCAAACACTGAGGGAGCTAAATAAGTCTTCTGAACGATGACCCAGTAAAAAAATCTGTCTTCATACGTAGTGATCCACTGAAGTGGAATTTCATCCTGTAATATTTTACAGTTACATAGCACTTTTCATTTCAGAATGTTTTGCACTTATCTGGAGAGTTCAATGAGAATACAACCATTGTCATTGCCCTCATGCTGGAAAAGCTTTAAAGTGAAGAAGGCTTTTCACAACAACTAACAGAAAGCAATATTGCTTTCACCCTCAATATTGCTAAACCATTGTCAAAGAATCAACACTCCTGAGAAGAGCTGGCAAATGTGCTTTATCTTCTGCCAGAAGAGGAAGGGAAAGGTTAGAAAGCTGACCAACTTCATTGAAGCTTCTTAGAAAGGATGTCCACGTCAAGAAGACTGGGAAGCCTCATACCAGCTGGCAGGTGGGCGAAGTCCGTGCTGAGACATCCAGACGACCACATGGACCCACCTTTACTAATGCCAAGTCAGTATGAGTTTTGTGGAATCAAACTTGCGTTTGCTATGCAATTCTTAAGGGACAGCAGCCTTTTCCTATCAAACTTACTGGTAAAGAGGCAATATTACTAAAAATGAGATCAGAAGTGTGAACCAGTCTCACACTGACACCACCTCGCTAAACGGTTTTCTCTGTAAGATTATATTATGATTATTTTTCATCATTGTTCCTCTTTTAAAGAGTCTTAGTTTTGTCTGAAAACTCTGCAAGTGTGTTTAAAATACATATGGCTGTGTCCCTTAAGCAACAAGTAAGTTTCCATGCTACTTAATCCCGTGATTCTCCCCCAAAAGGTTGATGCTCCCCAAAAGTTCTTTTTCCCCATCTGCCTCATCTTCACTTTTGCCTTTCAAAGAATTCTCCCCTTCAGTTTCAGTGTGCAGAGTGGCTATACCAGTGTCTTTTCTCCTTATCATGCTGTTTTTTGACAAATCACCGCAAGCCCTGGCTTTTTTTTTGTGTATCTACACATTAAGATTTCAATATTATTGCTGAGTTAAATTGCCATTTCCCAATGACAGAGGTCACAAAGGCTGTTAATGAAGTTCATATCAACATCTGTGGACTTCTGCATTCCTGTACTCTGACTCCTTGATCCACCATGTCTGACTAAAGCTGTCCTTTATGGAGAAAAATACCTCTGAATCCACTTATTTAGACAGTGTTTCTGCTTTCAAACACACTGAGACTACAAATGAAGGTCTTTTCAGTAACCGAATTCTGTTGATATCGTACAAGGCTTATGCCTGTATTGTGAATTTACTTTTTCTCTAGTCTTTCTCTACAAGCTGGAGTAAACCAGATTAGTTTACCCACCACTGTACTGCATCTACTGATAGGTCACCATCCTTTATTGCTTTGTGGAGAATCAGAAGCTCTCATTGCAAACCTGTCACTTGGCCATTCACTTGTCATATTTTGCTAAGCTCTCCGTAAAAGGAGGTTACCTAAACTGTGTACCTCGTGCTCATAGCCTTGAGATTATTCTTTTGATCACAAAGTGGTTTAGAGCAAGAAAACCCTCTCAAAATAGACTAGTCATAGTTTGCTTTTCTTCTTATTGTTATCTTAACCTTCCCTTTTTCAGAGACTAGCTGAGACGGGGAAAGGTTTAAAAAGTTTGTAGAAAGTGTCATGAGAAGCAGCATTAGAAATGTTTCTCAAAACTCAAAAAAAAACTTAAACCAAAATATTGTCATTCAGTTATATAAAGCAGAAGACATTTCTTACAGGCAGCTTTTCCAGCAGTGGTAGCGTATCTGTTGTTCACATTCTCTGTTATGTTACTGTGAGAACTATCAACTTGTCTTAAACTCTTCTTTTCTATTAATACAAGTGAGAAAATAGTCACAAAAAGCATTGTTACATTCATATTCATGTTTACCCTACCTTGAGGACAGTAATCCATCCCAGAAAGGGAAGCTCCTTTTTGTAAAATGTTTGCTCAGTTCTTGATTCTATATTTTAAGAGACCCAAAACCTAACAAATATTGAAAACCAAAACACAGGATACATTATTTTTTAATATGTTTTGTATTATATACATTCAAAAATATTAATCTATTTAAGCAAAGATTAGTTTCTCAAGTGAAGCTCATGTTATATGGAATTAATAACCTTCATCCAAAGCAAATTCAGTCAGGCTTAACCTACCTCTCTATCAGTTGTCTAGTGAGGAGGTGAAGAAAATAAGACAGAAGAAGATCTGAGATGCAGGCAAAAATAACATTTAGACCATTTTAACTGATTGAGAGAATATGAGAACCTGTTTCCTGAGTTGAAATCTGCCATTGGTGAAATAAAACCCTGCACATGAACTACAGGTACGTCCCCATCACCGTCAGATCACATATAACAGTGCTTCCAGACACCTGGTTCTTGGGAAGTAGTGAAGTATTTTTCCAACTTTGCAGGACAGAGGTCAGCATAGATCTTCCTTCAACTGAGATGACAATAGATAATGAAAACTTACTGATTCAGAAATCCTTAAGACTAGCAGGAAAATTAAGCATTTTCCTTTCTTCTGAGCAAATTTCACTCCAGACAGGTTTAGTTCTTAAGGTCATGAAAAATGAATCTTTTTCCATTGTCTCCCTTCTGTCCTCTGTGTCTCTGCATATTTCTGCTTATTTAACAAAAAAGAATCTGAACTTGCCAGTCTTTGTGCCTTGTTTTTGTTGCTTCATGTTATCTTCTAAATATTGTTTTTTCCTCGGAATATTTGTAGTTTGCACAAGGGGACAATTTTGTCATTTCTCAATGTATTGGCAAATTAAGGATATGAGTGGACATGACTCCCTGTAAGCAAGGGCCTTTAGATTCTGAAACAGATTAGCTTTCACATTCAATTGCTTTTGGATCCTGCTGCATCTAAGGAGTAACGTGGGACCTTCTAGAAAATTTTAAGTATATAATGTAAATATGAAAATGAATAATCCAATGGTTTCTCATGTGTAATGTAGTCCAGTTAATGGCCTCCGTTCTTCAGTCAGTTTTAGTCCCTTTGTTCTATAAAAGGCCTCCTGAATCAGTCTGAAAATAACAGGAGTTGCTTTTGGGAGATACCCCTCCAGATTAGTGGTTGTCTGTGGAAAGCAAAATTTCCACAAATTATTCTTACTCCAACCAACCCTCTCTGCTGCTGAAAAGAAAGTTGTATGCAAAGTATTTTTGAACTGTTGGAAGTCATGTTGCAGAGCAAGTCTACCTGGAATGAAATTAATTTATAATTTAAAATTTCTTATATTATTTCAATCATAAAGTCAAAATCAAAAAGAAGCAGACTTTGGGTTAGGCTTAGTGAACATAAAAAGAAATAGAAATGAATTGGCAAGTAATATCAAGAATAGCGATAAAGCTTCCCTTTTTTACAGAAGTTGTAAGGATAGCTATAATTTTTCACATTAATTTGAAATGTAGCTGGATTCTGTATAATTTATATGCAGAATTTTAATTCTCATAGCTTCCAAATATCAGCATGTAGGAGTTTGGTTATCTGTATTATAATTTGTTGCCATGGACTTCTTTTAAGAAAAAAAACCCCAGACATTAATAGACATGCTTTCCTATGCAATTTGTATGAATTGATGAAAATATTCTTGTGTATGGAAGTACATAAAGGGCTAACTAATCTTTTTCTTTCATCCTGTAAGTTACATATACTGGAAAAATATTATTGAAGGTTTCAGATTTTTTAATTTTTTTATTTTTTAGAAAATAGCTAAAATTTACCCGACTGTATGAAACATTTTAAAGCTGGAAAAAAATGCCCATCTTTGAGGGGAGAGACTTTTTTCACATATTATTAATTACTGAATGTTATGAACAATATATTGTCACATGATGAAATTCTCTAAATAATAACTTATAACAGCAAAGTGGTATAATATGTGTTATGTTGACGTTCATATGCCTGCATATAATTGACACCTAATTTCCACTCTTTTCCTTTATGCATCTCAATTCAAAGTCTCACATATTTTATATCAGGATAAATTATCCAAAATAGTGTTTTACAGCCTTTACTAGCTATACTTAATTTCTCATAAATTTCATTTCACTAGGATGATGTTGCTGTAATGTGGCATTTAGCATTATCTAAAAGTTCTGTTTTATTTGGGTTAGAGAAATAGCATTTTCTGTATATGAACTTCTATTATTTTTTTTTCACAGTAGCTTAAGTGTTAAAGCCTGAAAGGATTTAGAAAGCTGCGGTGAATGTGTTAAGACTGTTAATGAAGCCTCTGAATCTAAGGACAAAATTAGCTCTCACACCCACACTGCGCAAAGTACAGCAACTGTCTGATAGAATTGCATCATGACTTTTACCTGGGGACACTAGTGTTATATTCACTTGAAATGATGAAATTGGGAAGACAGGTGTCCCCAAAGGACACTTTAAGGAGCTTGTACTTACATAAATTGCTCGACAAAAATCCCTGAAATTTGAATATGAGACCTATGTAAAAATGCTTATTGAGTGTGAGCGACAGATAAAACGTTCTATCATGTAATATTTGCTTTTAAGTGCGTATAAGAATATACCTTTGACGCAGAATAACCCTAGAAAGAAAGAGTGAAAGGAACTTTTGAAAGCAAGGACTTTGAACTACTTAATTTTGTTAGGGGGAAGGATAGTTTTGCATATGAGTTTCTGATTCATCAGAATCAAATGCTGGAGAACAAAAAAGTCGCATCTATTTGTTTCCTCCATTTCAGTGAGTGGGAAAGATGTGTGTGGCTGTAGTCATGGAGAAGAATCTCCAAGATCCAGAATATCTTGTTCTTCTCACCTCTCAGCCCACACAAGTTCCTTCTTTTGGGTGTAGCGCAGCCATCAGGCCCAGCAGATCTGTAAAGGACAAGACCCAGGAGGACTGCCATACCCTTGGCATCATGCCGCTAGTCCCCTGCTGCTGATTTCATCTCTTCCTTCCGGATTTTATCTATCCATTTAAATTGCCTTTATTTGCACAAGATCATGAGGACTGAATAGCATTTGGCATTATTCAGCAATGTAGGCTTGGAATAGGCTATCAGAAATCACAACAGGAGGAAGAGGGAGTAGAGGGAGCAAGGAAGAAAGAATAAAATCAGATTCCCATAGAGCACTGAAATAAAAATATTCTAGATAGGGATACATAATGGAAAATGCATATAGAAATGTGAGTGGATATAACTAACAGTTGGTATAAAAGCACTAAGTAAGATTGCCAATTACAAGAACAAAAAATTACAATTGCAAATGTATTTGAGCTGTACATTTTTGCAATAATTGAAATGGTTTCTCTTCATCCACTTTATCCAGAAATACAGGAAGCAATCTGCAGATCAGGTACAGGGGTGCTCTTTGCCCAGCAGAAGATCACAGATAAGCAGAAGTTATGAAACCATTTTTTTTCCTTTTTTTAACAGAAAACTTATAAGAATGAGAATCTTTAGCAGGCAGTAATTGAGAAGAACCTTAGTAGAGATTTTAAAAAAGGATATTTGTAGTAAGTGGCATCCCTGTTTAAGAATGCTTATGCCTCTTCAAAAAAGTATCCAGCAAGGGCACCTTACAAAAGTAAATAGGGATATTAAGCTTGACATCTCCAGCCTCCAAGACAGACTTCCCAAGATGAAGTGTAATTTCTTCATAGTGGGCTACTGAATGTGCTGATGACTAAAAGGAAACACTTCATAAGGAAGGGTTTAGTTATTTCTCCGTAATGAATGTTGACTCCAATAGCAAAGAACTAAACATTTCCGTGTTATGTCTACTCATATCTCTCCAACTTCCACATTACTATGCAGCAGTGAAAAACCCATGGGCTGCTTCCTCCTAGAGGAGGAAAACACGTTGATTTAATAAAAAGGAGGAGCTGTATTTCATGTCCATCATTGTATTATAATTCTGACAGGGAGATTCTTATGGGTATTGAGATAACACTTGTCCTTCACTTTATTAAGGTGAATGTTATTAAAACTATATAACCCATCATTGTAAAATGGAACTTTTAGACCTGATTCTTGTAGCTGTTCTTAGAACCCTCTGTAAAATTGAAATGAAAGTTTGGAACTACTGAATGCCATCTATTTCCATTCCTCAAAATTTAGAGTGATTTTTCATCATGTGATAATAGAATGACATCAAAGTTTAGGAAATTATTTTGGATGAATTTTAGAAATAAGGAGTCTAGTGCACATGAGAATATTAAAATTTTTATTCTTATATTATTGAAGAAGTTGATAAATTATGACAGTGTTATCATCACTATTTTTTTAGATGATGAGGAGTATTTTATAAACATGGCAATGAGGTGAAGTAAACTAAAAATCTTTAGAGATTCATTTTACAGCTATAGGTTAAGACAGACATACAAAATCCTAGGCCTGTTACCAAATATGAGAGATCTGTTGCCTGGGATACTGAAATCAGTTTTAAGTAGGACCCTTTAACAAGGAAAATTGAGACAAAGCATTTATAATTATGCAATAAGTAAGTTAAAATCCTGTAAAATAATTATTGATAAAAAGCAAGAAATGGAGTAACTTGAAAAAGCCTTTAAGTATGCATACAGTTCACACAGGAAGAGGCATATATTTATTCCTTACTGTTTACTCAACAGTTGATATAGATTATGACTTGATATTTGCCTTTAGGATTTCTGTGGCAAAGTTTGGATCTCCTTTATGTTGGAAATGGATTGATTTGGTCTTGACCACATTTCCATAAAACTATAGTATCCTACAACTTAGAACATATACTGAAATCCTGCCAATGGACATCCAGACTCATTTAAAGACAAACCTATTTTTACTTTCTGCATAGAGCATAAGGCTATATTCCTTACCATTTGTTAGTCACCAGATCAATACTTAGAAAGGCAGCCTCTACTATGACAATTGCCTGTTACTTTTGAAATACCACAAGCTACGAAGGAAATCTAAAATACCAAGAAGAAAGCAGTGGTAGTATAAAAAAATTGTATACAATGTCTAAAGGATATGATGTAACAAATACATAGGATATAGTTGTCAATGAATTTGGCAAATAAAACTTACTATTTTAATTGATTCAAAAATCTACAACACCTGGGGGAGCAGGTGGGGAGTGGGGAAGGAATCAATGTAGTAATTTTGGATTTTTGCAAAAAGTTGACGCCTTGCTAAGCCTTACTTGCAAAATTAATTCAAATTGGCTTGGATAAGAGCACTGTCATGTGGATTAAAAGCTGGCTGAAAGACTACAAACAAAGGGTGTCTTGAGGATACCACAGGGATCACTGCTAGAACCAGTCATTTTTAGCATCTTTATTAATGATCTGGGAGAGAGTGTTAACAACATGCTAATCAAATTAGCATGTGATACTAAATTGTGAGGAGGATAGAAATACTTGAAAGTTAAAAAAAAAAAATACAAGGCCTACAGAGAGATAAGAAACACTGGTAGAGGTACCACAGTGAGCTTCAGCTTCAAGAAAATGCAACCCAATTAGATCTCGTGAGGAGAATATGGAAGATGGATAACATACTTTAAGAAACTTGGAAGCGATTACATAGAAAAAAAAAGCTGAAAGTAGGAGTGATAATCAACAGCAAACCAAATGGTGATAAGCCATGTAAGAGGGCGGTAAAGGAGGACGATAGCAACCGGAGCAACCGTTGAGCTCTAGGGCTGTGAGTCAGGCTCTCTGCAGCTGAGTTGGAAATTTTTAAGTTTGTTAGGGCAGGCACCTGGTAAATGCTGCAGTGGGGAACAGCTATAAAATGACAGATTGGTTGTTTATGGATTTTCTTCCTTCTTCCTAATTTCTTTGGATCTAACATGATATTCTAAAGGCCACAATGCTCAAAGGTTGCAGCTATTAAATATGATCATTTAAGCTAATATTGACTAGCGGCATGCTACTAAATTATTATTCCTGAAGTACTAATTGCAAATATCTGGCAGAATCTTAAATAATGAATCAAATCACAAATAAATAATGGAAAATATAGTAGTATTGAGTACCTCTGGAAGTGAAACCAATTTAGTGCACGCACAGCAGCAAATAAACATCTTCAGATCTCAAAAATTTTGAATTTTTGTAAGTCAAATATAAACACTTTCTATATCAGAATAATAAATGCTAATTGAGTCATGGTTATGTGATATACTTACTACTAAATTCTTAAATAAATAGATTGCTTTTCTTAAAACTTTATTCTGATCACTTCAAAAACTAATGAACTGCTTTTGGAAATTTCAGTATGCAGTGTACAAAAACACAAGTCTTTAAACTGTGTTTAAAACAGTATCTTCTCCCACTTGAACTGTGTTAGTGTAAAGAGGTAACTTTCTTCCTGTTTACTGCATATGTCTAAAATTTGTATTTAGACTTTGTAAAAATAACCTAATGTTTTGGAGGCTCAAGTATTATATAAGAGCATAAATGTTTATAACTGCATTCATAGTTTAATTTAACTAATAATTTCTTCCATTTGAGACCTTAATTTTGTGATTTAAATACAATTCTACTTTGTTTTCAGCTGTAATAGCTGTATGTTAATGCCAGCTCCTTGTCTGAGAAGTAAAAAACAAAAAAAGGTTTACTAACTTAAAAAAATGCAATGCCTTCCTTTTTAAGACGAATGGATTACAGTTAGAATGTGAAGCTATGTGCAAGCCATGAAGTTTACAGCTGGTTGTATGGGTTTCTCCATCCTGAGTTAAAAAAAAAAAATATTATTTTTTTTTCTAGCAGAAAGGTCTAAAGACAGTTCTGTCATACAACAAACCTGAGTCGTTAAAGTTGTGGTCTTTTATTATTTTTGTATTGTAAATACAAAATGTATTTATATTATTTTGTAAAATATTGTATATTTTGTAAATATACAAAAATATGATCTTCTGTCTGTTCTGCTGCTGACAGGCAATATTAATCCTCTGGATGTATTTTGTCATAATTGCTTACACATACATGTTGACAGCATGATTTGCTTGATGGGAGTGGCACTTCTCACTGTTCTTTTAGTTTTGTTGAAGGGTGTTTTCCAGACACTTACGTTTTCACATAAATATTTTAGAAACTACTCATTTTTTTCTGTCTGTTCAAAAGAATCTTTCTGACCCATTGAAGTTTAAAGAGAGTTGCAGCAACAAGAATCTGTAAATTAAAGCATAATTTCTCTAGTAGTGCTCAGTGTGGTTTTTCAGCTTTATCGTCTGAAGAGAGGCAAGATTTGTTGTGGAAACATGTGAAATGTGGGCAGCAAATCTTCTTCTCCAGCTGTTTATTCTTACATATCTACTTCCAGTTGGCCCACACTACTTGTTCTGGTCATAGCCAAGCAGCTCATGATGTTGGAAAAGCATTTGCATTGATTTTGAAGCTGTGCATTCAGGGAGCATGTTTGAAGACGCAGTGATAGCCCAGCCCGGGCAACATTTACTGCATTAATTGTTTGTGAAACTAGACGTGAATTATATTAGAAAATTGATCCGGCTGAACAGGAACCATTATTTTATCTTAAAGCAGTTTATGTAGCTACGTTACGTATGAAATGCAGCCTCAAAAGAGAGCATCTCCTATTGTAGCTCTGTTTCTTAAATGAGAAAGAGCTGAAAGTCTGTCCATCATTTCTGATGGGATCTATACAGGTAGCATCCATTGAGGCTTTTTGGGGTGTGGAGATGTAATTGTAATGAGTTTTTGTTACACATAAATTTGTGTGAAATAGCTAACAGAACCTAGAGAAGAAAGTGCTGGGGGAAAAGCCTTTGTGATAACACATTTATAAGCTGCACCTCTTTGAAAAGTAATAGAAGTTTACATCTTCAGTAAAATTCTGAAAATTAGATTGACACCAGTTGTGAATTCTGTTGGTTGCGGTTCCAGTAATCTGTTTAGTATGCTGCTGAAACCTGGGTCTGTCTGAGTGCTCTCTATCAATAACAAAGGTGCCGTTGTTTTATTTGCTTAGTGGTTTGCTCCAGCTTTAGTCAGCACATTGAAATCTACATTTTGAGTGCTTTTTTGAAACATTTGTTAAATAGATTTTTGCCTTCTGTTGATGATTAAGGTAGCATTGTACAGTTCCAGACTGCAGTAAAATATGCTGGATTTTATTTGTGATTAAATAAATGCAAATCTGCATATATTTTTTTTTCTATTTAACTTCAAACTGTGGGGCTACTTGGTCTACGGGCATATTTATTCCACTATAGTACTGGCATAAGCAAATAAAAAGCTGGGCATGAAATTAGATTTTGATCAGAGAATGAAGTTCTGTTTCAGTGTTCTTTATGTGTGTAGTAGTATTCTAGATTTACAGTATTTGAGGGGAAAAATGTTATAGGCATCTTGATTTCTGAAGACAAGTATATCTTTCTCACACCTGGAAGTATAAACAAATCGAGTTCATTAAGTGAGGTTTGTAAACAACTAAAACTTGCAAGATCACTGTGCAAGTCTTTTGCAACTTTTTAATCTTGTATAAGTTTTAAAATATTAACTATCTAATCCTTTCAAAAGCTCAGTGAGAAAAGCTGTAAGTACGTTCACACCACTCACCTCCAGGCACCTAGAGCTAGGCTCCACGCTGGCACCCAGAAACACTTGCCTGACTCTGGATTTAAGCGTGTGCCCTGACTCCAAGGTGGGCTGAGACCTAGGCACACTTCAGTCCTCCTCCTTCTTCTTCTCCCACTTTCGCATGGAGTGGTTTTCATGAGAATCAGCCAGCCTTGTGGATGGTGATGACAATGGAGCACGCTCCAGAGAACACCACAGACTGTTCCTGCCCCGAGTTCTCAGTACAGCTTAACGTTAGAGCAGATAAGAGATGAAATGAAGCGGCATTATTCCTGTTTCAGTGGTGGGGCATTTTATCAAAACGTTTAAGCAAACAAGTGATCATTAGAGCAATCTGCTTGTTAGAAGCAGCGATTGCTCTTTCTTGAAAGCTGTATATTGCATATACTTATTGACGTGCTGTAGAAGTATGACCTGTTACTAATGAAAAGGCACTTGGCAGAATCAATTAACATAGACATTTGTTTGATTCATTATTGTTGCTCTTTGTTGTTCTATCAGTTATTTACTGAACTTGATTGATTAGCCCATTCTCCTGCATTTCCATTTACAGTGGTAAAATCTTCTGAAAACTTTCTTTAAAGCTTTCACTTTGATGTGTAAGGCTAAAACTAATCAGATACACTGCTCAGATGCTCTTCAGAAAACTCACAGCAGTGATGTAGTACAGAGTTGCACAAGACACGTTAAACCATCTAATTTTGCATTTAATTCACAAAGTAAGCCAAACATTAGTGGTTAATTGTCTGGAGAACTGGTGGTAAAAACATGATACTATTTCAGCTAACGTGCCAGAGAGAAGGAACCATGGGAAGTACAAGGCTAGCGTCTCTAGAAGGGAATACAGATTACCTAGCTTCTTGCTAGAAAATACACCATCTGTTTTCTCTTTGCCCTGCAAAGAGGCGAGGACATTGTAGTTGTGGGTTGGATTTTTTGAGTTTTATATACATGGAATTTTTTTTTTAACATGAGGTAAAATTAACCTTCAAAAAGGGAACAGAAAAAATATTTAAAAAACTGTTTTAGTTGAAATTGGCAATAGTGTACTCCTTTAATCGTTGCTGTCATGTAAAGTAATGTAAAGACTTGTACTGCAGTTACACGGGTGCCAGAATGGTTTTGTTTTTAGGGAATCTCTGTGACTTATTCATTGTGTGCAAGGTATGTTGTTACTTTTAAAACGTCTTTATAGGTTTTGTTGTTTTATAGCATTTACTTGTAATTTCTTACGGTTGAAAGAAGAGCATAGCATAAAACCGCTTCATATTGTATGGTTTAATTGACTATAATTAGCAATTTACCACACATTGTTTGAAAGGGACTGAATAATCTCAGCTAAGAATATTGCTTATAGGATGAAGCTCCTCCACAAATTGCTTTCTCAAAGAAAAAAAATGTAATCAGTTTTAAATATCTAAACCAAATTTTGTGAAATTATGTAATGTTGTGTTCACTGTATTATAAGAAAGAGAACAGCGCCTTATTTAAATGAGTGGGATATTTCAATGTTAATAAAACCTAGGGGTGAATTTTATTATGGAGTAGTTGAGAACTTGAAGTATAATAGCAGTATTTCAAAATAGCAGTTAACACACTGACAAAAAATGAAGGGTACGTTTTAGAAAAAAACTAAATTCTACGAATTAAGCTTATGTTGTCCACAGGCTGCTCAGGCACTGGTTTATGGGGGAGGACTAGAAATTTTATTTGATAGTCTTCAGCCTGTAGCTTGTGTTTACCATCTCCTGGCTGCTGCCCAGTGGGGACCAAGGGGAACCAGGCCTGGCCCACCTTTCCTCCAGGTTCAGGAGGAGTGAGCTGGGCTGTGTTAGGGGTGACTGCTCCCGGAGGTGAGCACGCACCAGGAAAAAAGCGAGAGGGGAGCAAGATGGTTTAAATACTTCTAGGCTTGAAATAATGAAATGCAACAGGATTTAACTTGGTGGAGAACCAGGGCAAGGCCAGCGCGTTGTTGCTTCATTTGCACCCTGTTTGGGCAATGGCTGGGCTCTAACCCTCAAGGGTCAGTACAAGCATAATTTTATAAGCAGTGTACAGTAAATAAGAGGAGATAATTTTTTCCTCCAGGACGTTGTTTCATTGATTCCTTTGGTCTTATCATGCCACAGCTAAGAGGCAGTTCCATAAATTTATGTCTGTTCCTCTTGCATCTGTCTTGGAATAAGACAGATATTAGTCTAAATCCTAGATGAGAAATTATTCATAGCTCTTACCCACCTCTAGCAGCCTTTAAGAGAAGTATCGTATTGCCTTCTCTATCCACCATGTCACTCCTTGCTGTTGCATTTAATAACAATAGATTCACTAATGCCTTTTTCCCCTGTAATGTTCAGAAGTGAAACAATTAACACTAACTTTTAAACTGTTAGAATTTTGCCTTTTCATTAGCACCTGTTTTGACAAAGAGGATCAGTTCACACCTCTGAATAGCTGTGTCAGCCTGTCTGCAGCCCTCCGCAGGTGTCATTGTAAACGGAACCAAACCCTTTGAAGGTTGTTGTCTCCAGCATATGGACTAGAGAATTCGGAGCTAGTGAAGCTGAGATTCTGGAGTACAGTTATGAAGGAACCTAAACTAGAGAGAATAACTATGCAGGGATTTTTGCAGCTGTATAATTGCTTTATACAGCAGGTCATGGTTATGCTGCAGTAATAAATTTTAATGTTGTCCATGACTTTTAAAACGTTATCTTTCCTTTTGCATGCAAGGAAATAAAAAATAAGATGTATTCCAATTTACAGGTAATCCAGTTCATTTAGTTCTAGTTTGCATATATCACATTTCAGTTAATTTATCACCGCTACCGAATTCACCTTTTGGAAAACAAAGTCTGGATAGTTTTGAATGATCTTGGCAGTGGTCTAAGTGTTGCTTTTATTTGTATATGGTTTTGTTGTCACATCTAACTTTTCAATTTTTATAAAATATTTATTCAAGATTTTTTTTTTAATTTGCAGATGTTTTTTATTTATTCCAGCAGCTTATAGAATCAATCACCAATTCACAATGAACCATATTTTCTTAAAACAGTTTCTTTTAGGATATTCAAAAGCAGTTCACTAACAATACATTAAAAGCAAAACCCCTGTAAGGTTCCATGCCACCCATGACTGCATACTTCTAGCTTTAAATAATTCAGTATAATTTGAATCATTTTAATACATATTTTAATATATTCATACAGAATACTTGTGTCGTATATTCCTTTCCTAAAATTGAAGTTGCTACTTTCATTTTAATAGAGATTTCACTATTTAACAAATGCTTTTTCAGATGCAATTACAGAACGTTTGATTCAAAGCTTTTGCGCTAGTCTCAAAGTTAATAAAGTTTAGAAAGAACTGAATTTAAATGTGAAAGGGAATTTCATAGTACACAAATACTGAGTTTTCATTGAACAACTCACTGCTGGAAAAGTAAAATATGCTGAATTATCATCTGTAATTAAAAAAAAAAATTCTACCTGTAATGTGTCATGTGGAGTTTAACCATCAAAGCAAATGTTACCTGTACATTTCCCTTGGCAGACTGTATCAGAAGAACTAACAGGGACTTCAGTCCAAGCATGCAAAAACTGTTTCTGCTGTGAAGTTGTTTTGTTGTTTTTTTTTTTTCATGTACAAGTCAGCACTTTTTTCAGTCCCATTAGGCATTTCAACTAGTTAGCTAAATTTTTTTTGTTGTTTGGATTAGAATGACCTTTTCCTTTCCTGAGGCAAGGTGGCTGGAATCGAGCCTTTTTCAGAATTAAGCAAAGGCTATGTATATTTGTTTGGTTAACAAATAAATATAAAAAAAAATTGAAATGCAAGTCTTGCCAAACAGGTGAATGATTGCCTTGAGGTAAATGCAAGTTTGCTTGCTTAATCACTCAGCATTGTGTGGTAACAAATAGTTACCATATATGCAGTTTGATAGCACATAGGCTTATAATTGCTTAGTTTTAAATGTGTGACTGTCTTATCTTTTTCCTGTACTTGTCTAAGTCTTATCTCTCTCTTAAAAATTAAATTAGATAATAACCCAAGTTACTCTTTGGACTGCAAAGAGGTTCTGACCTTTCTTCTTGTCTCCTTAATATCTGATGTTGAAGTGTTTTATGCTTACATTTTTTCACTATGCAAGTGAAATCAAATTTCGTATAAAATCATAAGACTTTGAGCCCATTTATAAAGTACTTAATGGATTTAGCAACTCTACTCCAGTGATTGATGTATTACTTTACTCTCTCCCTTGAAGGGGAAACACAAACTTTTCTTCTTCCCTTGGTGAAGACTGAAACGTAGGTGCTTAGATCCAAGCTGGTTTGTGCTGGGTTTTTTTGGTGGTTTTTTTTTGGTGTTTTTTTTTTTTTCCCCCAGAGTTTTAATGAAAGTAATGTCTGAGGTCTCCTGCCCTCCTGTGGTGGTCTACCTTCAGCTTCTGCCAAGGGTCAGCAGACCTTTTTGTAGACCCCCCCTCTTAGCAAAGATACACTCATTTGCTAAATTGACTGTTTATTTGTTTGCTTTGTCACAGTTATTTTAGGAAATAGTTCATCTTTAAGAATTTTGTCTTTTCTGTGGTTGAAGGTCAAATCAAATTGCTTCTCTGCAGGTAAAATCTGCACATTCATCTACTGCTTATGGTTTGTTCAGCTTTAGTGCCCAGAACCATGAAAGAAAACAACCTCCTTTGCCTGTGTTCATATTGTCCCTAAACCCCTCCTATTCCTATTTCTACCGACTACTCTGTTTTGGATGCTGAATATAGGGGGCTATCTTCCCTCACACTAAGAAATAACCAATTAATTTTTTTCAGTTTGTATGGTGACTCTGTCACTGAGTAATTGAATCTGTGAATTATTCATATGCTGGCTAGTGACATGAAGTGTGTTACAAGTTTTCCAAGTATATATATAAATGTTTTTTCTAGCTGTATTGTATTAATTTGTGGTGAAGGTGATGAATTCCATTTGCCTCACTGAGAAAGCAAATCAGAAAGTTAATTCTGTTTTCAATTAACATGTGAAAACAACAGAATAATAAAATGTAGGACGGAGAAGTAAATCTAAAAACTTGATTCAAGACTAAATACCTAAGGAAGCACAAGCTTGGGTTCACGGACCTCGAGAAAACGTATATCCAATAAGATGTATGACATGTTGTAATGGGGGAAAGTGAAGAGTGAGAGGATCTTGGGTGAGTCCGTTGATGTTCGTAATGTTGGGGTTGCAGTGCTTCATGCTGGGCACTCAGGCACTGACCCCAGCCCAGCCTGGCCGGGCTCCTTGGCTCTGTGTGACTGCTGAGCCACGTGTGCTGTGAACAAGGGAAGCTGGAGCAGTGGTTCACAATCCAGGGTTGTGATTATTACAAGTAAGGACCAAAGCCTGAAAAAAACATTGGCTTCTCCAGAAAGCAATGCCAGAAATGCTGACTTGGAGACTGCTTCTGTAGATAAGTGTTACTTCAAAAATTGGAGCTCAACTCCACCACAGTTGTTCAGAAAGCCTTTTCTTTTTCTCCATAATAAGACCTTATACTGGAGTTCAAAGAATCTTCTGTTTCATAGCAGAAAAAAACCAGCTTTGTTGATATTAGGATTTCTGTTGTCTTACATAGTTTTTAGGACAAAGTGAAAGAAAGGGATAGTTAATAATGTGCAAGAGCTAAATGGACTTTTTGAATTAACAAAACTGATACTGTAACATATACTGGATATTGGAAAAAGAGGGAATCTCAGTCAGAACCAGTGAAAGGCTGTCAAAGAATCAATGAACGTGCAAACTACTTCAAGGACAATATGGATCCTGGATATAAGGATTCATTCTTTAGACTAGAGAAGAGGACATATTGTTCCAGCTCCAACTATCAGGGATCTGGAGACAAATTGTTTTGAAAGGCCTGTAAGGCCAGCCCTAAGAACCAAATGATCTCCAAGCTGTTTCTTCTTCAGATTGAAGGATACTGAAAATTAAGTTGCTTAAACTGTGCTAGGATCTTTTTGACAGTGATTAAATAAGAGAAATTCCCAGAGTAAAAATCTCTAGTAGAAAATTATAGCTTTAAGTGAGATTTTGCACTTACATCTAAGGAAATGATATTTGTTCTTGAGTGGACAAGCAGACTGTCAGCAGAAATATTTATTTATTAAGCAGAAAGTTGGAAACATTCTAAACTGGAGAAAATTACTGGTTTTATCATTAGTGAAATCTAAGATGTAGATGGTTGCAGAAATTGTTTTTTAAATTATATTCATGTTACTCATATGTGAAGCTGAAACTTTATAAATTTTGCCGTTTTCCTGTCTTTTTAGCCCAATAGATACTTAGCAAAAGTAAGAAATTAACCAAAGAAAACTCATTCAATACCATATTGAACACTGTTTTGCCTGTCTCCTCTGCAGCTGCTGAAGTAAAACAAATGAAGTGTTTCTGGTCACACTCAGTTTATCAAGCATAAAAAACTTGAAAAACACATAAAAAAAGCTGACACCAGAACACCATAGGCTGAGATGGTGCTTGTCTTGAGCTCCATGACATTAATTTTAGTCCAGAAACATTCTCAGTTCACAGGTCCTTAAAATAACCTATTCACTTCCATATGGTTGTGTCTTTGACTAGATTAAACTGCATCTGTTTATTAGTTTCAGCACAGCAAAATGAATAAAAGCCCAGTAGCTGTGAAATATTTGAACTGTATTCTGCCTTACCTACACCATAAGCACTGCTGGGAGCTGTAGTACCTTGATTGCAAAACTCTTGAGAGGATATCAAAGGTCTGGTAGACTGTCACACAATTTCAAGAAAATATTATAATTTAAGAGTTAATAATTTATGTAACTGTACAGGCAACTTATTTGTTTTGTCAGTGGCTGTGTGAGGTATATCAGATTTTTAAAACATCCTAGAAGTAGAATGTGATTGACTTGACCTCATTCTGCTCCCATGGTTAAAGCAGTACCTTGACAGGTGGTGACTGATGGTACACGCAGACTTGTCTAAATACAAGCAATCTGCCCATAATACTCAAGGCAAAATAATTGGCATTTCACTGTCTCTGCACATTCTTGTGACTGCTGGGCCCAAAGATTCGTCAACCCTACTGCAATTATGTGAATGCTTGGAATCCTTTATGCCTGAAGTGCTTTTAATCAGCATGCAAATAATGTAAATAATGCAAACGTGAACCACTCAGTAAAAGTAAGAAGACTCACCTCATGTTTTTTTTCTATTCAGTGATTTTTATGCCTGCATTTATGGCATTAGGTATCCATATCATATCATACCTTTTCTTCTTTTCTATTTTGAGTGCTGTTAATTTGGCAAGGCAACTTTGTGCACAAATTGCAAAACCAGTATGACCTGAACGAATACATTTTATGTGAGTTGGGCTCAGTTTCTCATTTAGCTGTAAGAAATCTACTCAAAATGTGCTTTTTCTAATGGGTGTTGTGCTGAATGTAAGTCTTTGATCAGATAGTACATGAATAAGGAATATTGTTTTTCTCAATTAAGTGGAAATGAGGCCTAAGGCAGCCCGCTGTCAGGATCATAAGTACTAAATAAAATATAAGCTAGTTAAACTTTGGAACCTCTAAGGACAGGCATAATTTCATATATTGAAAGAAATCTCATATCCTGATTTAGGAGTGATTCATCATATATCATGCCGTATATGCATTGCTACAGCTCTAAATAAAAAGTTGAACTTTAAAAGTACGTAAGTCTTAGAACATAGAGAAATCTTTTTCTCTACTTCCTGTCTATTAACATTTATTCTTTAGTTATTGCAATAATATGTTTTACCCTTATATTTTGCTGATCTTCTTTAAAAAAAAAAAAAATCTGGAGTTCTACTTGTTTTCCTTCTTGGTGACCTAAAGGCCTAATAAAAGAAAGTTCATTCTTTATCCAATATTATTTATCTTTTACATCCTCTTTTCTTTTATTTCCTATGGCTCACTACTCCAGCAAACTGTCACAGTGGAACAGAGATGAGGCTTGAAGATGTGATGACCAAAAAGTAAATGAACAATTTAACATTTGTTCACATTCTTGGGATAATTGTGATACTGTTTTCAGCCTTCGTTGGGTGGTGGGAAACCATTCATAATTCCTTCTTTGAACACATTACTTTTGGGTTCTTCGCTTCTTTTATGGTCATCTGCTAACTTTTTTCTTCCTTTTGTTTGATGGTCCTTATATTTCAGTTTTCCCATTTTCCAATATATTAGCTATGTTCTGTGCATCTAAATTTTGGTCATAAATACTAAGATTTTTACACTTCGTCATGTAAGTTATTCCTCAACAGTAACAAGAATAGAGCAAGACCCTTGCAACTCCCCCTGCAGCCCCAGTCTGCCCCTTCACTTATGACCACAGGCAGTGGCAAGATTTGCACCAGGCCATGAAGCCTTTAAAAAAGGTTTATATACCAGTAGTGATGCTTATGCTGTGGTTTAGAAACTCGTGCTCTATATCATTTTCATACCCTCAGAACTCTATGGGATGTTGTTTGCAGGTCACGGGCATTTACGTTTTGTACAATCCTCATGAACTTGGACCACATAACAGCAAAATCTAAATGAGTCCTCATTTTTTTTCTCAGGGTGCTTCATATCAATTCTCCTTTTTTTGTCTGTGGGGTTTTTTTTTGGTCTCTCCCCCCCCCCCGCAACACAATTAACTGGATCCAGGCCTTCAGTGTCTGAGTAAGCATATTGGTTAGAGAAAATACAATGTCACTGAAATCACTCAAGAGAAACGCTGCCCTGTTTGTGTGGCACTCAGGTAGCTGTGCAGTGTCTTGCTGGCTGGAAATGTTCTGCTCTGCTCATCGCTGCCTTGTTTGTCTGATGTAGCCTCACCCGTATCTCGTTTCAACATTTTTTTACTTAATGCATTTTAGGTGTAGTGTGTAATTTTTTTTACTAGCATTCTAGGTGTGTTCATTCATTATGTTCTTCATTAGAAATATTTAATTCTTAGTACAAACCTTTTAAGCTGATAAATAGGAACTGCGACAGGTGTTCTGTCTCAAAACGGGGGATAAGTGTCTACAACTTTTTTATGTCCTAATTTTATTCTATGTACTATTTACATAAATTATTGCACATTGTACATATATTGAAAACTTTTGGTAAAGAGGTGGAATATTTTCTTGTGTTGCATTATCAATGGCATTTCATTGATGCCATTTCTCATTTCAGATTGAAGCTTTTTATTGACTTACTTTTCAGCGTCCTGCGAAAACATTACCCATAATATTGTAACAAATATCAGCTTTAGTATTTTCATAATGACAAAGATCTTAAAAGATCTTTGTCAAAAATCTGCGCAGAAGCTTTTCTGTTTAAATCTAATAATCCTGCCCATCCTGGGTCCTAGTGGACAGCAGGATGACCATGAGCCAGCAATGTGCCCTTGTGGCCAAGAAGGCCAATGGCATCCTGGGGTGTATTAGAAGGGGTGTGGTTAGCAGGTCAAGAGAGGTTCTCCTCCCCCTCTACTCTGCCCTGGTGAGGCCGCATCTGGAATATTGTGTCCAGTTCTGGGCCCCTCAGTTCAAGAAGGACAGGGAACTGCTAGAGAGAGTCCAGCGCAGAGCCACGAAGATGATTAAGGGGGTGGAACATCTCCCTTATGAGGAGAGGCTGAGGGAGCTGGGTCTCTTTAGCTTGGAGAAGAGGAGACTGAGGGGTGACCTCATTAATGTTTTTAAATATGTAAAGGGCAAGTGTCATGAGGATGGAGCCAGGCTCTTCTCAGTGACATCCCTTGACAGGACAAGGGGCAACGGGTGCAAGGTGGAACACAGGAGGTTCCACATAAATATGAGGAAAAACTTCTTTATGGTGAGGGTGACCGAACACTGGCACAGGCTGCCCAGAGAGGTTGTGGAGTCTTCTTCTCTGGAGACATTCAAAACCCGCCTGGACGCGTTCCTGTGTGATATGATCTAGGCAATCCTGCTCCGGCAGGGGGACTGGACTAGATGATCTTTCGAGGTCCCTTCCAATCCCTAACATTCTGTGATTCTGTGATTATAAAATACGAAAACACTTGATACGGGGCTTCATCACTTCAAGGAATATAAGATAGCTTAGGTGTTGCTTCATTTTCCTATGTGGCTGTCAATAACGCCACAAAACGAATACAAATTAGCTTACTATTTTTAGGTGCAACCACAATTTGTTATGTTCTCTGAAACTGCTATCATAGATATTTTATTTCAACTTGTATTACATTCCTTAAACTCTGGTAGCTTTTCCGTGTATAGTGAATAAAAAATGTGTGGTTGCTAAGATGGCAACAGTAACGGGGTTGACTGACCTTTCTGCCCACGTCTGGACTTACCCTACCTTTACTACTACTGCTCTTCTTCTTTGGAGTCTACGTAATATAGTGACAGAACAGCATGATGCAGAAGATTAGACATAGGAATGGGCTGCCCAGGGAGGTGGTGGAGTCACCATCTCTGGATGTGTTTAAGAAAAGACTGGACATGGCACTTAGTGCCATGGTCTAGTTGACATGGTGGTGTCAGGGCAATGGTTGGACTCGATGATCCCAGAGGTCTCTTCCAACCTGGTTGATTCTGTGATTCTGTGATTAGGAAACCAGAAGATCCACAGATTTTAATTAAAAACTAAAATACCGGCTCTACTCATGATTTTGAGGATGCTAGCAAGCCTGATCTCTTACTTCAGCACTTAAATATAAAACAATTATATTCCTCAGTAGCTGGGCAGCACTTGGAGGAGGTAGCTGTAAGATAATGATTGCCAGAAGCAACTCAGCAAGAAGGACCATAAGAATTGCATGATAGAACAGGCTATGAAACAGGGCATCAGGAAGGGTAATTATTGTAACTCTTCATACAAGTAATTTATACAGATATTCAAACAAATAATTTATCAGTCATTATTTTTTTGAAATTAGAAATTGATTTTGAATATGCAATTCACTTTTGTTTCTGTTTTAATTATTTCCTAGTATTAACTTTTAATCAAAAAAGTTCTTTTCTATATTTTTAGTCATTTACATGTATTTTATAGAACAGCTAAACAAATATCTCTACATATGTATTTGATATACATTTATTATTCATAGCTTGTATGCACTGTGGCTAAGGTTTCACTTTTACGGTACAGAGCAAATTTTGGAAGCTACGAATAATCATATTCAGTGCTTTATGCATTCCACAGATTTTTTTCTTAGTGTTGGGGGGAAGTGTTAAGAGAGTTGTCAAATAAACATTTTCAAAATTTTAAGCACTTACATCTTGCAATCTGATCGTACAGTGACCTCAGTAAGTCAACACTGTTATGTAATTTTCCAAGTTCTTTTATGTGATGCATAACCAAGCTTTTAGTCTTGTAATTTTGTTATCTTGGTTATGCAAGTGATGTTTGAGAATATGATAATGAACAGCAAGAATGATTGCTGTATTTTTACATCAGCTTTTGCCTGTGAATTATTTCCTGGGAAACAAACTTAAGGAAGAAGAGATTACTTGTGAAGTTTTCATGCGCAGCTTTGCTTTAGGACCATGGGATGTGTAAAAATAAAAATAGCCTGCTAGATGTTTATACAGCTAGTCTTTTTTTCCGTTCTCTTTCTTTGGTAAACTCATGTACAAACCTCAAAGCATTAATGGTGTCTTAAGCAGGACTTTAGGTGAGGAGATGGAAAACAATACAACAGTCATATTTGACATGCAGCATAAAATATCAACAAAAACCCCATCAACATTGCTAACCATTTCTTCATATTATATTGAGACCAGGTAAAACTGCAGAAATATCTGAGTTTAGAGCTACATCGCAGCTGTTTACAATTACTGTTAAACTTCGAGTTAGTTTGTACCTTTTTACACTTCTTTAAATTGATAATACAATGAAAGCCAAAGCAGAAGCTTTGAACTCTTTTTAACATATTGTAAGCCTATGCTTCCTCTTTGTAAATGGTTGTTTAAGGATGATTTTAGAATCAGTACTGTTCATTTTTTCATTACTGATCACATCAGGAAAGGAGAAGTGCAATTCCTGATCACTGTTACTAATGTTCATCTTGTAAGGAAGGTGTTCTGAAGAAGAGCCAGCAGCTTTTTTATTCCAACTCATTAACTTGTAGAGTCAAAAGGATAAAGATGAGAATTAGTTATCAGAGCAAGTTTATCTAATCTCAAGCCACAACTTTGCATCTTGGTTTCAACAGTCTGTCCTTAAGGGCAGTGTACATATCAAGCACCCCATGTATTTCATGTGGCCTAAAGAAACACACCGTGTATGTGAAACCAAGAATTTGTGCTTAATCTCATTAAAGTCTTAAGTCTACTCAAAAAAGTATTAGTCTTGTTACAATGATATTAATACTTGTAGACCAAATTATGAAATTATTACAGCTCGTTCCCAATAATGATACAGTTAGAACTGATATAAGTAAACTTCCTATATGTACCCCTTTTTCTGGTATTACCCTTACCTTTCTTAAAGCCTCTCAGAGGCCAAGACTGATCGTAGTAGTCTCATTTAGTAAAAAAGCAGGGTGAAGTTATGGTGAGTGGTCAGCACTTCAAGTTCTTCACCAGAAATTGTTGATGTTGATGGTTTCTTTCTTCTCTTTGGTGGGAAGACTATGATGTTGACCTAGAGTGTTTCTTCCTCCACAGTTGGGGTCTGCTTTAGTTAATTTTTATCGTTTTGCTAACATGATCTGTTAACTTGATCTTTATTCACTGGTAAAACCACTTTTTTTTCCCCAGATCACAACGTTGCACTCCCTTAGTGACTAGTGATTGACTGATTTTGATTTGTGTTTATAGCCCTGGCAGCTTTGCCATCATCCTGTGCTCCCACTGTCAAGGCCTTTGCTATCATCTGGTGTTTGAACTTTCGGGGGATCTGTGTTTAAATCCTCTATTTTTCTTCAAGATGTGGTTTTCTGATAGCTTAAATAATGTCTTGTTACCACAGACTAATCACACGTACATCTGTGTTCAAAGATAATTAGTGATTCACTTGACAAAGATAATGATCCATTAGAAGACATGCGTGCATCAAGTGACATGTAGACAGAGTGTTCTAGTAACCATTTGCAACCCATATCTTCTAGTTATGGCAACTTCACTGGTATGTTATCAAAAGTACTTTGAAACAAAGGTTATGTAGACCTTTTCCTCTGCACCAACATCAAATTAAGCAGCTCTTGCATTTAGCAGTTAGTTCTTTTCTTCTGCCCACTTTTTTCAGTATAAATTCCAGCTCAGATCCATTTCCTCATTTGGTTAATTTTGCAGCTTCAAAAATATTTTTGCCAACATAACTAAGGGGGGAAGGAATGATAAATTGTGGGGGTAGGAAAGAGGGAGAACAGACATTGCTCAAACTGTGCTGCTGTTAAAGGGAGCGCACATGCAACCACACCTTTAAACAGCCAGTCTGATCTCCCACATGTCGTTTTTTGTGTTTATCAGGGCAGAGAATGATGATGCAAGGACAGAGAAGGAGAGCACAGGAATGCAGGAAAGCCTCCTGACAGTCACAGGAAACTGCAGGAAACTGTCAGCAAGTGAAAAGCAGGTAGTGGAAGATCTCATGCTAAGGCTGAAGAATCCTAAAAAAAGTTACAGGCTCTGGGAGAAGTTGGAGATATATTGGTTCATAGGAAAACAATCCAGAACGGTGAGGAAAGCCATGCAAAAGTATTTTTTTTTCTTTTTTTTTTTTTCCTTTTAGGGATGAGGGGATCATCTTTAATTTTTTTTCCTAGGTCCGTGTATGTCTTTATGCTACTAAGTCAAGCTGTACCATGTTCTACATATATTGTGTTCTCTTTCACAGTGAATCTAAAGAACATGTGGAACCGAAATTCTTGTGTATTATCAGAAATAAGGTCAGCACTGGTCTTGGAAGCCTAAAACAATTTGGCTTTTGGACTGCTTTCCTGTCAAATATTAATAGGCAGATGCTACAGCCAGGAAATATGCCAAGAGGCTCAGGGATTGAACAGTGGGACAGCTTAATATAGTAATCTTGCACACTGCAAAACAGCTTTGGAGTTGAAGGCATTATAGCTTCAGACATTATAGCTTCAGACTAAATTATCGGTGGACAGCCTGAGCTAAGTAGCCTCGATGGCAGCAAGACTTACTGACCTCTCTCAGTGGCAACTGAAGTTGGCATTGTATTGTGGCCTGACCATTCTCACAGAGCTCACATGGGAGCTGAACTCGAACTAGCAGTAAGGCAGATATACAACGCCTGCGATTCTCAGGAACTTCAGCAGCTGCATGGATTAAGACCACGCGCTGCAAGTATGAGCATTGCACAGTAACAGCTTATCCAACTTTCAGAGCTAACTGCAAACCTCCAAACAGAAGGTCTAGCTCTTTGTGTTAGGAGATATAAGGAGAGGGGGGGGGGGGGGAAAAAAAAAAGCCTTGTTTGGTTCTGCTCAATACTTTTCTTCCAGCTTGTGCAGGCTCAGGCAAACATGGCTGCGATAGTTGGAATTGAACTGCATTTTGACCAAGGGACATTTAGACATGTTTGGGGTTTTTGTTTTTCAAAAGTGAAAGTTTTTTTGGCATTTTTCAATATCTGTGTAATCTGAAAATTTTTCTAAAATCTGCTCCTACATCAAGTTTTCTCTCTGTGTGTGAGATGACTCATTTTTAACAGCCTCACTTGCGGCCTGAGCTGTGGACAGAATCATTTCTCCCCACTCTCTCTTTGAACCATACTTACACCAGTCATTATGATTCACGGTCTGAAGACCTAACATCATAACTTTCTTTGCATGTAGCATGATTATAACTTAAGTCAGAAATGAGAATGCTATGAGCATACTAGAATATTTTTGTGAGAAAACACAAAAAAATGTCTGAGAGATACATAAGAAAGATTTTGTGGAAGAATTTACTGAAGCTTAAAAAGAAAAGTCTTTCTTTTTAATTTATTTTTTCAGAAATTTTTATTAGCTGATGTGAAAGGGAACTCAGTAGTATTTTTTGTTCTCCCTCAGTATCTTTCAGGCAAGGGTTTTAAAGTGCATCACACATTTGTGGCAGAACCTGTAACTGAAACTCAAATTCCCTGGCATGTTTAGGATCTAATTAGTGGCCTTGGTTTCAAGTGGTGCATGTGGGTAGATCAATACACATGTATTAATCTCTATAGAGAAAACCAGAACTGACTATTTGCATTTGCAGGAGTAGGTTCTAAATTAACTTTTCTCGAATATCGTACAACAGCCACTGAGAACAGGAGAAGCAATTGAATATGATTAACCTGTCATTGTGTTAATTATATATGGTGTAAGGTTGGGATGGTAACAACACTTCACCAGTTTTGTTTCAAACACAAGACTTCCAGGGAAGTTAGGATTTAGTAAATTTTAATTCCATCACACATGCTGAGGTTAAGCTCAGTTGGAAGAACTTTATGCCTGAAATTTCTGGTCAAAGTTTAATCACTCTTTTAACTTTCTGAAACTAGAGGATTGACCTCAAATCCTCAGCCTCAATAAGAACTTTGCAGTGGATAAGATTCAGTAGAAAAAACTTCTCTATCTCCAGAAAAGCCTTTCTTTACATTTTTAAATGAAACTGGAAGGATGCAGTTAGCCTTCTGTTATCAAATCAAGCTTCACTGAAATTTAAACTTCATGACTGGTGCCATCAAAATTACAGTCCACTTGTTATTTGGCTTTACATTGTTGCTACTTTTTCTCAATGTAAAAATCTGATTCCTTGTTTACCAGTTAATGCTGCCTACCTCGATTCAGTTAACGGGAGGTAGCAGCCACACTGCTGTTAGTCATTACTTTCTTGTTGAGACTGATATGCTGCTGTAAAGTTTCTTGTGGTATCTTAGGATGTTCATTCCAACTAAGCATTGGGACGTTTTTGATCAACACAATATATCAGCCACCTTCAGAAAAAATGTGTCAAAATAGCTTTCTGCACATATTTTGTATTGTTATTTCTCATCTGAACTGATTCTCAGGGGTCAGATGAGACTTTATTCAACTAGAGCTTTTTCAGACATGATAGCATACCTCAGGGTACTCATTCAGATTGAGAAGTGGAGAGCAGACAGTTGGAATTCATTTAACACTTTGGCAAATTGTTGTTACTTCAACACTGTTCCTTACAGAAAAGCAGAAGGGTAGTTCGACTGAGTTGCCAGTGTTTTGTAGCATTTGTTATCTAGATTTTCCCTATCCCTTAACCTTGTTTTGTATTTTTTCAGAAGATTTGTGCTATTGCCTATTTTACCCAAAATTAAAACTTATGCTTAAAAATACTTAGCTTACAATTGATTCGAAAGGTATTTGTTTTCTTTTAGTTTATCTTCTTTCCCCTCCTCTCTAAAGCTTTTACTGAATCTTTCAGATTTGATGATCTATTACTGCTGAAAAGCAGAAAGGAATAGCAAGATTTCTCTCCTTTGTTTACTTACTGTTCTTCAGAGTTGTACTGGCAGCTTTTTCATGTCATCCTTTGCAATATGGTGTAACGTTTGGGATTATCAAAGACCCCTAGCTGTTAGGTACTTGTATTCCACTTAATTGCAGTGAGATTTACATTCCTAAATCACTTAGTACAGATTGCCGTATTCTCAGAGTGTTAACCCAGAGCAGTCAGCACACCTGAAGAGCATCTACTGGGCAAGAAATTGGACTTTTTTCCAGCCAATTACCAAATGCTAATCAGAAGATGAAGTAGGTCAAATGAGAATGAATAACTTTTCTTGCTTGTCTTTGCTCAAATTCTTTGAGTGGGCTCCCAGACAAGGCTTGGGAGAGATCACAGCTTCCACTGGCAGATGTTTTATGTGCCCTGGCTCATTTCACTATGGCTCTTTTACACCGTGTTTCCTATCAGTAGGGCTCATCTAATATTTGTGTGATTGGTAATTCGTCCTGAGGTCCCCTAACTCCCACCTCCTTTTTATGTAGTACTAGTAATTCTATAGGTCAGAGCGTTCCTAAATACCTCCCAAGAATCTAGCGAGACTGGAACTGGTATGGGAAGCCAAGATCAGAGCTAGTGTGAAGGATTATATACACATATGTGGTAGTAAATTAAATGAGGAATATGCTTCCACAGTTTGTGGGCCATGGATATTTTTGGTGAAAGCATCTCAGTACATCCAATGAATGATATTCAACAGTAAAATCTGGAGCACTTAATACAAAGGATGATAAAGAATTTGTGATAGTCCTCAAAACATTTTGATGTTTACCTGTGGTCTACTGGTACAAAAAGTTTGAATTTTAATCAGCTATATTTAAGCAGGGAAAGAGTGCAGAAGATGCTGAATTTCTGTAAACAATGGAGACTTTAAAGATGTCTGAAAAGTATGATGAAAGAATTAGAGCACATTTTTAAGCTTTAGTCTAGATTTCAGTTTATGTGATTTTTATTTTCAGTAGTACTAAGGTGGTTGTTATCTGCTAATTGCTACTTACGTACTGCCCATCCAGTAAATTACATAATTTCTACAGTGTTTTCCCCCTTTTATTTATGATAACTGTTTATGCTCCATGGAGAAGCCAAGACCTCTCCCTCCCAGAATGAACACACAAATGTAGATTCTTTCTTTCCTTTCCTCTTCTGCTGTCCTTAAACCATGATCTTATGGATTCTTTTGGGTTTGTTTTTGTGGTTTTGTGTGTGTTTTTCTTTTGGTTGGGTTTTTTTTTTTTTGTTTTAATTTTAAATCCAGCAGTTCAAACTAATGGAACTTAAACTCGATCAGGTTTATAGAAATATTCAAAAAGGATGGTTTTGACGGGAAGATGAAACAGCCAAGAACACATTAGATAGGTTTCAAAAATTAGATAATTTGGCTTTGATTTGTTTGGAAGAGAAAGAATGACATCTGCTAACTGCCTGGAGTTAGGAGGAAACTTCCCCTTGAGGCTTTCTTATGTCTTATGAAACACCTTATACTGTCAATGTCACAGATGGAGCATCCTATTAGACTACTTATGCTCTAATTTTTATATTTTATCTGTAAAGTACAACTCTAAAGGAACCATGGCAGGAGTAAAAAGCACATCTTGAAATACAATGAGCTCATCAGTGACTAAGCCTTTAATGAGATTAGAAACGTGCATAAATATCTTCCTGAATAAGGTCCATGGTATGAAGACGAATGTAAAAATACGTATTATACTGTCCATGCTGGAAGGATTTGAATAAGAAGATGTTTTCATTTAGTGCTCGGCATTTTATTCCTTTGCTTAACACCATTGGAATCTCTCTTTATGCTTCTTAATTTGAACGCCTTTTAAAGGGTAGTATTTTGGAGTAGTTTCAAGTCCCGTTAGAGCGGGCAGGGAAATTGTTCATCCTAGAAGTTCTGTCAGAACAGTTATAGCTTTTACAAAGGACTGAAGCTTTCTGCTTTTATGATGGAAGACAAATGAGTCATTATTCCAATTATACATGTAAATTATCAATAGAAGTACCTAGTAAGTAGCAGTAAACATCTCTATATAAATTTCCTGCTATATTGATTGTATCTCATGTAATAGCACATTACCTGATTGCTGTTGGTCAGCAAAATGAAATGAGATTATATTTATTACTTTTCACTGCTCAGTTTCATCATAAATTATTATGGTGAATGTGAGAGGCAGAAAAGTAATTGCTGCTGCATTTATATTAATAATTCATTATTTTTAATATCAAACTTCTTTAAAATTTATGTATGGAATAGCTTAAGTAATTTTTTTTATCGTACACTCAAAATGCAATAATAATTTGATTGTTTTAGGCTTTAAAACCAACAGACATTTTTTGATTTTTAACCTCCTACAGTTCTACAGCTCTCTTGTATTACTGTATAGTTTAATTTTTTCTTGTGCCAGGAAACAAATACTAAGAATGATAGTGCAGCTGCTGTGCATATGTGTAATTGTTGGCCTTGGTGACACTCTGCTTTTGCATTGAGGATCCCAGAGTGAAGTGTGCTAATTTCCTACATGGACAGAGCGTAAACTTACTCTGAACTTTCTCAGCTACTTTATTAGCAGGTTGACTTGCGGAAGAGTCTCTGCTCCCTTGATGAGTCAATTTCTCTATTCTGCAAAACCTATTTTATATGCCAGCTCTGTTGTTATGGTCTGCAGAGATTCTTACGTTACCCTCACCTCTGTCACCTGAATGTCAACAGTCAAATTGCTACAGTCGCCTGTTTTCCAGGCATTGAAGTAATGAAAACTCAAAATATTAAAATATTTTGTTGGCTTTTTGTATTTGAGGCATATTCAAATGTCCTTTGACTGGCAAAAGGAAAATACATGACCAGCCGATGGTGAATTTAACTTGTGATTTCAGTGTTATGCACTCATCCTTGCTGATGTATCAAAAATCCTTTTGTGTACTGTGAATTATTGTATTAATAACATCTCTCAGAAGAGAAATCAGTGGCAAGGTCTGCACTGTCCTTTGAGCTGGTTCTGAAGCTTCCCCCTCACAGTGTGCACTAAAACTGTTATTTATGTCTTTATTGCAAGCTCTTAGGGTTTCTGTGAGCTGCTCCTGTCAGGAAGCCATGCACCGTTTATTCTGCCACTGACTTGCTATTGTCCTTAGCATCTTAGACGTCGTTGCCAGAATCCAAAGGAACATCCCAGCGTCCCAGCTGGGACAGGGCTGTTGCTCAAATACATTTTCATCTAATGTCCCCAAGTGGGGCGATGCTAATGATCATCTAACCAGTTGCTGTGCGCTTCACAACATGTTAGAGAAGGATAAGGAACCTTTCCTGTGCGAGAAGATGGGTATTGTGGAGGACCTTCATCCAGTGACAACCTTGGGCACTGCATTAGTGGGTCCGGCTCCCTGCAGAAAAGAATAGTGTAGTTTCTTAGGTAATGAGATTTGTGTCTCTGCCTTGAGACTTTGAAATCCCTATTGCAACCTTGAAAACCCCACTCCCAAAAAGGATGTCTCATTATTTTTCTTCTCCATTCCGCTTCCTCCCTGCAGATATCAGAATTCTCCTTCTGTTGTTTAACAGTGAAGCAGAAGGTTGATTGTGTTGGGAAGGTCATCTCAAATTTCTCAGGGTTGCTTCATAAATTCCTCCTTAAGTGAAAAAACCCTATTGTTTCTTCTGTGCTTCAACCACATAACTACAATAGAAATATGGTTGTGCTCCACTTAGGGTGCTAGCTGTCGTTTCTTCCACTTCCTCATCACTCTGCTCCACTGTTCAGAACAGATAGTCTCTAACACACTGTCTGTGTGCGTATCTGTGATACTTGGTTGTAGCCTTTATGGGACTCCCTTCATAAAGACACATGCCAGGATGAAGATTCTGTCTTACAGCTCCCAATTACAAACCTTACCTCCTTCTCCTGATATTTTCCGTTAACTGTCTTTCAGTCTTGGCTCTTGGTCTCTGAAAGGCATTGTGAAAGCTGGCTGCTTTGTAGCCTTCCCCTGATTTACCAGTTGTGGTGATCACGGTGCCCCAGAGTGTTCTTCAAGAGACAGACAGTTTAGATAGTCAGAAATTTGTAGTTAGTGATGTTCCCAAAGGCACTACAGAATGATGACCTAGTGTTTTCTACCTGTAGTGTCCAAAGTGCTCTCGTCATCTGGATTATAGATTAGTGAAGTCAGTAATTAATACTTAGATATACATATATTTATAGGTAAAAATGGCACTGATAGGTATTTTCACTTATTTTCTGAAACATAATAGGATATTGTGACTCCAGGATACATTTAAGGGTACTATATTGTTGCCCATCTATCATTGTTGTGTCTGGGTACCTTTTGTGTTAAATTGATAATAATGTCCTCATCTATAGAATCATAGAATCGTTTTGGTTGGAAAGGACCTTTTAAGATCATCAAGTCCAACCATTAACCTAACACTGCCAAGTCCACCACTAAACAATATCCCTAAGCACCGCATCTAATCATCTTTTAAATACCTTCAGGGATGGTGACTCCACCACTTCCCTGGGCAGCCTGTTCCACTGCTTGATAACTCTTTCTGTGAAGAAATTTTTCCTAATATCCAATCTGAACCTCCCCTGGTGCAACTTGAGGCCATTTCCTCTCGTCCTATTGCTTGTTACCCGGGAGAAGGGACTAACACCCTCCTCACTACAACCTCCTTTCAGGTACTTGTATACAGCAATAAGGTCTCCCCTCAGCCTCCTTTTCTCTAGACTAAACAACCCCAGTTCCCTCAGCCGCTCCTCATAAGACTTGTTCTCCAGACCCTTCACGAGCTTCGTTGCCCTTCTTTGGACCTGCTCCAGCACCTTGACGTCTTTCTTGTAGTGAGGGGCCCAAAAGTGATCACGGTATTCAAGGTGTGGCCTCACCAGTGCCGAGTACAGAGGGAGGATCACTTCCCTTGTTCTATTTGTTGTTCCCACACTATTTGTTGTTCTAATAGTTGTTCCCACACTATTTCTAGTGCAGGCTAGGATGCTGTTGGCCTTCTTGGCCACCTGGGCACACTGCTGGCTCATATTCAGCCAGCTGTTGATAAACACCCCCAGGCCTTCTCCACCAGGCATCTTTCCAGCCACTCTTGGCCAAGCCTGTAGCAGTGCATGGGGTTGTTGTGCCACAAGTGCAGGACCCAACACTTGGCCTTGTTGAACCTCATACAGCTGGCCTTGGCCCATTGATCCAACCTGTTGAGATTCCTGTGTCGAGCCTTCCTACCCTCAAGCAGATCAACACTTCCGCCCAGTGGAATCTCTTGTAGTTCTTTTGTTTAGGGGAAAATGTTCAGATGCGGGATTTTTGATTAATTATAATTCATTCCTTTACACTTGCAGGAGAAGGTTGCTTTAGATTTTTAGATTCAAGGGAATGTCAGTTTTCTTCATACCATTTCTATAATGGAAGAAGAGTTTGAGGATGAAGACAACTTTACAGTGTTTTCACTGAAGTTTGTCAGGCTGATGTTGCCTGAAGTCCTTCAAAAGCTTGAGGGGAGAGCTAGAGTATGTGGTGCTACTATATAAACTAAACAATCCATTTAATGTCCAAAAAGAATGAGAAAGCATCACATTCTAAGTTCCATATTTGTTGTGCAGTATATTATATTCACCAGGACTGAAGAAAAGCAGGTTTGCTAGAGAAATGATCTTTCATTGTTAGTATTTCATTTGCTTGCTTGGATGGTGAAAATTAAGTGGTCCAGATAAAGACAAATTAGCAAGACTTAAAGTTTTTCCGTGTTACAGGAAGTGTATGCTCTAACAACATCAGAAAGCCAGGCAAAATAAATTAATAGAAAAAAATAAAATTCAACAGTCTCAAAGCTTCAACACCCAATCGTGCTTTTTTTGTTTCAGTCTTAGACTCTCATTCCCACTGACATTAGCATTTTGCCCTTCAGTGCAAGGCTACAGATAAATGAAATGAATGAATGAAATTAAAATCTCTGGGGGAAAATGTTGGGTTCTGTGCAGTACGGTCAATTGTAGCTTTGTTGCGATGCCTCTCTCTGCAAACATCAGTAAGACCTACTTCTAAGTGTGGTGCATACCTAAATGCTTTGTTGGTGAGGTGCATACAGAGCAAATCTCGGCCTTCAGACCCTAGCGTTTGGAATTCAGCAGGCAGTGGTTGAGCTCCATTTATCCAGGCTTCCTTTAGCTGACGCAAGAGGAAAGCGTGGTTGCGAGTTAAGTGCACTGAGCTGGTGGAAATGTTTGCCAGCTGCTCTTCAACGCTGAAGTCATTTGAACAAATTATAATCAATGGTCATGATAAGAATTGCGAATGGGAAAATGCCGTTAACAAAATGCATCAGTCAGTTGCACATTCTTTCCTCTGTGCTTGTGTTTTCTATTTGTTTTTACTTAAAATAATAGCTGTGACCTTCAGTTGTGTGTAATAGTGAAGCATAATTCCTGTATTTCATAGGGTAAGTAATATGCCTCTGCCTTTCTGACAATCTAAACAAACAAATAAACTGTCACTTATGTTGAATTAGCACTTACTCCGGTGGGAGCCAAAGGTAAGTGTAGCTTTATGTGAACCCTATGAAATCCCTCTCTGCGTGAACAGCAGTACACAATGGGCTGTAATGGGAATTTCTTACAAATCCCTCCCTGCAGGGATTTACATTGTCACTAGTCTCCCACATATAATATGCCATAATTGAAAGGCAGCCTCAGGTTTTTTTCCTCCTAATTATACAATAATATTGTTTTATATGTCATGTAAAGTATTTTCATGGTCTGTGTTTATATATACTTTTAGCAAATCAGAAAGTGAAGGTAATTTTTTTCTTTTTTTTTTTTTTCTTCAAGGCTTAAGTATATTTTATTACTTCTTAATCACTGGCTTTCATACTAGTAGGTTGTTTCCTATAGTTTAGTGGGATTCTGGAATAGTCAGAGACAGGTATAAAATCCAAACCAAAGACTGACTGAGAGGAAAGGAATGGACCATCACATAAGTAATTTTTAGTGAACTATGAGTCAAGATCTTTTATCATGCATTTATCTGTGGCAGAAATGGATATTTAAAAGCAACTGATATAATAATTTTATGTCTTAATTAGCCTGAATTACATATATTCACAGATGATAAAGGTGTCTAGAAAACTGAGTAAACCCCAATGAAAATTAAAACTATAAGAAAAGGCTGTGGAAGTTGGAAACCTTGACACACTGAAGCTATTTGCAGTGGTCACAAAGATTAAAGTCTTGGTTTGGTCTATCTAGGCAAAATAATCTTGCAACTTTATTAAGATGTTTTGAAAATCGAATCACTGATAGGTCATCTGGCCCATGTGGTTTGTCATCAGTAATTTCCATAACCGATTTTTCCTGTTGCTTAAATGCCAGGATAATGGGAAATTCGGTCAGCTTCTGAGGAGGAAGTGAATCTGAACAAAGCAATCTGTATATGTACCTCTGAGGATGAAAAACTGAGGATCCAGGCACTGGGAAGCCATCCCTGACAAGCTGCAGTGGTCTGCAAGTGCTCAAGTTTGGGGGACACGATTTATAACTGTCCTGCAGGAACATGAGGTAGGCAGATGCTCCTAGAGCTGCAGCTCTAGGCAAACCCTGAGGTGCCATAGGTGGCTTTGCAATTTGGCTTCAGCTGAGTAAATTCTTTAACAACAGCTGAGTTAGGAGAGGTGATGTAGACACAGTTGCCATTTTAGTGTGAGTCTAATGTAGAGCAACAGAAGAGGTGAGGTAGGAGAACAGACACAGAAGACCTGAGCAGAGATCTAAAGTTTTGAGCTCGGCGTTTTAATATAACAATTACTAAGAACAAGAGGCCAGATCTTGCATTTTCCCATGGTTGGTCAATAAAGGGTATAGATAACAGTAAAGGAAAGAAACTTCTCAGATGTCTGAGTAGTCTTTCCCTTCCTTTCTGGGCTACTCATCACCTTAGAGCTCAGTCAAGAGTTTCATGGGATGAGGCAGATTGTTAGCTTTCTACTGGATAATCCAGTGTGATCCTCTGACACAGCTGTAATTATATGATGTACAAGTTGAAGGGTGGTAGATGGAAATTAGGAAGGTAATACTGATTTTGTAGCTAACTTTGCTAAAACAGTTACTATCATAATATACCTAATTTTAGTATCTGCTCTTAAAAAAAAAAAGCAAAACCAAAAACCTTGAGAAATTGGAAGGGTGGCAGAAAAGAGTTACAGGATATTTCAGGAATGGAAATCAATTCGACCATGCAGGCTAAAGGAACTCCATGCACACAGTTTATCAAGCGAGGGGACATACCACCCTTTTTATACCAGTTGTGCTATGTATTCTGTGATGCTGCCAGTGTAAACTGCAGTTGTCTCCTCTGACTCTAAGATTTTCGGAGTTTTTACTTTATTCAAGAAGACCTGGAGATTCAATTTTAGCCTGGAGAAGAGGAGGCTCAGAGGTGACCTTATTGCAGTCTACAACTACCTGAAGGGAGGTTGTAACAGAGTGGGAGTCGGCCTCTTCTCCCGGGCAACTAGCGATAGGACAAGAGGACACAGCCTCAAGCTTCGCCAGGGGAGGTTCAGGTTGAACATTAGGAAGAATTTCTTTTCAGAAAGGGTTATTAGCCATTGGAATGGGCTGCCCAGGGAGGTGGTGGAGTCACCATCTCTGGATGTGTTTAAGAAAAGCCTGGACATGGCACTTAGTGCCATGGTCTAGTTGACATGGTGGTGTCAGGGCAACGGTTGGACTCAATGATCCCAGAGGTCTCTTCCAACCTGGCTGATTCTGTGACTTCGTGGCAGAAGGGAGAGTTTGTATATAAATACCTAGGAGTGTTTGTTGACTTTTAGGGTCGGCTTTGCCCTGTAGATGGAAATTGCCTGTTGAAGACTGAATGGAGGTGGTTATAATTGTATTAGTGAGATAACTTTGGAGTAAGAAACATGCTCATGATTTCTGCTTTGCAGACAACATGTCAGACAGCATTCTAAATATGTAATATGTATTGTATAAAAAATGAACTACTTATATCAACATCAGTTAACATACATAATCCAACAATCAGAAAAGTCAGATGTTTTTTTCTTCCTAGGACAAATAGACAATGCTTACAAGTGTATAGCCCATTTTCTGTTTCTTTGACAATTAGTAGATTGAAAGATTGAGACTAGCAAGTTTATAACAATTTGTATATTAAAAAATTGTATATTAATTATCAGAAAAGACATGCAGTCTGAAAGTCATGTGATACAGTCCAGAAGAAAGCTCTATACCTGGTATATTTATGAGAACACTTGAAATCTCCAGAATAATAATTCCAGTGGAAATGGAAGGCTAACAGAGGGGTAGAGGCAGCAATGTCTCTGTCGTTCCTCATCTACTTGCCTTGTCTTCTGTAGAACTGTGTTGTTTACCCTTAATGATGAAATATTTAATCTTCTGAACATAAATAGTCATATTTTCTTCAGTAGTGTATAGGTTGATAGTACTAATTTGTTGTCTTTGCATATGATATTAATTTTAATGCAACACTCGAGAAAGGAAATACAACTGGGTTTTTTTAACCCTTAAAAGTTCACTTTTGTTGTATCTTTATGTGATTCATGTTCAGACCTTCCAAAAAGTCTTTCATCAATATGGACATTGCATATGCTATAATACTCTAAGTCTGTATGCTCCTCTTCCCAACAGGGGATTAGCTAGTCTTTAGACTGCATTATTCCCCTGTCAAATATAACTGCTGTTTGTTACCAAAGCACCACCCCATGATGGAAATATGAGTGTGGAGCAGTGAAACACGCAGTACTTTTATTCCAGGTTGGGAAAAAGTGTAAATGTGAACTCGGTTCCGTCTTACTTAGAAAAATAATATATGGGTTCTGAAATGTACTCTAAAAATAATTGGATTTCAGGTATTAATTAAAACAAACTTCACCACAAAGCAAAAAATGTTATTACTTAGGTAGAAGCTTATAAGATGTAAAAGATGAGTTAACATATCTTATGTAATTACCACAAGATTTGTACTCCACTGAAGGAAAACCGCTTTTTCTTTTTCCCCCAAAGTAAAAACAAAGCAGAAGTTATGGCAGGTTTTTAACAGTATTTTATAATCGAGAATTAAGAGGTTTGTGATACATCTTCTACAAAATCTGTCTTTCTTCACAGATCTGTACCTGCAGCACAAGTTTTAATACACCAGAGCATATTTCATATATTATCGGGATTAATTTAAGCACAACATATAATGGAAATGTCATTCTTAGTTTTCAAATATTGGAGTATTACACATTTTATTTTATTTTTTAAATTATATTAAACACATGCTACAGGCAGAAACATATTTTAAAATTCTGAAAGATGCAGTCACAGGAAAAAAAACTTTTTTTTTTACATTCAAATCCTTATTTCTTAATGCCAGGAGCAGCCAAATTATATGTTTAAAAGACCTTTCCATTTTTTTCCCCCCTAACAAAATACTGTTTTAGAGCTAATGTGATGTCATGCGAGGCAGTCAGCAAGAAAACAGTGGATAGTGGAAAAAAACTTGAAAATACCCATACCTTTGGGATGTGCAGCACAGCCCGGCATGAAAGCCATCACATGGACCCAGCTTATTAGTGCTGGCTCCGTTCCATGTCAGCAGGACCCAGGCTGGCTCCTGCTGGCTTGGCCCCCTGTTCCTCAGTGCTTTGGATCCAGAAGGGGCTTGTTAGCTCAGGTGCTTCGCCTTGCAGGGCCAGGTTTTGCCTGGGATTAAGTGGAGGCTAATAGGAACCTGGAGCTCCCTGGAGTCAGCTGAAGTGTTGCCATAAGCAGCTGCACTGTTGACCTGGCTCAGAAATCTGTGCATGGCTCTGCTAAAGCATCCTGCTGGACCAAAGATGCCTCTGCAAACTGCCAGGTCTAATATCGCAGCATCTGTGGTGCCCTTAATCTACAATCCAGATAAACTATGCAGGGATATTTCGGAGCTGAATGAGTTTTTAAGGAATGGCTGTGCAACTAAACGGTCTCTTTTGCACCTTCCCCTTTCTCCCTGTTTGCAGCTTGCTGGTTGACCGAAAGGGCAGCGAAGGTTGAGCTGAGAGCAAGCGTGCACTGATTAGCAGGCTAGTTAACCAATTAGTTTATAATTTTTCCAGGCCTGTCTCTAGTTGTGTGCGCTGCATGTTGCTTAGTCATGTCTGAGGCATTTTGGAGGCTGAAATTCCTGTCTGAGCTAGATATGAGCTGTCAGCTCAGCTGTCTGCTCCAAACTGTTTGAAATCAATAAAGTAAAAGTGTATTCCTGTGGAACTTGCTAAATCTGTACTGGGTAAGAACGACAGTATTTACATATCTTTCTGATACATTTTAATAATTTAATTACTTTAGTAAATCTATGATTTAGAAATTTAGCTTATCTTAGTTAAGTTAATAATGTAGCTTGTAATTTTGGTAAATTGGTCAACTGTCAACTGAAGTTTTAAAATCAGACTAAAGGAGGGTGTCAGTGGAGAGAAAAGCAAATAAGAACGTCACATTGCTTTGTTCAGTAACAAAGAGATGGTGAAACTGGGTGTCTTCTATTCCTTTAAAAATTTGAACTCTTCCTGTCATAAGGCATGATAATATAATAATAATATATATTATTATGGGCATATAATATTAATTACTAAAAATAAGATATGTTCGAGGATAACAATGCTTATGATTATCTTTAAAAACGTCTTCTTTTTTAAAGCACTGTGAAAATCAGTGGGAACTTATTAGTTAAGGAGTATGAACAACTGTGTGTACTCTCTCTCCCACTGCTCTTCCAGGTAGTTTTTCTCTTGCTGTAGGAAACATCAGCTTTAAGAGTAATTTGCTCATCTTTCTCTATGCTTTCTGTGCTTTCGAGGGTTCCATGAGATATTGAACATGGTGTTGATCACAGCAGTTAACATTTATACTGGTGGTTCCTGTTGTCATGCCAAGTCTTGCTGAATCCACTGGTGGCCTGCTCTTTCAGGTTTGGACAATTTTTAATTTGTTATGAAATTAAATATTTTATACTAGAGAATGCATAAAAGGAAATGGAATTAGATATATTTTGTAAATTAGTATAAACATTCACCTAACTATTCCAGCACACTCTGTATTTCCATTTCCTGAGAAGATATTTACATCTTCAAACGTATGCCTAAAAATAGTGCCTAAAAAATATATTGAAGGGAATGAAGCCGTTATTTTACTTTGCTGATATGCAGATTTGTTCTGTATAAAGTATTTTCTATTTTCAGACATAGCCATGGGATTCTTAGTAGAGAAATAATCTATTTTAGAGAAGATGGCAAAAAAAGAAGCTCAGTATTTGGGGTCTTTCTTTTTTTAAATTAAATTTTATTATCATAGGCTCCAGTACAATTCTTATTAGCAGATTTTCAAGTCATTTGCCTGTCTTTTTCTTGTGGGTCCTGGAACTTCTAGTTGTCATTATCCATGTTTTTGAAAAGAGCCCTTTGAAAAGGAGGGAGGAAAAAGCAATTTTATTTTAAAATATGACTCCTATCCTAGTAGTATGTTTGGTGGTTTTTTTTCAGATTTTTTTTTTTTGTGACTGCCCGTTGCTGCTTCATTCTCCTTTTTCTTTCTTCCACCTTTTATGATCTAGCCTACTTTTGTGAACATAAATTTCTCTTTCTGCAAATCTAGTTATGTCAAAACGCTTTCTACCAGTCACTTATCTGTAGTGGGATTCTATTACAATCCAAGGGATTGCTCTTTTAAGAATCTCATTAAAGTCTGAGCAAACAATATGAAATGAAAAATCCTTCCCCAAGGCACAAAGACTGTAGACAATACTGCATTGCAAAGCTAGCTAGGTGGGATAATATTAGACAGGCAGTAATGAAAATATCAGACAGATTTAATAGCTAAAAATGTGTAACAATTAAGGTCGAGAAAGCAGCCCGTTTTCTGATTTTAAACATTAAATGTAATTCACAGATGAGAGAACATAGACAGATAAAATCTTTCAGCATAAGGCTTTGGTCAGAGGGTGGTTTTCTCATGGACTTTTCATAGATCTATTGAAAATCTTACAGTAAAGACAGTATTTTAAAGATCCCCACAAAAAATATACCAAAAGTTGGTTTTGAATAGCTTGTTATTAAAGAAAAGCAGTTCAAACAAAAAAAAACATAGGTGCATTAACATGCTTTAAAGCTCATATGCTATAAATATTTTTAATAAATCTACTAGTACTAATTTTGCTGCCTGAGACTTGGACATACTGTAAGAAAATGTTGCCAGTCATTCATCTGAGGGTGACTTCTGTTAGTTTTTGAAATGTTTGTCTTTAAACACATGGACTTCTTGAAATAGACTGGTGTATAATTTAGTATTTTATAAATTTGTATCTGTATCCAGGGCTTACCTCTTTTTTCTAAGTTTGCATTTCTGAACAGCTTTTCTTACAGTGGCTCAGCAGTTTGTTACTGGAGTTCTCTCCTGAGAAGGAGAGAAGCGCTTGAAAACTCTTATTCCTGAGAGGGCAATGGGATTAGAGGGATGCTCCAGAGGCAGTAAAAAAAGTATTCTCTAAATGAGACCCTTTGAAAATCATTCTGTTCTCTTGGTACTGAAACTTTTAGTTGTGGAGTTCTTGACAATCCCTGTACTCTTCTGGGTGGTCAAAGGCTGGTACTGTTCAGAGCAGATAGACTTGTGAGTTGTGCATTTTTTTCTGGTTGTATTTTGGATGGAAGGCTGAGCATTTTTCTTTTTGATACAGACCTCATTACAGATACTTATTGCCTCTATCACCTCCATTTAGTATCTGCTCTTGTTTCTGTAGCTGCATATTTGCCATAAAGACCCCAAGGGAAAATAATCTCATTTAATAGAAACTGTCCCTGAATTAAAGCTTGAAGAAAGAGGTAATTAATGTTAACAAAATCCATAGCTTCTAAATATAGATATACAGTAACTTGCTTTTATGTGCTTTGGACAGTTAGGTTTTTTATTTTGGGGTGCGGTGTTGTTTGTCTTCATATCCCACTCGTGTAGCGTCTGGATTTACTGCAAGACGTTAACACAGGGTTCATCAAGGGAATTAGTTTATCAAAACAGGAAGGTTTAGCTATTTGAGGAGTACACACTGTCAATTAAGACAAATAGTTATTGGCTGGTGGGAAGCTCATGAGCGAGTAATTATAAGAGATGTTCCCTGTTGAACTACCCCACGTTATTCATCAGATTTCAAGTGATGTGGATTAGGCTGCTAAATTGAGTTGCAGCATTTGTACCTTTCTCCACTAAGGTCACTTGCGCTTTTTAATTTTGTTTGGTTTGGAGGAGGGGGGGAAGAAAAGCTTTCTTTTAAATTCACTTAAGTCATTAGTAACTGAGCTGAGAAAGTAATATGGAATCAAAGTTGCTACTTAACCCTGGCTAGATGTGATCCCCTGTGTGGTGAGGATGTGCTCCAGTTGCTCCAGAAGAGGGAGATAACCTTCTGTTTTCCTTTCCATGGTCTCTAAAGGGTAATCCAGTTCTTGTCAAGTTGACACAATTGACCAGTAAAAATTCTTAGAGTGACTCAAATCACAGAAATATGGGCTGGTTTCCTATGTACGTAAGTTTAGGAACTGTGGGTACGCAGTAAGGCGTAGAACAAGATAACGTGGGGAGCGGTTGGTTGGAGTCTGGGCTGCCCCTGCACCACTGGGAAATGCCGTTTGGTCCTGGCTGTGTTTGTCTCCATCTCTTGTAGGTCCAGAGCAAGGACTGCAGAATACTCAAAAGCAGTAGTTACCTATTTCCAATTAATTACTTGCCACATAGCCCCAGGGAGCCTAAGGAAGGGAATTTCACTGAGAGAGGGGCCACAGGTAGGGTACTAAGCAGGCGGTGACTCACTTGAAATCTCTGCGAGAGGTTTGTTTTTGTCCACCTACTGCTATTCACAGAGAAAAGGTGCAAGTATAACTTTTAAAGTGCACTGTGGAGATAAAGGTTTTTATACCATGCATGTCAGAGTAAAAATTCTACAATTCCACAACCAAATACATTCAAATTATTCTATATCTTTTAAAAAAGGGAGAGAGAAAAGAATTTTTTTTGGAAATATTAAAGACATGCTGGTCAGAAAAATCACTAAAGGTACAAAATTGTAAAATTACTCTTCCTATCCTCTGACACAAATAATTTTTTCTGTTTAGATAAAATTTGCTGGCCATATCGTGTTTGAATCCCTTTGGAATAAGAATGTCAATAAACAAGATCAATCCTTTAGAAAAGAGAAGATACGATCCCATTGCATGCTTTAGCTCTGGAGATGATGTTTATGTTTGTTTAGTGTTGATTATTGTAGACATAAATGCAAGTAAAAAATGAACTTGTGTGCATTCATATTGTGGAATAGACTCAGTATTAAAAATTAGAGTTTTAAAAAACAGAGGGTAAAAAAAAACCAAGTTAAAGTAAATAGATACATCGGGGCCCTAATGGGTTAAAAGTAACTTACTTTTTTTTCCAGTTGCTTGCATGGGTTACTAAATTAAAAAATGGACACCACCAGGCACTCTTTTCTGTGACTGTTCCTATAGTCTATTTCATACCATGTCTGAACACAACATACAGGGAAAAGAAACGTATAATTATATGGTCAGGACACAGAGAACTCTTAGACCAGGCTGGAGGCTTTTTTACTTTATCAGTGGTTAGAGCTTTGGGATGGTATGGTGGGGAGAAACACAGGCAGAGACTTATAGTACGTCTTTTGGCTTTAAAGGGCCATATGGCATACATGAGTTGGACTTTGCTTTGGTGAAGACATAGTCATTTGTGTGATCTATACCATGAAGCTGAGCTCAAATTTCCCTGTCGTCCTTTCTCTGCTTGCACTGACAGGAGTGATACGAGTAGTAAACATAGGCATGATTCAGGGGGTGTTCACTCAAATTACCAGGGCTTGTTAATCTTTAACAGCCTAACAGTAATGTTAGAATTGTTACTGACTACTTACTACTTCTCTCGATGTTATTTTCTTAAGGGTAAGTTTGTTTGTACCTGGGCTGTTATGATGCCAGGTTGAACCGTAGTGTTGTGTTAGACATAGATGTTGTTGTGAATGCCTGATTAGGATCACATGAATAAGAAAAAATACAAAATTCCACTTATTTGTTAAGTAGATAGTTTTTGTCATAAACCTATTTCAGGAACATTGCTCTGAACTCTGTGGACCATATAATACTGGATTATTTGCATAGGATACAAAATGTCTTTTTTTTTCTCAACAAGACAGAAATCCTGTAGGCTGTACCAACATATCACCTTTGATTTAAATGGGTGATTTTAAAAAAGAAAACTTGTAGAATAATCTGTCTCTGTAGGCATATTTTTGTGTCTAATAATGTGATACAGTATGAATATATCTGATTTCCAGTGAGGATGAGATGTGCTTTGTGCTTAGACCAATCTATAAACATACATATCTTTTCCATCTCAACTGTACTGTTTACTGTGGGAAGTTGGGTTGCATAAATTAAATACCCAGTGGCTCCAACAGCGTGCCATACTGAAGCAATTTGTGGCATCTGGTTTCCTTTTGTAATTTTTCTCAAACTTCTGTTGTGATATTGCCTAGATAAACTGGTGTAGTTTGGTTGGGCTATAGAAACACCTGAAACCAGAAGGTGTACCGCACACAGGATAACTTAGAAATGACGTTGTGCATACCCGTGAGTGAGGTTTGTGAAGCTACTGCATTAAGTTTTCTTCAAAACTTTTCAAGGGCTTTTCCTGTGGCTCGGGAGCCTGGACTTACTGTAGATATGGAGAAGCCGAAACTGGAGCCTTGTTACAGAATAAACTTTCACACTGATAATAAGTGTAATTGGCACTGTGACATCATCCTATGACTCTGAGCCATCCTAGCCCTTTCCCTCTCCCTGTTTTGTTGAGTATATTAAAAGATAATCAAAGAGGGTTCTCAAGGTGTCATAGCAATAACTGGTCTCCATTAACTTGTAGTTATTTACAACTTTTGAATGTTTTTATGTATCAGACTGCTTTTTTTTTTCTTTTTTTTTTTTCTCCCCAAATTGTACCGTTACATATTGTAAAGTGAATTTGAGTGTAACTTGAGTTACATCATCAGTGTTTTGTTTGGTTTTATTTTCATTAAAACCTTAGTCAGACAATTCTCATTAGGCATCTTCCATGTCATTAATTTATAGAGAAAATACTGCATGTATTAAAATGTAATTTTGGTTAATGTATAACACGACTAAATTTATTAATGACTTTTCTGATAGTCATTACTCTTCAAACCTCTTCCTCCTTGGAAATCTACAGCAGCTGAAATGGCAGAACACTCTGTAAAGGTACAATACCTGTCAGATGTTACTGAGGATGCTAGAAAACAATGACAAAAACATTAGTGAAAAAAACATCATCTCTGTTTCTGCTTTCAGTGTTCTTTAGAGGTGTATGAGAGCAGAGTGCTTTGCACATGGCTAAATAGGAATACATTTAATATTTAGGAAAACCAAATGAAACTTGGACTGCAATTTATTAGAAAATATTCTGATTGAGAAGTACGCAGATGGAAGGGAAGATGATCCTGTTCTACAATGTTACCTACACAGTTCACTCTGCAAAGCATAAATTCAGTTCAGATTGAAGCTAAAAGATACATAGTAAACCCAGTTTCTTACTGGCTGCGGTTCATTAGTAACATGTGAAATATTTAATATCCTGTCCTTTTTATGTAACCCCTTGAATTATTCCCAATTTTCAGTGTTACTTTGACTAGACTCTGTTCTGCAGGTCGTTGTCAAGATATTCTTAATGTCTACACTGACTCCTGTGCTCCAAGTGACGTCTTCTGTCTCCCATTCAGAGGTAAAACATTGTTCCAGTCACTCGCTTGGAACCAGGAGATTGCCTGCTGCAAAACCAGGCTATCAGCATTTATTAGTATGACATTCTTAACAGGTTTAAGACAAATGAAACGTTTAAAAGGAATGAAGCTGTTTTGGTTGTTTTTTTCTATTTCTCCTAAGAGATGGGAGAATGCTTTGATTCGTATGTGTATATATACACACACATGCATGTATGTGCACACTGTCGGTGTAAGACTCAATATTTACAAATTGTGTTCTGTCCTTAGGTTTTATTGTTGGTGGGTTTTACTAACTCCGAATATTAGGCATAACACTTTGAAGTTGGCCATGGTTTTGAAATTAATAGCGCATAATTTTTGGACAGGAAGCGAAGAGAGTTTATTGCTTTAATTACAGTGTGATGTTCGTATTAAATATATTTATATTTGAAAATTCCAGTTTTAAGGAGATTTTAATAGAAGCTGGAGCTGATGAGGCAAAGCAATGCAAAAAGGCTGTTCCAGATGGCATATATCCAGAGGGAGACATTTGTGTATTGACAACGGTGGAAATATATGAAAAGCGAAGTAAGTAATGAGTATGAGACTAGTGAAGAGAATCCGAGTGAGAATAGTTCAGGACTGAGCCTGTTGTTGTAAGGAAAGAGTAGTAGTATTCTCTACATGCTATAATCTGATCCCAGGGAAAGATACTGAAAATGGTAAATACTTCAGTCAGACAGAGGAGTGCAAGAATGAGTCAGCAGAGCAGTTGTAGATGAAATTGCAGAGTGAGAGAATAAAAATTTTGCAAATGCAGGAGAAAAGGGAGAAGAAGATGAATTTATAATGAAGATTGGTCTCGAGGTGATGGTAGAGCTATAAAGGTCTTTTTTATGGATTAGAAACAGGTAAGACCATGTTGTGTGAGGATTTAGTTACTGTCGTGGGTAATTTGGTGGACCACTGTCCAATCTGGCATAATGGTGATTCTTCGTTGTGTTGGAGGGTATTTTTCTTCTCCAAGGAAAGCACTCTATGAAGCAACGTGTTTACGTTTGACTAACTGCATTTAAAATTAATTGAAAGAAAAATGAAAAATAGTATTTAATGTTGAAAATCTTTCCCATTCCTTTTCAATGTTGTTTAAAGTGGCAACACCAGTTTTATGAACACCTTATAACTAGCTCATGTAAAGGTTAGAACTAAATATTGTGTCAAGGAAAGTAGGGTCTTTAGTTAAAAGCAAATAGCAGCTGCTACCTTTGATTGTAGAAGAGGATTTTCTTGCTAAATGCCTAATTATAGTGCCGTGTGTCTGCTCACCTTCACAGTGCAATGTAACTTTTGTTCAGACTCCTTAGTCTCAAGTTTCTTTCAAATTTGTTATTTAATTTTTAGCTCAGTGCTTTTTGGATCTTTTAGTTTAGATATGCATTTCTTCTTCAGGGGCTTTTTCCTCTGTCCTATAGAGAGCGTGCAGTGCTATGCCATAGGCGAAGGGCACCAAGGCAGGAATTTTTTTGCCTCCCTAGATACTCGCCAGCAAAGACTCCTGTGAGTATGGCCTTGAATTACAACTTCTAAATAGAGTGTAGCAGCTCAATAGAATGTGATTTTATTTTTGTTGAACCAGGCTTAAAAAATGCTTTAAATTTTATGTGTCACTGAAAATTTGATTCAGCTATATTGTGCCTGCACATATGCATGTGTATCACACATTTCTGCATACATATATTTTTTTGAATTGAAAAATATTTTCAGTGGAAAATTTTCACCAGTCTCAAAAGGCCACTAAACTGTTATTTCTGTTTGATATTTAATAATTTAGTTGAAGTTCCTTTTTCTTACTAGTGTATATAGATCTTTCTCATTTCATACAAAACCTTTTTTTTTCAGTAATTGTACACGGAGAGTTTCATAAATTGCAGACAAATTAAAAATTACCCTGCTTGAAAATATAGATGCGCTACCTTGTGCTTTATGACTTCCATCTGCCATCTCCTGTCCAACATGGCAGACTCCGCACTCTGACTCTGCTGACCAGAGTATTCGCCGCTGCCTGGCTGACTGATTCTTCTTCGCAATTCAAAATAAAGAGTAACATGGAGCTTCTGTAGCCACCTCCTGGAAATAAGAGAGATTGTTGTTCTGCAGTGGAAAGTAGGTTCACTTTGTAGCACTGCAAGTTTAAAAGAATAAACATGCTGGATTAAACTATGCTAATTATAACTTAGAGTGTAAAAAATATGACAGTTCCTTTTTACTCTGCCAGAAAGAGTAAGTTATGCCCCTCATGAAGTTAAAGCAAATCACTGTTGTAATGAAAATGATGATGAGATAGTAGAGACATGGTTCAGTGGCTGTATCATTGACATCAACTTTCTGAAAGTGGTATCTATCCATCAGCTACTGATTCAGTTTCCCTTATTAAAGTCACACATGATGCAAAAAAGACACTGATATATACCTAAACAATTATATATTTTTAAACATTTCTACTGTGATTGCTCTTTGCAGTCAGAAAATGTTTTCTTTGTGTTATCCTAATTTATTGTGTAGTATATATTATATAGTATATCTGAATATTTTATCATGCTTTCTTCAAGTTAGTATGATAAATATGAAATGCAACATGAAATTTAGTTGTCATAGTTTCTGCAGAGAATGAGCCATTTGCAAAACCCTTCTGAGCAGTAAGGCAACGTGCTAACTTTATACATTGGGATTTTGAAGGGGGAAATTTTCAAGGGCACAAAGGGAAGGAACGTGCCCAAGTGCCCCTGCAAGCGAGGGGCTATGGCTGCACTGGGAGTGGGTGGGTTGTAGGGAGCGTGCTGCACCCCTGCTCCTCTGTCTGAGCTGCCCGAGTCCCATGTGGACTGGGAGGGGGCTCAGCTCCACTCAGGAGCCCTGGGGCTGCTGCTGGAGCAGATACGGTGAGCAGACAGGGAAGGAAAAGGGAGGATAAGAAACAAAAGCAGTATCAAAAGTCTTAGGGGGAAAAAAAAGGAAAATCTGTGCTTTGTGGATATTTGGTGAAATAGAACTGCCTTCTAGAGTATGTCTTCATTATCAAGATGCGTTGGATATGGCTTTCAGTTTACACCATGTAAGATGCAAGGTTTAGATTATTCATTCTGCAACAAAAATGGAGCTACCCTGTGAAAAAAACTTGCTAATGTAGGCTTGTAATTTCAATTTTTCACACATTTCTCCCTCTGTGTTTCAGTAAAAATCTAATCTACCCAATCATTGCTTTAGGCTAATAGGCTTTAATACAGTATAGTGTCAAAAATGTCAAACTTAATGGAAAAAAAAAAGGGGGGGGAAGTCATAAGTGTTCACTGAAACCACTTCTTTGAATACTTTTTTCCTCCAAGATCTGTGCGTTCTCTTTCATGGGTTTTATGGAATCTTATTAATCAAATCTGAAATAAAAAGGGAAATCTGTACCACCATGAAACTCTTCCATGTCTAATGTATGTATTAAAACTATAAAACTATTAAATATGTTTTTAAGAAATCATTGACATATAACCTAAAAGAAGAAAAGAGTTTTATGCCAGATATGTCTTACTGCAGCTTGTTGAGTCTTGTTTTTGAGCTTTTTAGATGAAAAACTGAAAATTTTTGCAGTCTGTTGGGCAAGATGGTCAAATTCTTTACCTTTAAAATAGTTTAAAATTTCTATTGTAAAGTTAAAAGGAGAGAAGGAAGAGATTCTACAGTATTCATGCTATTTAATTGCAACAAATAGTTTAATTACCTGACTCACTCATGTATGACAAACCTCTAAAATCTCATAGGTAATTTGATAGTACATACGAGATGAAACACCTGCATGTCAATACTTTGGTCCATTTGCATAACTCCCTTAAACAGGGAGGCAATGGAAAATCTGCAACAACGATTTAACAAGTCTTTATGTGTTTATTGCTGTCCTTCCATCTCTTCCATTAATATTTGTTTTGTTTTTTCTCCTTCATGCTACAGCAGTAATGCTGATGATGCAACCCCAGACAGTCATTTCTGTGTAATAGCTTGGGGCATGGCATGCTTGTTTTGCACTCCTGAGCAACTATCACGGGCTTCAATCAGCAGGTCTGTACGTGTGAGAGGTCGTGAAAATGAGGAGTTTTCTTAAACTTTATAGATATGGGTAATCCATAGAGTAAAAAAGGAATAGAGTGAGTGAGTAATGCAGCCATAGTGGAATTGAAGGCAGGAGTAAGAAAGTTTTTGCTCAAAACAACAGATTTCTTTGATTCAGTTCTTGAGTGTTTGCATTTGTAAAAGAGAAAAATAAGCAAGAGCATAAGACAAGAAAAGAAACAAATTATTCTTAGTCTATCTACTATATATAAAGCCATAACAAAAACTGTGCACAATAATAAAGAACAACATTTTTTTCCTCTGGACAAAGACTATATAGATACATGACAGTTCCCTCGTTAGTTATTTAGGTAGTAAATGCAGAAGGAAAGATGACTATATGCCAATATATTAAATATTCTACTTTTGAAGATTCTCAGAATGGTCAAGAATAACAGCATTGACCATTCTGGGTTTTCTTCCATTTAGAATTTCACAATGTTTTTTTCCCCCCTGCTTATGTATTCAAGAGATTTTACAACTTTCCTTTAAATCCTCTCGAATGTTCTTAGCTTATATGATAAATGTCAAGTATCTTTGAAAACACTCTGAAAAACTAGTGTCACAAAATGAATTTGAGACTGAGCAATTTGAATCTTTTTGTCACAGAATCAACCAGGTTGGAAGAGACCTCTGGGATCATCGAGTCCAACCTTTGACCTAATACCACTGTGTCAACTAGACCATGGCACTAAGTGCCATGTCCAGTCTTTTCTTAAACACCTCCAGAGATGGTGACTCCACCACCGCCCTGGGCAGCCCGTTCCAAGGCCTAATAACCCTTTCTGTGAAAAAATTTTTCTTAATGTCTAACCTGAACCTCCCTTGGCGCAGCGTGAGGCTATGTCCTCTAGTCCTGTTGCTAGTTTTCTGAGAGAAGAGGCCAACCCCCACGCCACTACGACCTCTTTTCAGGTAGTTGTAGAGAGTGATAAGGTCTCCCGTGAGCCTTCTTTTGTCCAAGCTAAACAATCCCAGTTCCCTCAGCTGCTCCTCATAGGACATACCCTCTAGACCCTTCACCAGCTTTGTTGCCCTCCTCTGGACTCGCTCCAGCACCTCAATGTCTTTCTTGAAGTGAGGGGCCCAGAACTGGACACAGTACTCAAGGTGCGGCCTCACCAGTGCCGAGTACAGGGGGACAATTACTTCCCTAGTCCTGCTGATCACACTATTCCTGTTGGCCTTCTCGGCCATCTGGGCACACTGCTGGCTCATGTTCAGCCAGCTGTCCACCAATACCCTCAGGTCCTTTTCCACCAGGCCACTTTCCAACCACTCTACCCCCAGCCTGTAGCGCCGTATGGGGTTGTTGTGGCCAAAGTGTAGGACCTGGCACTTGGCCTTGTTGAACTTCATGCCATTGGTCTTGGCCCATCTATCTAATCTGTCCAGATCCCTCTGCAGAGGCTTCCTACCCTCAGGCAGATCAACACTCCCACCCAACTTAGTGTCGTCCGTGAATTTACTGAGGGTGCACTCGATGCCCTCATCCAGATCATCAATAGACATATTAAGCAGGGCTTTGAGGGCTTTAAACTAGGCTTGAAGCAGGAGGGGGATAAAACCTGGCTTGCTGGAAATGAGCCTAGGGGTGGAATTGCAGAGCTGAGGGAAAAACCGATAGCCCAGCTGAAGTGCATCTACACCAACGCACGCAGCATGGGTAACAAACAGGAGGAACTGGAGGTCATTGTGCAGCAGGAAAGATAAGACGTAGTCACCATCACAGAAACGTGGTGGGATGACTCACATGACTGGAGTGCTGTAATGGAAGGCTACAAGCTTTTCAGAAGGGACAGGAGAGGAAAGAGAGGCAGTGGGGTGGCTCTTTACATTAGGGAGTGTTTTGATTGTATAGAGCTTAAGGATAGTGATGTTAAGGTTGAGTACCTATGGGTAGGAATCAGGGGGAAGGCCAGTAAGGCAGATATCCTGGTGGGAGTCTGTTATAGACCACCCAGCCAGGATGAAGAGGCAGGTGAACTATTCTACAAGGAGCTGGTTGATGTTTCACGATCACTAGCCCTTGTTCTAGTAGGAGACTTTAATTTGCTGTATGTCTGCTGGAAACTCAACTCAGCGGAAAGGAGGCAGTCTAGGAGGTTCCTGGAATGTGTGGAAGATAACTTCCTAACACAATTGGTTAGTGAGCCCACCAGAGGAGGTGCCCCGCTAGACCTGCTGTTTACAAACAGAGAAGGTTTGGTGGGAGATGTGGTGGTTGGAGGCTGTCTTGGGCACAGCAACCATGAAATGATGTAGTTTTTGATTCTTGAGGAAAGAAGGAAGCGGGTCAACAAAACCTCTGCCTTGGACTTCCGAAAGGCAGACTTTGGCCTGTTTAGGACACTGGTTCAGAGAGTCCCATGGGAAATAGTCCTTGATAACAGAGGGGTCCAGGAAAGCTGGACATACTTTAAGAAAGAAATCTTAAAGGTGCAGGAGCAGGCCATCCCCATGAGCTGACAGACGAGCTGTGGGGCAAGGATTCCGGCTTGGTTGAACAGGGAGCTTTTGTAGGAGCTTAGGGAAAAAAAGAAGGTTTACGATCTTTGGAAAAAGGGACAGGCAACTCAGGAAGAGTACAAGGATGTTGTTAGGTCATGTAGAAGGAAAATTAGAAAGGCGAAAGCTCAAGTAGAACTCAATCTGGCCACTGCAGTAAAAGATAATAAAAACTGGTTTTATAAATATGTAAACAAGAGGAGATCAAGGGAATATCTCCATTCTTTATTGGATGCTGGGGAGAACATTGTGACCAGGGATGAGGAAAGGCTGAGGTGCTTAGTACCTTTTTTGCCTCAGTCTTTCACAGTAAGACCGGTTATCCTCAGGGCAACTGCCCCCCTGAGCCAGTAGACAGGGACGGGGAGCAGAATAGATCCCCTATAATTCAGGAGGAAGTACTTAGCGACTTGCTGTGCCACTTGGACGCTCACAACTCTCTGGGACTGGATGGTATCCACCCAAGGGTTCTGAGGGAGTTGGCAGAAGAGCTTGCTAAGCCACTCTGCATTATTTATTATCAGCCCTGGCTAACCCGGGAGGTCCCAGATGACCAGCTGGCCAATGTGATGCCCATCCACAAGAAGGGCTGGAAGGAGGATCCTGGGAACTACACGCCTGTCAGCCTGACCTCAGTGCCCGGCAAGGTCGTGGAACAGATCATCATGAGTGCAATTAGACAGCACCTAGAGGACAACCAGGGGATCAGGCCCAGTCAGCATGGGTTTAGGAAAGGCAGGTTCTGCCTGACCAACCTGATCTCTTTTTATGACCAGGTGACCCGCCTAGTGGATGAGGGAAAGGCTGTGGATGTAGTATACTTGTCCTTGTAATCAAAACTTCAGAGGAAAAATCCAGAAAGAAACATTTAATTTGCTGTTGGAATGTGCAAAATTGTTTGACCTAGGTGAAAATTATTTCATCTGCAGAGAAGAGAATTGTAAATGTAGTGGTCTTGCTTTTGGATCAGAGATTGAGAAATAAAGCTAAATAACTAAGAATATGCTAGTAAAATATCCTATATGCTTTTATGCTACTGTACTCCTGTATACCAATATATTACAAAATATGCTACGTCCCCAAAATACCCCAAACAGTATTTAACAAAAATGTTACTTGATTGGACCTGTTATTTTCAAATTATTTTGCCAAATAGTTAAGGGCAGTATTCTGAAAAGTTGGAATATTTGAAAATGTGCAGGATATAAATTCAACCCATGTGAATAACTAGTGGTTTGTACAGATATCAAGAACGCCAGTATCCTCTGTTGCTGATGGCATTTCCAAATACACTTTGTTTTTATTTAACAATGCCTGAAAATTAAGTGAAGTAGTTTATTTTTACTTAACTTAGAACCAATATCCACACTTTGGTCTTGAGCTTTGATTTATGAGCTTATCTCCAACCCCACCCCCATCATTTTTTCATCTCTAATTGGGAGAGTCATGTAAAAGTCAATGGTAAGTTTAGTCTTAACCATCTGCCCAAAAAGTCTCCTTTTTCTGGAAGTTCACACATGCATGCACAGAAACGTGCACCACAGGGTTTCTGTCCTATAACAAGCTACTTAGGCATATCTGAATGAACAGGATTAACTACATTTCTCTGCAGAAATTTGGTCATGCTTTTAAAGTTAGATGCAAGCACAATTCATGTCCTTATGAATTAAGTTCAGTACTACTGTATCTCCACAGTGTAGAGTTTCTTTTGTTTAAAAATAGTGCTGGCTGCATTTTCTGTGTAATTCAAAATGCTTTTATTCAGTTAGAGGGCAGACTTTTGGGTAGGAGTGATTTGAGGGAGGGGGGAGTTAGTTCCAACAATGTTGCTCCATCATACAAAGGTATCTCACCATCTTAACCAACAGACATTCACTTGTGAAATAAGTGAGTTTATGGTCAGCAATGTACCAAATAAATTGCCTGTTTTTCTGTTTTAGTACCAGATTTCCCTTTGATTTTTGCACAAGAAAGGAAGGAGATTGCTAGATTTATTTCTACATCTTTCAGTATAGTAAATTAAGTTAGAGATATTACTCAGATACCACTAACCGCAGCATTACTTACAGTCATAACAAAATGTTACATTCATTAGAAGCACTTAATAAATTCCTAGTTTTTCCTTTGACTTCAGGGAAAGTTAGGGTGACTCAGCATCTATAGAAGACTGGCTTTAAAACGTGCATGTTTGTGTACATATACGTGTGAAGTCAGAAGCCTAATCCATGAAATCTATGAATAATTTGATGACAGTATTTTAACCTATTTTCTACTAATCAATGCATCAGCATTTCTACATGAAATGCATCTTTTAAGTGAAATCATTACACCAGAATCTATTACAGAATGTTAAAGAAAAAAAGACTTGGCTACTGTTGCCATATCCTGCAGCCTATATTTTAGCTACCCTTAATTCACTGTCATGATCTCAACCTCTTTCAATTTCTTTTCTTCCTCCTAGATTACGGTTTTTAATAAAATGTGATCTAAAATGAAGAGCCAATTTCCCATTCAGTACTTTATAGCAGTGATGGGGAAAAAAAAAAAGGGCTAGGGGTGAGGATGGTGTTTTTGTTGGGCCAAATCCTTCAGTTTTTCCTTAAGAATAATAAAAAAAAGTAAAAGAAATAGAGAGAAATTATTTGAGTAAAAAAAGTCATTTGATCCTAAATTAAATTGTTCATTTTATATTTTGAACTGTTATTTTCTAAAACATCTATTTAAGAATATTTCAAAAGGAAATTTTATTTTAAAAAAGATCAACAATTTTCCCCCAATGTTTTTTAAAAAATTATTTAAGAAGTTAAAAGCAAAACAAAGACTAACCTTCTGTTCACTAAGGATAGCTTATCAGATTTGCTTGTAATTCTAATCAGCACTGTCTTAGTCTCAGGAAACATACATAGTTATGACTGGATTCCTGCCTGCACAGTTCTTGAGGAGTGCTGATGCTCTGAAAATTATTCATAATCCTCTCTAGTTCTTCACTGAATTTCTTTCAGATATTAGAAATGTAGATGTGATAAAACCATACGCAAAACTTTTGCACTATAGGAAAAAAACATGACAAAAATGTAATTCATTCCTTAAAACTTTCACAGCTGTGAACTGTGATATCAGAACAATTAAACTGTGCCATCAATAGTGTATCCAACAAAACTTTGAGGAAAGGTTGATCAGCATGTGTATATTTGTAGATATATTGTCAGTGATTCAACTGAAAAATTAAACTTAAGAAATACATATCCTTACACTAGGATGGCATTTTTGTGCTATAACTATTCTGTCATTGGGAGGAACATCTGAAATGAAGTTGACAGGTATACAAATATTCAAAACTTAAGCTAAGAAATTGATTTTCATCCTTAACAGAAAAAAACCCAAACAAAAGGAATCGAGAAAATTGGTATTATGGTTGTGTAAAGTACTAATTAAGTTTCCCTTTAAATATGAATCAAATGCATTTTGAGAATTTCTTCGGTCATATTTCTGAAGTCCCTCTTTGAAAGACGTAGATGTTTTATGTTGATAGTGCTGTTGAAAAACATTTTTATGAGTTAATTTCTTGCAGAGGGCTGGGGTTTGTTCTTAGATTTTAATTAAGGTTTTTGGATGAAAAGGAGGGAAGTTATTTTGCTTTCTAAAGTATAAAATAAAATTGAAGCAGAATGTAGGCTCAGTTTTTTATATTAGCTTATATGAAATGGTTCAACTTTATATATAGTCATGTCTACAAGATGCCATTTATAGCTGTTCAGAAGTCACTTTACGAATACTGAAATATTGCACAGAACTGCATAATTTCAAGCACAATGGCTCATAAGTACCATGGTGTTTTCTTTTCGCTATGCACGGCGCATAAAATGTCGAATTATAGAATTATAATGAATACGTTCTAAGTATTAAATATACTCTTTTGGCATATTAATATTATGCTGTGGCTCTGTTCTGGAGGATAGCAGTTATATATTTGAATTTTTAATTCGGTTCAACGATTATCACTGAGTGGGAGATTTTTGAGGCGAGTACAGAATGCTGCGATGCCTTTGTGTGTTCTGCAGTGCCTGGAGGCTTGGTCAAGGTATTCTCACACACCAGCAGTTCCTATCAGTTGAGTTATCCTCCTGCAAACGTGTAGGCCTTTAGGACAATCTCATCTAAAAGAGAAAGTGTTATGAATTTATTATAACTGTCGGGAGACATAAAATTAACCAGTAATTTCTCTCTTCTGTTACAAACATTTTATTTATTTCCTTCAAGTGTGTTTAAACCTGAAATTTAATTTTTTGAATAAGTAAATAAGCCTAGTTCTTAAAATTATTTGTGTTTTTTTAAAGTGCTTTTGGGTTTTAGGCAATATGTTTCAAACTGTTTTGGAAGGGGTTTTTTTTTTAATTTTTCTTTTACAGAGTGCTTTCAAAAAATACATGTCACACGTCCAAATGATCATAATAAGTGAATGAGAAATATTTTATCTTTTTAATGACAGTGGACTCTGAAATATTTACAGATAAGGTTTTTATACCAGACATTCACACTGTTTTTTTCACTGGTAGCAAATATGTAATGCACTAAATTTTTGGTGTCAGGAATTATAAAAGACCGTACATCATTAGATTAGGTAAAAGTGGCAAACTACAAGCTTCAGGAAATCTTCAGTTTGGGAAAAAAATAAAAATATGAGATCTTATCTTTCATTAGGTGGGCTTAAGATTAGCTTGTGCCAGTAGTGTATCTCTCAGTTTGACTTTGGTGCAGCCTGTGACAATGGTCATATTTATTGGAACTGTATGTTTTAGCATCTGCTTCTGTAAAATTTTAGCACTGTGGAGAATTATTGCCTTTACAAAGCGCTGGAATTTGTTCTTGGCAGAATTATCCAATTGTTTCTCCTTAGAGCAATCACTCTCCGGGACTTTCGCTGCTGTGATGGCTCAGGTGATCTTAAGTTGCGGTGGTTGCGGGAGGCTCCGTCACGATCGGCAGCGGAGCGCTCCCGCCCCGCGTACAGGGGGGGTTCCCGGCGCGGGGCACCCTCAGGGAAAAGGCGCCAAGAGGGGAGCCCTCAGCCAAACCATCCCCCTCACGGCACGGACAGACGAAGCCCCTATGGACCCGTCAGAGCCGTGGCCGCTCTGAACGCTGCGGCTGAGGCAGCCGCCCTCACAGGGCCGGAGCTCGGCGGGAAGGCGCTGCTGCCCAGGTGTGCCCGCCCGGCGCAGCAGCCATGTCCCCTCCGTGCCCACCCCACCCTCCCGGCTGCCCTTGTGTAACAGCTACGAGGCTCTGCTCGTAGAAACAGTGACGAGGATGATGGTTTATATATGTTGGAAAAAAGATGAGTTATTACCGCAGGAGACTCTCTTCTGAGGGAAACAGAAGGTCCAACACGCTGACAAGAACCGCTGCTTAGGGAAGTCTGCTGCCTCCCTGGGGCCTGGGTTAAAGATGTGACGAGGAAACTATCTACCCTGATACGGCCCTCGGATTATTATCTATTATTAATTTTTTTCATGTAGGCAGCCGATGAAGTTGCGATAAGAAGTCTGAGGGTAATCAAGAGAGACTTCGGGGCCTTGGGATGACGGGTTAAGGAATCAAGAGCACAAGTAGTGTTCTCCTCTGTCCTTCCACTTGCAGGGAGTGATGAGGGTAGAAAGAAGAAGACCCAGCAGATCAATAACTGATTCCAGGACTGGTGTCACCAGCAAGACTTTGGGTTTTTTGATCATGAGTCAGCCTACACGACACCAGGCCCGCTGGTGACAGATAAGGTACACCTATCTCAAAGGGGCAAAAGGATCTTTGTGCAGGAGTTAGCAGGGCTCGTTGAAAGAGCTTTAAACAAGATTTGAGGGGAGAAAGGGGTAAAACCAGGCTTGTTACAGATAACCCTGTGGGCGGCACACCAATCTTTGAGGGATGGTGTGCTAGCGAGGTCCTTCAGTCTGCTCCACAATGTGCTGAGTACACTGGAGCACATTTGAAATATCCATGTACTAATGCATGCAGCACCCCAGCCATCTCAATGGAGGCAGGGGATGGAAATCCATGTGGCAGCAAAGATACAAGGGTTCTTGAGGTGTTAGAAACCGCAGAAGTGCCTGAAAACAGTCACACAGGAATTAGGACTTCTCCCCCAAAAGAAGTGGCAGGAATGATAGCCCAACCGAAGTGCATCTACACCAATGCATGAAGCATGGGCAATAAACAGGAGGAGTTGGAAGCCCTTGTGCAGCTGGAAAACTATGCTATAATTGCAGTCACGGAAACATGGTGGGATGACTGACACAACTGGAGTGCTGCGATGGATGGCTGTAAACTCTTCAGAAAGGAAAGGCAAGGTAGGAGAGGTGGTGGGGTGGCCCTGTATGTTAGGGAGTATTTTGACTGTCTAGAGCTTGACGATGGTGATGAAAGGGTCAACTGTTTATGGGCAAGACTCAGGGGAAAGGCCAACAAGGTAAATGTCATGGCAGGAGTCAGTTATAGACCACCCAACCAGGATGAAGAGACAGAGGAAATATTCTATAAGCAGCTGGGAGAAGTCTCACGATTGCGGGGGGACTTCAACTTGCCAGATGTCTGCTGGAAATACAATACAGCAGAAACGGTCTAGGAGGTTCCTGGAGTGTGTGGAAGATAACGTCCTGACACAGCTGGTGAGTAAGACATCTGGGGAAGGTACCCGCTGGACCTGTTGTTTGTAACAGAGAAGGACTCATGGGTGCTGTGATGGTTGGAGGCTGTCTTGGGCACAGCAACACAAAATTATAGTGTTTTCAATTCTTGGAGAAGTAAAAGTGATAGGATGAGAGGAAACAGCCTCAAGTTGTGCTGGGGGCGGTTTAGATTGGGTATAAGGAAAAATTTCTTCACTGAAGGGATTGTCAAGCATTGGAACAGGCTGCCCAGGGAAGTGGTGGAGTCACCATCTCTAGAGATATTTAAAAGATGTGTAGACGTGGTGCTTAGGGACATGGTTTAGTGGTGGACTTGGCAGTGTTAGGTTTATGGTTGGACTCAATGATCTTAAGGGTCTTTTCCAACCTAAATGATTCTATGATAAGTAATTAAAGTAGGTATGTACAGCATTAAAATTAGACAAACAAATTATATTATATTAACATTAGAAAGCCAGTTGATTTGAGCGGGGGGAAGAAAGATCTTAGATGAAGTGAAGAAATGGGATTTTTGCCACATTCTCAGTTTTATTTAATCAGCTTCCCGAGTTTGGTATGTCATTGCTTCTTAGGTGTTAGTATTTATTTATATATTATTTTGTAAACATAAGGACTATATAAAATTTGCCTGAGAAAAAAGATGAGACTTAAGCTGACACATAGAAAAATCATAACTGGACTGGAGCATAAATAAACATTTTAAGTACTCTAACATTTTTATGCCAGAATTATATATAGATAGATAGATATAAAAAGAAGTCTGTGATTCTGTGACACATCTATGAACATCAATAGACAGAACTTCACTAAATCATTCAGAAGCTGAGGTTTTTTTCTTTATAACAAGGGCATATTTTGCATGAATTCTCATTCTCTCTGTGACCAATACATAGTGTTAACAAGGATTTTGCTGAGATAGAAAAAAAAAAAAGGTATTAGAAATATATGTACAAGGTAAGGGTTATAGAGAAGCCTCTCTAAACTCCGGGAAGATTAAGGTTGAAGAGGAAATATAAATCCTAAGCACATACCATCCCAACATTTCCCATCTGTGAGACCTTAGTAGAAGTACTGGGAAGAATTTCAAAATAATGTTTCGGTCTTATGGCTGCCCTCTAATCTCCTTAAGATGAATCATGAACATTTGTGGCTCCTGCTAAAATTAAAGTATTGGTGGTATTTTGCTCAACAAAGACATAGTTTGGGCATTTTCTTCTAGAAAATAGTTTAGAAATAGCATGTTCTAGCTCCAATATTCACTTGCTCTGGCTCCCGTATGGAACAGCTTCACATTGTATGTCGTCTTGTTTTAGCTAACAACTTTCTCTGTCCTTACGTAATCAGAATAATTAACCAGATTCCTGCTTCAGAGTTTCAAGTATCTGTTTTGCTGTTTAGATGTTTTAAAAATTCAGAACTATCAAGAGGAACAAAACACCAAGGAAAAGTAGTATGCTTTCTGCTGAGTGCCACATCAGTAGTTGTCGTCATCATCTGGAAATGTATGGCTTCCAGATTTTGTGAAAGCATTTTTGTGTGGGCTACTAAACTCAATACCATGTGAACTGCAGTAAGACGTAACTCTAACAGAAGGATAAACGATAATATATCTAATTATGTCAGTAATACTATCTGTAAGAGAACTCAAATCTTGTTTTCTATGTACATCTTCTATGTAAAGGTTATTTCTAAAATGAAATCTCTTCGTTTTAGTCAGGAATAGCCATTTTGTAGAATTAACAGGGTATGCAGAGAGTACAGTTCCTTCAAAGAAAAAAAAAGTCCATTTTTAGTAGCTATCCTCATAAAATCAAAATCAGTACTTGAACCATTCTAGTTTCAAACTATACCCACTCACTGCCTCCCCCCCCAATAATTTTCTGAGGTTTTTTGTTTTTTTTTTTTGGGGGGGTGCTTGTTTTTTTCTGGGGATGCGGGCTGTTTCTTAAACTTAAGAAATGTCTTAGAAGTCTTGAATCAGCTTTGCATAAGAAGGAAATTTTAACCATCAGGAAACTGGGATACATAATAACCCCCAAGTCTTGATATAATGAAGCCTACTGTCTGGTTGACATTCATCCTGATGATTAACATTTCTGTTTGCTATGAAATAATTGTGTTACTTGTAGCAAATGGAATTTTGCCACTCGCATCTCAAACTGAAGTACAATAGATATCACAGTGGAAAGCTGCATTTATTTTGCATTCCCAAATTTCACATGAAAAGTATTTATAATAGTTAATAATCAAAATGGTTACTGAAGCTGCACATTCAAATCTTGGCTTTTCTCGGTAGATTTGTATCAGTGGAAAATCCCATAGATGTCCATCAAAAGGAAACTTTCAAGGACGTAGCTCATTATCATCCAAGAGTGTTTATAGCCTTTGGATAGTTTACAGTCATTTGGATCTACGGTATTAATTCTGCATTACACAACATCATACATGTATTATTTAATATATACCAAACAATCATCTCTCTAAGAGAATTCTTTGTTCTCCGCAGATTCTCATTTTCTCTGAAAACAAATAATTGCAGAGAAAGTCTTTGAGATAAAACAGAATAATTATTTGAGAAAACTGGTGCCAGGTAAGGCCAAAAGTGTCTTCAGGCTAACAGTATTGATTAGCATTTTTAAAGTTTGATAGCTAATAGTGTAACTTTTTTTTTTTGCCTTAAGGATTTGAGATTTTTTGCACAAATCCTTTGGTTTAACATGACAGCCCTATTATTAATTAACAGAAATTGGAAAGAGTGACTCTAACTAACTGCTAGCTTAATAATTTATTAATTTATATACGGTATAAATACTTCTGGGTGTATGCCAAAGGAATTAATAATCATAGGAATAATATCACTGAACTTTCATATCAAGGAGTCACGGTAATACTTTATTACAATATTTAAATTAATGTGCAAATTTCACATCCTTATTCTATGCTGTGCTTATTACAAATCAGAGAGAAACTGATAGTGTTACAGACCTAGAAGCAGGAGAGTACAACTCTGAAAAAAACATACATGCTAACAACCTATAAAGGTTGACTTTCATTTTGTAATTGTGGAATATGAGTAGTGGAAGGAAACCTAACGTTATCGTCTCTGGTTGGATGCCTGATGATTAAAAAAGAAAAAAAAGAAGAAAAAAAAGAAGCCAAACCCAAACTTTCTGTGAATGGCCAATATTTATACCTTATTGAGCTCCTACATCTCTCATATTTTTCTGTGTAATGGGGAAGGAAATTAATATTTTACCACATATGCTTAGCTGATAATGATGCTAATAATATTTTTTTGTATTTAACAGGGGGGAAATTAGCATCATTTTTTGTTATGTTTTTCATTCTCTGATATTTGAATCTGTAACACATGAATATTCTAATGAATTCTGGTTGTTCATTTCTGATGTCCAGATTTGAATAACTCACTTTTGAAGTACTTTGTCCATCTATTAATTACTTCTCCAGATACATTATGTGTAGATACAGGGTGTACTGAAGGCAGACATCACCTGGGCTTCCAGTCTTTTTTGGTTAAGATAAATCAGTATTTTGCTCTCATTTGATGGCATCCAGCAACATTTCACATTCTGATTTTGTCTGTTGTGCCTCTAGGCTTTCAAATACAGGCCACCAGAGGCCACATGATACAGTCATGGCTATATATTGTTCATTGACATGATGTTTCCTCAGCATCAAGAATAATGGCGACTAATGACTACCAGAACATTCCTATGTGTTTAATGAATTGTTAATGATCAGAAAGAATTCAGTATATGATGATATGTTGAAAATCTGCTTTTCAAAAGTCATATGCATATTGTCTTTCCAGCTGTTATCTAATGGATGGATTGAGTTTTTATCAGGACTTTAATGTTTCCATATCAAATTTCTTAAATTCCCATTACGAGGTGTCTGTATGCAATCTTTTTCTTTGCAAGAGACTGAAAAATGCTCCCTGTATCCTCTTACTAGGTAGCTTTTCCTTACGTTATTAAGTGCCCTTTCGTCTGTAGGGTATGATTTTTACCTTTTTCCCTATTATACCATGATTTTACTCTGCTTTTTATGTAGTGTAGTCTCTCTCTATAGACTCAGTACTTAATTTCAGCCATGTTTAGTATTGTATATTAGCTGCACTGTTTGCTTAGTATTAATGAAGTCCTTGCATGGAGTGTAATTGTAGCAGTTTTATGTGATGTATGTGGGTCTCCAAGAACAGCAAATATAATTGCTTATGTTACTTGGCTGTCTCTTAATTTCCCTCAGGCCAACAATATTATAACCCCTGCGGAGCACCAAAGTTCTAAAATTTTAAAGAAAATTTTAAAATACGGAATTGTTAATAAAGAATAAGCTGTGGCTTTTTCTTTCTTTTTTTTTTTTTTTTTTAATTAATGGAAGATACCTTTTATTGTATCTGAGTCTTAAAGCTATTGATACCTTTACCAGTTGAAGGGGTAAAAAAAAAAAAGTCTTTAAAAGACACAAGAACACTTTTTCTTCAAGGTAAATTTCATTCCTGACACAGAGTCAGAGTCCAGATTCAGTCATGTCCTGTTACTGAAAGAAAGGATTATAACATTTTTATAATACTCAGGCTGTTGTAGAGTTATGTCATTATAAACTACATATGGAGAGGAAAAAGTTGATCATAGGCATAAGGATTTAATGAATGTAGTTTAATGTTTTTCTCCCATTCTGTTCTTTTGCACAAAACAACAAAAATATCAAACCCCCAAACAAAACAAAAAAACCCAACCATAACAATTGGCATGAATCATGTTGAAGCAGGTAACTTATAAGACTCAAAATTCAGGAACTCTGACTTCTGCTCATATCTGACAATCTGCTTGTTTCACCTCCCCCTCAAGTTCAAAGGTCTGAGATAAAGCAGTGAGAGAAGTAGAGGCATTAAGATGGCAGCAACCCATTGCACTCATCCAAGTGAGGAGCCAGGACAGCGACAGGATGATGCTATTCTGCGTGACTCACTCAAACGTAACTCCCTTAAGTCATGAACAGCTATGGAATTAAAAAGACATCTAACAGACCTTGTTGTGAGCTAACCCTCATCTAGTAAGGACAATGCTCAACATTGTATGGTACTTCAACTCTTACTTCAGCTCTTACTTCAACTTAAAAACTTCCTTTTATGGTAGATTTGTTTGCCTTAGTCCTTCTACTGATGTTATTTTATTATGATCAAGAGGATGGGTTTATTTTTGGTTTAGATCAATGGTTTTTACTGAGTCTTCAGCAAAATGGTATAAACAGTCTCCATTGCTTTATGTTGTATTAGAATTATTCATTTTGTTCTGATTAATATTTTGATGCTGTGATTGTCAGGTTTATAAGTGAACATTGAAATAAGGCTTATAATTCCTAACTAAGGGGAAACAGAAAGGAAATTATTTTTGTTTGCTGTCTACAGTACTACTTAAGTCATCTTTTAAGACTGAAATATTTAGTGTCATAGTTAAGAGACTATGCTTTTGAAGAACAAACGAGTCGAAATTTCAAACTAAATGCCAAGTGTCAAGAAAAATACCACTTGTGTAGGGAGCAAAAAATTCTTGAAGTGCTTATAAAAGCAAGTATATTGAATATATATTTTGGAAATGCACTTTAGAAGAAAAAAAAAACAAAACAGACACAAACAAATGTATCAAGTGATTGTCTTCTCAACTTCTTAACAGAGAGATTTAATCACAAGATCAGTTTTTGAAATTTTTGTAAGACACAAGACAGTTTTAATATTATCATTTTTAGAAATATTTATTATTTTGGGGTTTATCTTTAATTCTTTTTTCAGTTGTAAAGGACTTAAAATTATAATCTGAACTTTAACTCTTCTTCAGTAAGTTCTGTGTTAGTTTTAGACAGATAATCACAGAAGCAATTAGGGATGTTGTCCTGAGGCTTTTTTACTGCAGGTGCAACTGTCTGATTGCTGTTTTGTGATTACTGTGTAATTCTAACCACCCATATGCATCAGATAAGTTGTACAGTGTGCTTCAAATAAGTGAAAACCCCTTTCAAGTTCAAATAAGTACTTAATAATTTAGGATGCTCTGTTATTTAGTCTCAACTCTACTCGTTATGTTATTTGGTTTGTGAAACTCAAAGCTAATGGAGAATTTGTCATGCAATTGGTTAAATTGTTACAGAAAAATGTTGAATAACAGTGCTGATTAAAACATTGAAACTAGAATACCATGAAATGTGCAAAAAGCTTTAAATGATTACAGAGGCAATGCCAACTTTAGGATTTTTGTTTTTGAAGTCTTTGAAGTCTGACTTTGCAGAACAGATTGTGAATCCCTGGCCCATTACACACCTGCAGAGATTTTGGTGTTTTATTTCTCTTGGGTGAAACAGCAGAAGCCCAAACCATGTTAATCACTGTCAGAACCAGTTGTATAATATGCCAAAATGCAATGAACCAGGAATTTTATAATAAGTATGACAATACAGTTTAAAGTGTTGTTTTGTTAGGCTTGCAATTTGTTGTAATTTATCACTTATGCTGGTACTGGAGGGGAAAAATATCTGGGACCTCCAAGTGATCCTTTCACTTGGGAGAAATGGTTCTGTATTTGTATACTGTTTTAAAGAGGAAGGAAGAAAAAACTAGTGCAGCTATGAGATGTGTAACGCGTGTGTTTTAAATATATGAAATTAAAATGCACTAAAATTATCTGTCAATATCTACTTAATACATGGTTTCTACTTGAGATAATAAAGAATTAGTCACATCTTGTTTATAGAAAGGGGCTTGTATTCTACTATCCGTCTAAATAATAGTCAGTTTTAGCATATGAGAATATTGGACTTGTATATTATAGAAATGACACTACTAAAAGCTGAAAAGAGAAACAGCTCTCGGCTACATAAACAAAATCTGTTATCTTTTATTGTTTCAGTATCAATACTGCTCTGTGCGATTAAATTATTGTATCAAGGTCACTTCTGAATGTAGTTTTTAAGCAACTTTGTAAAATAATTTTCAGAAGTCGTCTTCTGGAAAAGAAACTGCTCCATTTCAGCTGCTTGTGATGAGGGAGTGACAGTGCTGTTCTAGAACAGACCAGAACAGTACTGTTTTCTATTATACTGCCATACATGCAAATACAGTTCTTATCCTCTAAACTAGTGAATTCATAAGTTACTGCGTTACTTATCCAGGGGTGATTGGTTCCTCTGAAATAGGTTAGATTGAAAATACAGATAAATTATGGCCCATTCTAACAGAATTTACAGATTCGGGTTCTGATCTTTAACCTGCAGATGTTCATGCAGATGAGTATCTTAAAGCACAAGAGTAAGCTAGTTTATTCCACTGGAACTATATCTGAAATTAAACTCTTAAATAAAATTTTGCAAATTTAAATTTCTAATGGACTTCTTCCCATGTCTTTGCTGTTGTCTGTTGGCTACAGATTTCAAAGGTACCTTGTAAGCAGCTGTTGAAGATTCTTGTTTTGTTCCCACGGGAAATTTTCACTGCTTCTGGCATAGGGGTAGTGGAACTGCTGACAACAGAAAAATTGCCCCTGACTATGTCTTTGTTGTTCCTCCAGCTGTGACAGCTTCTTCCATCACCTAGCTATATTATGTTCTGGCTGAATCCCTCTGATGGCTCTTGACGTCATTGTAGTACCTGTGTGAGATAGTCACTGAACCAGGTCATTGGCAATCTAAACATTAGGGTATAACATAATTTCAAAGGTAGTTGTAGCTCCTGCTCTCAAATAGGTGATCACTTATATGTTTTCTAAAGTAATTTTCAGTTGGGAATATTGAAACAATTCGAATAGGGTAAATATGTTTTGAGGAAGAGTACACATGATCTCCTTGGGAGGGGATCAGAAGAAGAAGATTACCCAAAACTTAGTTCTGAAAGATATTATCAAGTTAGATGATTGTCTTGATATTTTTTTCCTAAGATGATCTTCCTGATCAATAGTACAACAGCTGGTATATTTCTCTGCAAGGCCACTGAAAAGAGATTTTGTAGTTGTTAAAATTAACTGCTGTTTGTCACACTGGTAATTTCATACATACAATCATACAAAGGTTTGGGTTGGAAGGGACCTTCAAAGGTCATCTAGTCCAACCCTCCTACAATGAGCAGGGACATCTTCAACTAGATCGGGTTGCTCAAAGCCCTGTCCAGTCTGACCTTGAATGTTTCCAGGGTTGGGGCATCTACAACCTCTCTGGGCAACCCCTTCCATTGTTTTACCACCCTCATTGTAAAACATTTCTTCCATTTCCACACACTATATCCCAAACATAGCTTTGAAATGGATATAAATGATTTCTTGCATCCTGAGGTGACTAAGAAGGATATAGTCCCTTGGAGAGGTGGTGAAATAAGTGCCCATAAATATCATAATGCCCAGTGGATCTGTATTAGTAATATAGTAGGATCCATCGCTCTTCAAAAACACAGACAAGTCTTTCATATGGAGCCATCATATTATTTATGGTACTTAACAGAATTTCTTGCAGGAACTCACCTGAAATCACTGATACTTCATGACCATATGGATAAGAGTTTGCACTGTGAACATTCCTGCCAAGTCCAAACTTAGAATTTTAGATCAAAAAACAATGTAGGTTGAACTTAGGAGCCCATTTTTGGCCTCACTTACTGTATTGGATATATACAACTTTTTCAAATATTTCTCTGTATTAAGATAGTCCATTTGGACTACTGTCTAACAGCCCTATTATTTAATGGAACAGAATGACAAGAAGTTTATGTCACACTCTATTCTTAAGAAATTTTGTCCTCGTGAAGAGCTATCATTCCTGGGCTTTGGTTTCCCAAACTTGTTTTCTCGAGTTTTTGATTTTGCTTATTTCTAAGGTTCCTCAAGGGAGAGAAAGAGGTTCTTCTAGAGGAATAATTGGAGTAAGTGCTTAATTTCTCTAGCTCACACCCAAGAGGAGCCAGCCTCCCTTCACTGACTAAGGAAAGAGCCAAGAAAGTCCCACGTAAGTGAACCATTGCTAATGATCTGCCTCTCTTACCCATTATTATGACTTTCAATAGCTTCCTTCCTTGAGAGACAAGTGCTTTCTAAGCCTACAAATTGTGACTCAAAGTATCTGAATTTGCTCAAAACAGGCAAAATTTTGATTTTAGAAAGCTTTCATGTGCCCAATCCTTTCCTCTACTCCTTTTTCCTAGAACAGTGAGACCTACTCTTCCTTCATTCACGATCAGACTAGTGAAAGTAAATTGTGTCACTGTTGCTTCACTGAAAGTCTTATGCCCTAACAGAATAATAGGGTAGGGCATTCAATTATTACATGACCGTATGTTTTGGTATGACAGCTTTTTTGTGATTTCTTCTTAAAGCCCAAGAAGATTATGCTGTGAAGTAGATCTCTGCTGAATGGATCTGAATTGAAACAAGTTCTCAAGATAGTGACTTTAATCTGGTTCCCTGTTTGCTTTCTGTTATCTACTTTTATCTACCATTTTGTCAAAGGTGTGATTTTTTTCCTTTTTCTGTTATATCTGCTGTACCTGTGTGATAAGGTCTCTTATGTTTGTTTATCTTTTGATGAATAAGTTCTAAAAGTCTTTTACTTGAAAGTCAAACAGCAGTCTTGTGTGAAAGTGTCTTGTCTGAAATATCATTTTGGGATCCTGCTGTTCTTTTTTAATTTGACTTTAAGTGATCTCAGGACATAATCTGGTGTCTATGTGAATGGCTGACTGGCTTTACGCTCTTTTTTCTGAAGCTTTCACCATTAATATCCATCACTGTAGTTGGGGGAGGAATCTGTGTGTGATATAAGTATACATGCAGTCTAGCAAGTATATGTTTAGGAAGTATACATGTACTCCAGCGTGTATAAGCCTGTTAGACTCTATAACTAGTAAAAAGAAAGGGGGGTGGCCATAAGGTAATGGATTTCCTAACTTAGGCTCCTCCTCAAGAATCTCCCCCTACTTTCCAGAGGGGTCTCTTCTGAGTATGGGCTATAGAAGGGGAACTGAGAGTTTCAACTTTCCAGAAGAAAATTGTCCTTAAAGTGACACACCACTGGGCTGTGGAACTCCTTGCCACACGATGTTGTAGATGACAAAAAGTTTACATAAGCTAAAAAAGCAACACCTGGGTTAGAGATGAAAAAAATCATTCAGAGCAGTTAGAGGGAAAGATACCAACTCCAGCACAAGAAATCCTTGAATGACACCTTTCTCAGGATACCAGAAAATTCTAAGAAGGCTTAATACTTGCTTGTCCTGACCACATGCCTCTCCTTAAGAATCTTCTATTTACTCATGATATCTGGCTTTATAACTTGATCTAGTTCCTTCTACATCCTTATGTGAAATAAGTGTTACTGACACTTGTGGATACTCCTTGTGTCTTTTGGAAACTGCAGGACAAAATATTTTATAGCATATTTTTATTAAAATAAGGTCAAACTCATTTTTTGGTGTTGATTAAACTGATATATTAATAGTCTCGTACTTTTTACATAAGAAGTACGAAAATCTTGAGGATAGATCTAAATAAACCTACTGAATGAATGTTATTTGTTCCTGCATCCCATTCCATTATCCTATAGATAATAGTTTATTAAAATAATTTTTCAATTAATTAAAACAATTTCCACAAAAGCAAATGTTTTATTTGTTTGTTTTTTAAAGTTCCTAGTAGGATTTCAAGTCTGAAAGGAATTAGATCAAGGATAGGTAAAATAAATATGAAACATGCACTGAATATGTTTTCAGCTATTTCTTCTCTTAACACCTCTGAAGACTTCCTGTTGCAAGTTTACAATTTTAATTTCTGATTCATACATAAAATGTTGTTTACATTTTCAGGTGTGTATCACTGAAATTTCGCATATCACTCGCAATCTGTAATGTTGGTGGGACGGGGCATGCTTAGTTTTCAAAGATTAATTTTAGACGTGTGACCAATTCGTACCACTATCAAGGTGGCTTGTGTTCCTTCCTTGCCAATAATAAATCAGTAACAAATAATTCAAAAGTGTATGTATTCTTTTAAAATAAATTAAGCCTTTAAGTATAAAAAGATCGCTTGTTTACAGTACAATATATACAAATAGAATTGATTTAATTTATTCTGAGTGAAGTAATACATATGAAAAAGTCATCCAACTGAAGATCAATTTGAATATATCCATAATGTATTTGCATCTTCTTATTCTGACTTTTTAGTATGGCATTAAAGTAATTATTAAAATACCATTTTTCTTTTTAACCATGTCTTGAATACTGTCGATGTTCAGGTTTCTCACATGCACTTGAGTGTGGAGTTATATATCTGAGGGTGTTGTTGAGCCGTGACAGAAGGACTGTTGTGCCCTTCACAGGCCACTACCTTCTGATAATCTCATTTTATCTTCAATCTTGTGTACAAGAAAGATCACATAAATGTGGTGCTATTGAGTGATGCTTTGGCTGTTGTGAAGGAGTATATGGGCCCAGGCTGGCACTGCAGCAGAAGGGCGGAGAAGGTTCCTACGTAAGAAGGGCTGAGATGCGAGGCTCTCTGATTGCTTTTTCCGAGGTGATTATTTCACTCTGGCTTTCTTCCTACACTCCCAAAGGGCTTTACATACATGGCCTCGCTCATTGGAGGTCTGTGTCTAGCGGAGTCCCGCAAGGGTCGGTACTGGGACCAGTACTACTCAATATATTCATTAATGACTTGGATGAGGGATTAGAGTGCACTGTCAGCAAGTTCGCTGATGACACAAAACTGGGAGGAGTGGCTGACGCACCGGAAGGCTGCGCAGCCATTCAGAGAGACCTGGACAGGCTGGAGAGTTGGGCAGGGAGAAATTTAATGAAATATAACAAGGGCAAGTGTAGAGTCCTGCATCTGGGCAAGAACAACCCCATGTACCAGTACAAGTTGGGGGCAGAGCTGTTGGAGAGCAGCGTAGGGGAAAGGGACCTGGGGGTCCTAGTGGACAGCAGGATGACCATGAGCCAGCAGTGTGCCCTTGTGACCAAGAAGGCCAATGGCATCCTGGAGTGTATTAGAAGGGGTGTGGTCAGCAGGTTGAGAGAGGTTCTCCTCCCCCTCTACTGTGCCCTGGTGAGGCCGCATCTGGAATATTGTGTCCAGTTCTGGGCCCCTCAGTTCAAGAAGGACAGGGAACTGCTAGAGAGAGTCCAGCGCAGAGTCACGAAGATGATTAAGGGAGTGGAACATCTCCCTTATGAAGAGAGGCTGAGGGAGCTGGGTCTCTTTAGCCTGGAGAAGAGGAGACTGAGGGGTGACCTCATTAATGTTTATAAATATGTAAAGGGCAAGTGTCAAGAGGATGGAGCCAGGCTCTTCTCAGTGACATCCCTTGACAGGACAAGGGGCAATGGGTGCAAGCTGGAACACAGGAGGTTCCACTTAAATATGAGGAAAAACTTCTTTATGGTGAGGGTGACCGAACACTGGAACAGGCTGCCCAGAGAGGTTGTGGAGTCTCCTTCTCTGGAGACATTCAAAACCCGCCTGGACGCGTTCCTGTGTGATATGGTCTAGGTAATCCTGCTCCGGCAGGGGGATTGGACTAGATGATCTTTCAAGGTCCCTTCCAATCCCTAACATTCTGTGATTCTGTGATATACTTCACAACCACTTTTGGAACCAGCTTGTGCAACTTTTCTATGGTAATAATGGTGGAGTGTCTGGTCACATTAATCTTATGTTATTTTTCTTACTTCTCAAGAGAGTGCATGACATCAGAAGAAATTGAGCTCAGGATTTGGTACAGAGAGTGCTTTGTGACTGCTGTTGAGTGAAGGGAAGGCAGTAACAGCTTGCCAAGGTATAGGCAGGAGCTTAGGGGAACTAGCCCTTTAGGGTAGAAAGCCTTTGGACTAACTGGGTTTAAACAATATAGTTGGGTTAGGTGTAGCATTACACAAGGGAGAGTGGAGTTTGGGCATGCTCACTTCTTTTTGTTCCTGCTAATCCTTCACCGAGCATTTTATAATAAAAATATTGATGTAGATGAATTGTAAAACCTAAGCATACATCCACACAGACACTGGGGCACTGTGGCAACCTAAGTCTACCTAAGATTATTTTTTTAAAGGAGTATTACGCAGTGTGTAATAGGGATAATTTCAACTAGTTCTTGGGGGAAAAAATGGAAACCATCTCTGTGGCTTTGTGATCAAAAAGAAACAGGAAGATATCCAGAGATACCCTCAACAGTCTTTCTAATTAGAAAAAAACCCTAAACTTTGTGAAGAAGAAAAAAAAGAGGAGGAAAATGCAGACTGAAACCAAACTTTACTCATCAGTTTCTGGGTAAACCAAAAGCTGAACAACATAATGGATCATAAAATAGATGATATAAACATCTTACAACCTTGAACGAAAAGAACAAGCAAACATCCCTATTCTGTAAATATTAAATGTTGAGTAGATAACATATTAAAGCTCTCAATCAGGGATTTTTTTTAATGCATTTTCTCCCTTATGCCCCCTTGACACTCTATAATAATGAACAAGTTATTTAGTTAATGAAGAAAGCATCTTGTATTTAAAGATCTACATATTAATGTGACCTTCCTTTGTTCATAGCTGTTAATATTTATTGCCTTTTCTTGTTGAGATTTTATTTGGTGTTCTGTGACAAACAAGAGTATGATTAGTGAAGCCGTAAAGTTCTCGTGGTGGCTGCCTGTGTTCCCAAGATAGCAGCATTAGTGTCTGCAGAAGCAGTTAATGCTGTTTATCATTAGTGACAGAGGCTGGGAAGGACCTTCTGTGGCTTTTATCTTTCACCTTGCCAGCAGAAGTTGATGAGCTTTGTGATTTAAATGCATAGGTGATATTGTAATATTTATATTCATTTCACATAGACAAGTGCACAGGTAAACTAATCTTGTTGATTGAGATTAATTAAAACCATGTTACTGTAGGACTAGACAGGCTATGAATGGATATACTTGGAAAAAAATAGCTATCAGCACTTTTTTTTACTTTTTTTTATGTTTAAGCTAACATTTTCAGAATTTGTACAACAGAAGTATAGGTTAATATTTTATAACAGGTTTTCCACTTGATTTTTTTAGCTGTAATTAAAGTTAATTTCAAGGTTTCTTTAGGAAGTTTTGAGTTTAGAATCTTGAACTCTACATCTCACATCCACAATTTAGAATAAAAGAATTTTAGCAACTTGTTGCAATGGACACTATTTTTGAAAGCACTCAAAATGTATTTACAGTTATGTGCCTTATGGCATATTCATATTCAGAGATTCTTTTGTATGTACATGTTTGTGTACCTTGCATCTCCTTCATTTCCATCCCCATAGAGAATGTTTCAGCATTCAGCTTGTCTAATATTTAACTGTTTAAATGTGCATATCTGGAAAATAGATGATAAACACTATTGCCGTGCCAAAGGCTCATTGTATGATTGGACTTATGGAAAAAGTTGAAATTTTGTGTCTTGTATTTTACTTCTGAAACTCCATTTTAACATAAAGTAAGTTGGCTGTCTGCATTTAATAGAATCTCATTTTTAAAGGAAAACTTGTAGTGAAAAAATAACACTGTGAATTACAAAAATAGTTGTACATTTGTATATATGTTAATGTAGACCTCTTAAAAACCCCTTAGCTGTTAAAAAAATGCTTATTTTGAGAGTAAAATCCCAAAGAAGTAGTCTTTCATGACTGCTGTACCAAGCAAGTCCAGACTGCTAACTTTCCTATGATCCTTATTTATACACTAGGAAGAGTAAGAGAATTTATTGGATATTTTCACTATCGTAATGTCCAAGAGGAAAAGTGATATATCTGAAACTAACCACGGGCCATGTTCTGAGTTGAGCTCCGTAACAAAAGCTAAGAGCCCATGCCCCAAAACCTTTCTGAACCTGATGTGATGCAGAGGGAACAGGCCTATGGCATCAGAATTCAAACAGCAACGTGGCTACGAAGTATATGGGCCTTTCCTATCAGCTCGAAGAATAAAGGGCCTGGGTATGAGATCCGCTGTGAACAGAGTACCTTTTTCTGACTATAGTTATCCCTTTTTTTAATTGAAACTCTTTTAAAGCATTGCTGATTTACAAGTATTTATAGTTTGATGATTATAATATTCCAGAATATGTTCTGTGTTCTTTTTCTTAATTATTTTAAACTGATTACAGATGCATTATTTAATCACGTAAATAATGCATTTTGGTCTCTAGCTAGTAGCTGCTTCAATGGTCAAGGGGGAAAGAAGTAGAAAAGATGCATGAGTGTGGAGGATTTTCTGGTGTATGAAGTGGCACCTACATAACAATGAAGATTCATTGTAATGTTTCTTGCCTGTTTGCATTATTACAATATTTCTAATAGGGGTTGTAAAAAAAATAAATACTTTAATTTGTTTCTTAAAATGGAAAAGTTTAGGATTTATTTCTTAACTTGCTTTAATGTTGTATGCCTTTCTAGTTGGATTTGTTCCATTGAGTGATCTCTGATATTTTTTTCATCTGAATTTGCTTGAAGGGCAAACTTTAAAGATTGAGAATTATATTTTCTTGTAGCAGCTCAGTTTAACTAGGGAAAGTGTAACAAAACAGTACTGCAAAATACACACACAAATATGCTTGCTTACATGATATATTATTACAGATGTCTTTTATATTCACTTGGTCTCGCGAGTGCAAGAGTGCTGCTTCAGTTTTAAAGGGTTAAGAGTTATTTTAACAGCCTGTTTTATGATGATTTTCATACAATAGAAGTAAGGCTGAGTTCTCTTCCATTACTGAACTATTTTCTTACATCAAATACTAGCTGCAGAGGCAATGTAAGCCTTTCTGCTTGACATCTGTAAACCATAATCTAATCCTTATTTAGACAATACACTTCTTATGTTTTGGAACAAAAAAAAATGTTCTCTACTTTTTTTTGCCATCAAGCATCTTTGAAGCTACACATTCTTCCAAGATGTACGTTATTTGTAAAACTAGCTTTAACAAGAAGCAAGAGTATATTTGCAGAGGCTCATTTCCTCCAAGAATGCCACTTCCTACACTCTTTTTGTTGTCAGTGGTGAGATGGAAGCTTCCTTATTGAGTTACTCAGAACATTTGAGTTACACCATCATCTGAACGTTATCTGGATTTTTTTCTTTTTGAGGAAGAGAGTTCAGGAAACCTGTCACTGTATATAAGACTTCCATAGCAAAGAAGAAGAGAATTACACCTACTGTCATAAATGTGTTGATAAAGTGGGTAAAGACTGATAAAATACAAGTAAAACAGAAAGAATGCACTTACAGTAATAGTATGCGATCTATCACTACAAATACATACAAAAGAATGCCAACTTTATATTCAAAGCTTTGAATGTTACCTGGAAGAATTTTATCAAATGACCATTCTGTTATGAGGGAAGTAATACCAAGCTCATAGAATCATAGAATGGTTTCGGTTGGAAGGGACCTTAAAGATCATCTATTTCCAACCTCCCTGCCACAGGCAGGGACACCTTTCCTCTAGATCAGGTTGCTCAAAGCCTCATCCAGCCTGGCCTTAAACGCTGCCAGGGAGGGGGCAGCCACAACATCTCTGGGCAAGTTGTTCCAGTGTCTCACCACCCTCACAGGAAAGAATTTCTTCCTAAGATCTAATCTAAATCTACCCTCTTTCAGTTTGAAACTGTTCCCCCTCCTCCTGTCACTACTTGCCCTTGTAAAAAGTCCCTCTCCAACTTTCCTGTAGGCCCCCTTCAGGTACTGGAAGGCTGCTAGGAGGTCTCCCCAGAGCCTTCTCTTCTCCAGGCTGAACAGCCCCAACTCTCTCAGCCTGTCTTCATAGGAGAGGTGCTCCAGCCCTCTCATCATCTTCGTGGCCCTCCTCTGGACTCGTTTCAACAGCTCCATGTCCTTCTTATGTTGAGGGCCCCAGAGATGAACGCAGTACTCCAGGTGGGGTCTCACAAGAGCAGAGTAGAGGGGCTGAACCACCTCCCTGGACCTGCTGGCCACGCTTCTTTTGATGCAGCCCAGGATACGGTTGGCCTTCTGGGCTGCAAGCACACATTGCAGGCTCATGTTGAGCTTCTCATCAACCATCACCCCCAAGTCCTTCTCCTCAGGCCTACTTTCAATCCATTCTCCGCCCAGCCTGTTACTTGTGCTTGGGATTGCCCTGACCCACATGCAGGACCTTGCACCTGGCCTTGTTGAACTTCATGCTGTTTGCACAGGCCCAGCTCTCAAGCCTGTCAAGGTCCCTCTGGATGGCATCCCTCCCCTCCAGCATGTCGACCGCACCACACAGCTTAGTGTCGTCGGCAAACTTGCTGAGGGCGCACTCAACCCCACTGTCCATGTCGCCGACAAAGATGTTAAACAGGACCCGGTCCCAGTACCGACCGCTGAGGAACGCCACTCGTCACGGATGTCCACTTGGACATTGAGCCGTTGACTGTAACTCTTTGAGTGCGACCATCCAGCCAATTCTTTATCCACCGAGTGGTCCATCCATCAAGTCCATGTCTCTCCAATTTAGAGACAAGGGTGTCATGTGGGACAGTGTCAAATGCTTTGCACAAGCCCAGGGAGATGACGTCAGTTGCCTTTCCCCTGTCCATCAGTGCTGTAACCCCATCGTAGAAGGCCACCAAATTTGTCAGGTGAACTCATCTGAACTGATAAACTAAATTGCGAAGATCTTAAAGTATTTCCGGATGGGAACCTTTGCTTTAATCTACCTTTGATGCAGGAGGAACAGTATATCAAAGGAAAGCCTATTTTTATTATCTTGTCACTAAAACAAAGTTGTCTTAATTTTATATACAAGTCAACCAAGTTACTAATAGAAATTTTTACTATGAGCTAATTACAATCAATTTCTTAGTCACCTTCGCCTATAGAAAGTTCCAGTTTGATTTTCATTTTGATTCTTTTTATTTCTGAGATTTTTTTCAGTATTTTTTTGCCAAGCTATCTTCTGCATTTCTTTCATCTCTTTCCAGTGTTATTTTGTGCTATCTAATAAACCAAATATGAATAGATTAAGAAAGTTCTGTGCTGCTCTACAGTTAAGATTTTTAGACTGAATCTTCTGGACAGAAGGTGAATGGGAAGACTCAGGAAACTGCAGTTCTCCTTTGTTGAGTGCCCCCACATGCAGACATGTACTGACAGGGATCTTGCACCTACAGCACAAGTCATTTCTTTCCAAGTGATGACCTTTGATCATCCAGTCCACTTTGTTCAGCTTGCATAAAAAGGACAGCATTGACTTAGGATGTTTTGTTCTTTGTTGATATAAAGAGGACTGAGGATTCCTAATGACTGAGAATTAAAAGACTGCTGTGTTTATTTACTGAGCTTTGATGGCTGGGAATGAATGATTGGGGTTCGCAAGCTTAGAAAATGGTTGAAGTGACTGAGGATAAACAAGTGTAATAAATTTGCTGCATAACTAATATATCTGTTTACTAACGCCATTAAAAAAGATTTCCCCAATGACTAAATCATGTGTCTGTTTCCCTAATAAGCGTTACAAACAGGATGAGATTATCATGTTCACCGGAATATAATGGCTATTATATGTTTTCCAAAAATAAAATCATTTGGGTATAAACAGATCTTTCAGTCCATGTGGAATTTAATCACAGACCTCACAGAAGTCCTTTTGTGGTTGTCTTTTGCAAGAATGGACAAGCTGAGGTGCTCCAATAGGAGGGGGAAGCTGGTTTTCAGGACAGTACTGAGAACTGATAAAATACACATCCGCAAGGAAAATTAGCATTGCCTTATTACAATTTCTTGCAAATCTTTTCCATTAAGCAGAAGATAAAAGGTTTGAATTATTTAATAAAACATTTCCATAATCTGTATTGTATTTCACGTCCCTGACAATCTTTGTTTCTTTCACTGCTGCAGTATAAGAAACTGCATACATTTCTCCTGATGAAGCCCAGAAGAGGACTTCTAAACTTTGCTCGCTCATATGACTGAAGGGTTTACGGAAAAAGTTAGTAATTTTGTTTTAATTTAGAACTCTTAAATCTTTTATATTCCATTGTTGTAATATGGATTTAAGCTCTTTAATTATATGAACTTTTTTGAATAAGTTACCTCTGCTCTAATCTAGCTTAATAGACTTTGTGTGGTAGCTGGGAGATTCTTAGATAACAATTAGTCTAGGTAACTTCAAACTTAATGGTAAGAGGAATTCATTAAGGTCAATGCTAATACTATGTAAGTATTCTAGTATTAGAAGGTGAAGCATACGAAGAAAACACTGAGATAGATGAAATTTTAATATCATTTACCAGCAGTAATACATCGATTGTTATTGTATGCTCAGTGCAAGTAGCAGTGAACAACACTGTCACGGTTTAAAGCTGGGCTGGCGATTAAACCTGCGGCAGATGCCCTCTGTTATCCCCCCCCCCCTCCCCCCAGAGGGAAAGGGAAAGGGAAAAGGGAGAGAGACTTCTGGGTTGGAAAATTAAAAGTTTGGGCTAAATTTATTTAACATAAATTAATGTTTCAGCAGGCTGTATTTGTTTATTACTTATTTGTAGAGACCTTCTTAAAAAAACCAAAAATATAACCAAATCTTAATTCAACAAGGAGAGGTAGTTGATCCATAGGCTTCTTGAAACTAATATATTTATTTAACCATTTTTAATACAATTAGGATTATAAATAACGGTTCAAATAGAAACTTCTAAATGGTATGAAAAAAACTTCGCAGAGAAGGAAATGCTCTTAGATGATATATGTGTTTTATGTACATAACAGCCTTCTCTGTTTCTCTGTAAAGAAACCAAGAGGTACATAATGTGGCTTTGTTTGAGTATGATCTCTTTTCTTCATCTGGTAAAGCCTTTGGAAGTAAACTGTAGGATGAATGTCATCTTTCCTTTCTTACTCATTCCTGTCTGTTTTGTGAGCACACCTGTTATTTCTTTTCCTTTTTTCAGCTAGATCTAAGGCCATGCCCGAGACCTTACTGTCTTTCTTTTGAATAAAGACACATGGTGCTTTTAGTGTGTTTTCTACTGTATGAGATGTTATAAATTACAGCCTGCTCTTCCTTAGCTTTATTAAGGAAGTATCCGTGGAAGCCTGCTGCCATCTAACCTGGAAGAGCTTGTACTCACTTGCCTCATTTGTTTGGCTCCGTCACTAACCCACTGTGGAATAGATGGGAAAGCTATTCTGTCCCCATAAGCTAGTATAAGCTACTATTGATATAAATGATTTCTTACGCAAAAAGCAACAAAATGCTAGTAACTAGAGAGGCAGTGAGAGGTTTAGACAAACCATTTGTGGGACTGGAGTCTAAGAAACTTATTTCTTAGTCAATTTTATCGTGATTTGTTTTTTACTCATGTTTTCATGGGAGCTGACTCAGGCACTTTTTAATGGCATTGAGGAGGAAGAAGGAAAAGAATCATCAATTTTCAGATACTAATAGTTTTTTTCAAACTTTTTAAGCACAAACAGGAGTGGAAAATAATGTCTCGATGAAAAAATACGTAGTATATATGAATGAACAAAATAATTATCAAATTGTTGTAATTTATGGCAGGATATATTCTGTTTAAGAGGAAGCATTCTTCAGTGTTGAAACAGTGTCTTACGTTTTTCTGCTTATTCTCCCCAGGACACTCTTGAAACAATGCTGAACTTTACTTTTCTGTTAAATGTTTTAAATATTCTCCTTTGTGCACAGGATGAGCAGAATGCCAATTAGAGTTCTTCAGTGGGACTTGATTTTTTCTCTGACTCTTTTTGAACCTATCATTGCCCAAACTCAGCTCCTTTTTGATGTAAATACCTTTCGTTAAAAAATGGTTGTATAAAACAACGTTCTGATTCTGAGGAAGGAATACACCTGCTCTGCAGATTTTATTCCTGCCATCTGTTTGAATGGCAGATATTAGTAACAGTGACCAATTGTAGATGCTAATTTTTTTTTATGAAGAATTTGCTTCAAAATCAAATACTTTTTAATTTGCTAAAAGTTACAATTTAAAGATAGCTTTGTAGTAGCAATGATTAAGTACCTCAGACTATGCTCTTGTTTCATGTAGTTATATCATGTATTTGCCTTTGTCACATTAGGAAGCAAAAACTTTTCAGAACCAAATGAACCACTTGAGGATAAGAGGCTGCAGAATTGGGTGTAAGATGAAGACTTCTAAATGATTGAAATACTCTGGTTTGTATTTAGTATGAATTTTTTAGACATGAGGCTATTTTGGGAGTGGCTATAACAGATACGTAACTTAAGCTGACTCTTCATTTTGCATTTTGAAAGTGAAACAGATCTTTAGTAACACGCAGTTCTTCAGAAGCTGATACCAACACCTTGTTTTGGTGTTTTACAGTAATGAATTTACTGTAGGATTATAGGATAATATCAGTTGGAGGGGACCTCAAGAAGACTCCAGTTCAATCTCCTGCTCAAGCAGGCTCAGCTATGGGGTCAGACCACGTTGCTCAGGGTTTTCGTCAGTTGGGGCTTGAAAATCTCCCAGGCTGAAGGTTGCACAAGCTCTCTGGGTGACCTGCTTCACGGCATGGCTGTCCTCACGAGGAAAATTTTTTTTCTTACTTCCAGATGGAGCTTCTCAATTGAATTTATGCCTGTGAAAAGAAAACCAAACACTCAGGCATCTTTTAAAAATCTCATATTGGGCATGTTCCTATTTCATGTGGAAGTGAAGAATGCAGGGATCAGTTCTGGAGGACATGTGGGTTTTGTTTTGGGCTTTTTTTCCAGTGTTTTTTTTTTTACCTGTTATATGTTTATATGCAAAAGCATTATTGTACTTGGCTCTTCTATCATTTGGTAAGATTGTGTAGAAAACTTAGCAGATTCAAACATTGACACAGATTTCAGTCTGCTTAATATGATGACATCTTGGAGTGGGTTCCACAAGTTTCTTGATGACACAAAAAAAGAACTTACACCACTCAGAAATGTCTTTCAATCTATCTTATTTTAAATTGTTACAGCTTAGAGCTTGAATGGCTCATTAGAGTTCTTGGACGTTGGTCACTGCCACAGTAGAAAGCTTTCGTATATACGGTACATAGTTCTATGTGGCAGAAACAATTATTTTAAAGACAGTAAACAGTTCAGAGATCTCAGTACACCTTAGGAATCCTGGTGGAAATAAAATGGTAAACAGAATGAAATGAGATGAAGAGAGATCAAAAGAACAAAGCTGCCTAAAAATATCTTACAAATACATTAATGAAACTGTTGTTTATTTCCTAAATGGTAAGAGAAGAGTTTATCATGATCACATTAGACACAGGAAAATTTTTCTTCCAATTGTTTGTGCCAGTTTTTATTGGCTTTGCCCATATTTTATTCTTTGTCAACCTTTCTTTGGCTGTGATTTAATATTTGAAGCAGAAGACATCTTACCATTATAATTTCGATTTTTACTGTAGTGTGTGAGGAGGTTGAAACAAAGACAGACTGTTGCATTTTTTTTCTCTCCTAGTAAAGGGTCATGATTTATATCTGTTGCAACCAACAGCTGTAATTCTTTGAAATCAGTTCATTCATTTAAAGCCTAAACACTATCCTAGTTTTCATGGTGATCAATTAGTTGTTCATATTGTATTTCACTTCAGTGTGTTTTTTTTCTCAACTAGATTCAGATTATTTGATCTTGAATAATATTTATGCATCTATAGTACCTATTGCTGTGTATTTTATGGAATGCATATCTAAAGGCTAACCAAAATAATTAAAAACAAAAGAAAATTAAGTACTAATAGTCCTGTTGAATTTGAATGTAACTGTTGAAGGGACATTCATGTTTGAAAGAGTTTGATTCAGGAAAAAAAAATCTTCTAAGTGAAAATAACTACAGGCAGGTATTATATATTACCAATAAAAAAAAGGCTGCTAAACATTCCCTCTCACCTAAACTGCAGTTTAGGATCTTCCTGAAGTAGAGGAGATAGTTTTCTCCTCCACAGTCTTGCAGAGATTTTTCAGCCATGAATTTAAGCTCATTCTCTTATGGAATCTATGTATGGTGTTTTATCATCTAGAGCTGTCTACGGTAATGCCTTGCAGAGTTTGGGTACACAATGTGTAGAAAAAGGACTAGCTCCCACCCTCCCTTATTTAGTGATTTCATATAATGGTTTCTAGTTTTGCATTGTGAGCAATAATGAATTGCTTACTTACTTGTTCAGTAATAAAGATGATATACACTGCCATATTCAGCATTAAAAATGCTTTAAAAAAAATTAAAAGCTATGTTAAGCGTACCAAGCTTTGAAATGAAAAGACCTTTATCACACGAAGCTAAGTGTAAAGGAAGTATGCTTGATTATTCTTGAAAAACAAATTTATCTAGTTTAATAGTATTATTCATTCTTTTTAGACAAAGGTGATCTCAGCAAAAAATGTGATTAACTCCAAGCTGACAACTGTTATTTATATTAAAATCATATTTGTATTTAAGAGTGGTATCATCTGTCTTTGTTCCTAGGAGAAGTGCTGCTTCAGCAGGACTGGGCAAATGAGAATTTTCAGTTTTTCAAATTATTGAATGTCCAGTGTAGTGATTGTGCTTTTGTTTCTGATTGCTCTCACTGTTGAATTAAATAAACTTTATATTTGGGACAGGATGAGATCTTGTAACCCGTCAGTTACAGAGCTCCAGGTGACCGTCAGTAATTTCTGAAGCAATAGTAACTTACTTGCCTTTGATCCATAACCTTTGTCTCCCCAGCTGCTGCAATCCTAATTTCAGATCTGTATTGACCACCCATCTCTCACAGTAAGATCACAGTTTGCCTTTTCCTGTCCAGCTGTGCCTGGGCTATAGGTCCTTATGTACTATGTGAAAAATATTCAGCACATCTCGTTTTGGTTCAGGACTTACATGCTTCTCTCTGAAGGAATACTGAAAAAACTCTTTGAAAGACAGTACAGTGTATTGGGAAGAAAATATGTTTTTGAGATAACAGATCTTAAAAAAGCGACCTCCAAAAAACAAGGAAACCCAAACCAGCCTGTGCAGACACCAACACCTTAGATAACTACCTTCTTCTGCATAAAGACTCAGAGAAATTGAAATCCAGGGCTACAGGGGTAGTTGGATAACGAATGTAGCTGGAATTAATACATCTCTAATCTCATGAAGTCTTAACTTTTTACAAGCTTTTCTGTAATGTTCTTCTAGGTCAGCTTGTCTCCTTTCTCAAAACTCACAAACATGCCCTTGGAAAGGTAACTGTCCTTCCTTCACAAAGATTTGTGTACCTGAAGGTTTTTTTGATCCTTATGCTTTCAATCTCACAAAACAGTTACCAGTTTAACCTATAGCTTAGGAAAATTATGTTGTCTTTCAAATTTGTGCTTGTCAGTTGTTTTCTGGAAAGAGGTGGTAGTGTCTTCCTGAGCAGATTGCATTCGTTTTAAGAAATATAGGCATATGGTGAGCATCCCATGAACTTTAGCAGCAGAACATGTTTGCACCAAAAATGTTGGTGCCTCATCATAGTCACATAGTTATCTCAGAGACTACATTCATAAAACAGTTACATTGCAGTATTCATAATGTTATTACATACAATTTCCATATCCATTATGTTACTATATGATATTGCTCACAGGAATCCTGTTCTTCGTATCAGTGGAGATGCTTTTAACATCTCTGATAGAAGTATAAAGGTAAAATAAATGTTTAGAGACTTAGCTTCATGAAATTATATAACATGGGCAAAAAAACCCAACAAGAATAAGAGGAATAGAGTTTTGTTTTTTTATGAGTGGGAAGTTTCTAGGTATCATTTACAGCAATTTGGAGGAGACAGTAATTACATCAGGCTATACTTAATATACGTGTACAGTTATAACTTAGAGTTATATTTCTTAGTGTGGTATTTGTTGCTTAAACATATGTCTGCTGCAGTTTTAAATGCAGTAGCACCTGGTATCTAGCTGCTTCTCTGGAAGGGTGAGAGCTTCCTACAGTCCTTTGTCATAGGCAATAGAGGCCTGTCACAGGCTGGGGTATGGGTATAGTAGATGCCTGTAGTTCAGGCAACTGAATTCCAGCCCTGGTACTGTTTCAGAGTGTTTATCAGTAATTAATGTCAAGAACATTACCTGTAAAGTTTTTTTATTTTGCATGTCAATGGTTGCAACACAACAAAATCCCTCCCATCCTAATTCAGTGTAGGAAAATATAGAATATTTCAGTAAGTTACTCAGTTGTAACAGCTGTATCAGGTTACTCGTGTTGTACAAATTTTCACAGAGCAGAAAGAGGCTGTCATGTTTATACAATCACAGTGTCTTGTAAATTGCCCGTAAATGCATGGGTTCAGTTTTAGAAATGTGTGACAATTTTAAATATCTCATTTGTTCTTTATAGACTAATGCAATAGTTTTGTTCTACATTAATTGCCCGTGTATTCATCCACTGATTTCTATGTTAACAGTTTACAAAGTACCAGCTATTAGGATTAAAACCAAGAAGGAAAGGCTTAGGTAAGTCTAGATTTTATGAAGAGCTGTGTAGACTTTGGTATAGTCAAAATTCTGAGCTACAATATTTGGAATTCTTTTGCGATAAGGACCACTTCTGACTGACTGGGTGATTTAAAGGAATCAGTTAAGAGCAGGAATTCAACAGGTAGAACAAATTGCAGTAATCTAGTGCTGGGGCAAAGAAGAAAACTTGTAGTGTCAAGATTTGCTGTTGAAATGAGTGTCAAAAGAAGTAATGAGGAGCTTTGTTTCATAACTGCTTAGCACAGAACATGTTTTTTCGAAGCATGTCTCATTGTATAAACCGTGATTGTTGAGTACACTTCTAGGCCCTGTGAAAATAATAACAGCTGTTTCTAGGTATGCATCCAGAAGTGGATCATAAGAATGTTGAACCTGAAAAGCAGGTAGACTGTGTCTCATGATTCCTTTTTTCTATGCCTCTGATCTCCTTGAAAAGAAAAACAGTTCAGAGTTCTTAGATGAGTTGAATCTGACATTGCTATCCATTCTCCGTTATCTCCTGAAATCTTGTTCATGTGAACTACAGAAGTTTGGGAAGACCCTGCAGTTTTATGAGTTCAGAAATTTGTAAAACCACTGCAGAACATTTCTCTAACTCACCCAGGACTTCACAACAGTAATGCAAAGATTCTTTGAACCTCAGGACAAAGGAATTGAATTACAGTTTTGAAGCAGACTGTGGTTGCTTTCCTCCTGCTTCATCACCATGTCACTTCATCAGTGGCTGAGGACGGAAATTACTAGTGTCCTGTAATCAGAACGGTGCTGTTAAGCAGGGTACTCTGAAACCCAGAGGTCTCCATTGGTCTCTAGGGACTGCCTTTATGGGAAGGTTTCGTTGGCAGTACTATCTGCACACATTAATATTCTGTTCCTTCCACTTTTTCAGAAGATGTGAGACTAAAACACTGAACTTCATTCATTAGTGAGGAGGGCCATGGAGCTACGTAGAAGAAATGAGGCAAAAACTGTCCCAAAGCATTTATAAATGTGAAAGACTTTAGAAACAGAAAAATAGTATTAAAACATAAGTACATACCCCAGTATCCTCAACTGTCTGCAATGGTGTGAATTAATACACGTTCAATTAAGATGAGCATAAACATTCGGTTGCATTTTATTTGAATATTCTCTTCTTTGGATTCCCCATCACTGTGAAATTTCATAACGTAGGGAAGTTTAAAGGTTAAAATCAGAGTTTGTGTAAGTGTATAAAGCTAGATGTACAAGATTATATGAAGACACACAGCTCTTCCTGTCTGGAGTCCTGTTGCTCTCAGTGTGGCTCCACATGACAACAGCATATCCCCCATTCAGGAGATAATAGAAAATGTCTTCCTTTATATAAAAAGAAAACATGATAATTAGCATAATTGCCTCCACAATTTACTTTGACCCTCTAGTTGATGGGCATGAAGGCTTGTTCTGTTACAAGAGGGCATTTTGAGAGTGAGACAGGATTATTAACCTTCTCACTGCTGCTGGCTGTGTGAAGCATGCCACCCTCCCCTGATGCAACAGCTTCTACTTTTCCCATTTGGGATGCATCATCTTCAGCTTTCTCCTCTGCTGTACAAGGGTCCTTCCACCCTACATGGTGGTCTTGAGTACACCCTGGAAGCTGTGGCATGGCAAACTTTTAATCCTGGAAGTTTATTTCCTCTCAGTCGCTGTAGTGCTGGAGGGCAGCTGGGAGCCTGAGCCACCACCAGGCTCTCTGCATGCTACGCTTGCAGCATTTCTGCCACGTTACTGGCCTTGGCACACACTGTGCCTGGGCCTCTTGGAAATAATTCATGTATGGACTTGTTTTTATTTTCTTCAAAGGTAGAAGTGTAATTCTGTGCAACAATTCTACTCTTTATGGGTTTTGCTCTCTTTGCTTTTGCAATAGTTTAGCTGAGGACATTTTGAGCTGGTTGTTCATGCTGTGCTGAACCAGGAAGAAGTCAAGGGAAGGTAATGCTTCATTTATGGAATTTGATTATTTCTGCAAAATATTTGTCATGCTTCAAGTTCAGAACTTCCACTTAGCTGACCAAAAATTCTTCTGACATGCCAGTTTTAAGGAAATAGCTTTAATATTCTGCTTATAATTGGTAATCTCTTCTGGTCTTTCTTGGAAGTCTACTCCTAACAGCTCAATTCAAAGAGCCCTTATATTACATAGGTGGTGCTTTGAAACTGAGAGCTGGAAAACTTTCAGATATGCTAGTGAGTGTGATAGGAATTAATTCCATTATGTCAGAAAAATAAAACTTTGAAAAGAATATATTACAAGAGGCATACTTATGAATTTGCAAGTTGATGAATTATTGATTATGCCTATCAAGGCAGAAAACAAAGATAAGGGAAAAGATTATTTGAAAAGCTGTGTTCATTCAAAATGCATTATAATTATGATATAAATACTTAGAGAAAAGCTAAAATATTTCAAAAAGGCAAGACAATCACACTGGTTCTGATTCATCTTTCCAGCAGTTGTTAAGACAGCTGCTATACATGAAAATGCATGTTTCTCTTGAAATGGTGCGTGGATGTTTGACAGGAGAAGGCAGCTTAATGTTAAAACACAAAATACAAGAATGTGAGAGTCTAAAATTAATTAAAAGTGACAAGAAGGTGGTTCTTTCTAAACAGGCATGAATGAGAACAAAATGCGTTTGAAGCATTCAGTCCCCAAAGAATTTGGCTATGGAAAGAGTCAGGCTACGAACATCTGAAAAGTGCACTCTGAAAGTGATTCAGCTATCCAGCGCGGGGTGATAATGCCCACTCAGAAGTGAAATCATTACAGGAGGGAAACTACACCAGTCCAAAGAAAAATCGTAACCTATTCTGATCTATTATTTGAAAGAACTTTCTAAAGTTCCATCATCATTTTTTTTAAAAATACAGAATTTTAAATGAACTATTTTGAGTATATCTGACATAACTGTGTTTTAGTTCTATATGTTAACTAGAAGTGTAATTTTTAATTAATATATTTGGAACCAATCTTTCTTTTGAAAATCTTTAAATACTTTTAAATATGTCCATTTGCCTTCAATGGCTTTCTAAGCAGTCTCAAGTAAATTGATTGGAAAGCTTGTGAAAAAGAAAAGGCTTTATTTATTTTATTCTGTATTTATTTAATTTAATTCTGTTTAAGCAGAAGCTTCTAGAGCATATGACAGTTTTAGGGGTGCGAATATTATAACTCTGTACACATCTGTCTAGCATAGACACACATCAAGTTATTATGCATAAAATCATTCTCTTAACTAATTAGCAGTCTCAACATGTCTCTGAAGTATAAATGAATTATTAAATGTTGGCCCAGGACTGATGAGGAATTATTGAAGAGAAAGAATTAATTCTTTAGCCATTATGGATAAGGATCAGAAAAAAGGAAGATATTTCTACATTGAAAAAAAGAAAAAAAAAGAAAAAACATAGGTTGGTTTGATTTGCTTGATTTCCAGCTGAATTCTCCAAAAGAAGTATTTTACATCTGTTCCTTTGACAATTCTGTCAAAAAGAAAGGTAGGGTTTGACAAAGAAATAAAGTTGCAGAATTCTGAGCTAAATCAAACTCATTTTTATATATTTCCTATTTATAAAATTAACTGGTGGCTTTTTCAAGTACAAAAAGTCATAATTTGACCCCTATTACTTTTCTTGTTCGTTTTTGCATGGGGAAAAAAAAAGAAAAAAAAAACATAGCCTTGGATTTTGTCTTTGTGTTTGTGCTGTGCAAGGTGTTCCTCCATATTTTATGCTTATTTAGTCACAGAAGCATCTATTTCTCAATAAAATGCTGAACACTCATATAAAATGGCTATCAGCTTTTTATTAAATGTATGAAATGAAGAGCCAGACTCTGGCAATGAAACAATGTCAGAACAAATAGTGACTTTGCACTTTAAGGCTGGTATCTCACCAGAGGTGGTTGTTAGGATCCAATTCATCTTAAAATGCACCCCGTCTTTGAAGCAATACCACTCAACGCCTGTGCCTCTACTAGCAGCTCTGATCAAAAGCTGTAAATCTTTTTGTCACCACGTATGTTGTGAAACAATCCATCTCAATCCCTTGAGATGCGATCTTTGTGAAGAAACTATGTTTCACCAACAGTAAAGGGAGTTTGAAATCAGATGTTTGTCTAGGGCAAAGAAAACAGTTCACCCTATAAAATGTATCCGTGCTGAAAAATGAATTCCATAATACAAAGATGTGTTAGGAGGCATGATTTCAGCATTGTTGCAATTTCAGATAAAGACTATATATTTTAAGAGAAAGACTACCAGTGTAAGTGGCACTGCACGTTTAGCACAGTACCCTTTTCCTTACTAGACTTGCTTGATACTTCATATTGATTTAGTCATTTTATTCGTACCCTCTTTATGCTGCATCCTTGTCCTGTTTCTCAGTACTGCTTTTACATATTACTGGCTTTAAGAGGAAGCACTGGAGAAAGCACAGTCCCTCTGAAGTGATTGTTAGTTTGTTCTATGTCTTAAGAAATTCAGAGCTGTGAATTTTTTTTCAACTCTTTTCTTACGTGTGTAGTTAATCTCTGACAATAAGCCAGAATGTTACAGATATTTGAATGAAAATAATTCAGGAATATTTCTGAGGAAGAAAATACAATTTGATTTTCATAGCAATGTGAAAGTTGTAGCTGATGGAATTAATAGCTAAATGAATCTTATTTTAAACAGGGTGTTTTAAATAAGAACACATTCCAGTTTATTTTAATTTCTGACTAATACCAACTTCTTCGGACACTGTTTCTCTGAACCTTCTAAGTCCTCTTGCTTTGAAATCATCTGGCCTTTCTGCTGTTACAAAAAATATAATGCATTCAGATGCTTATTTCATTTTCTAATGCTAACATTACCTTGTTTCCCCTCTTCAGAATGTTTTCTCCCTCTTAGCTCCGTTCCTCTGTACAAGCATGGGGTTTATACCTTTTTTTTTCCTGCTGTAGTTAGGTTTCATCTTCACAGTTTCATTGTGTGATAACATCTGTAGCCTTTAGAAAGCATTTATTATTAATGCTGGATTTTCACATAGGGTGCTTGCAATGAAATGAAAGCAGTCTTTTGCCCTCAAAATCAATACTTACCCTGTTCCTCTTTTCTGTATTATATGTCAGTCTCTTAAAAAAAAAACCAAAAAGCAACAAACCAAAAAAATGTGAAAGGAGGGAAAAACCCCCACTTTCCCACTTTTTAATGCAAAAACTGAAACAGAAGTCAAGAAATTATTCTGAATTATTTTGTTCTCCCATCTTATCTGAGGACAGTATTTTCTTAGTAAATCAAAATAGACATGCATATGTTTGTATATTATTAACCATCCTATTTAAACTTTCACGTAAACAGTGTGTGAGCTATGTTGTTCTTGTTGCATTAAACATGGATCGGCTGAGGATGGTAGGAAACCATCTTACTTGAACTTGAGACTTGCAGAGAATTTTTGTCGATTTAATCTGCAGATACTGGAATTTTAGAGGGGTGTTGATGTAAAACATAACTTTTTCAGCTTAGGTTAAATTTTTGTCTTAATTTGAGGGAAAAAAAAAAAAGAAAAAATCCATTCTAAAATGTATTTTAACAACTCTTTAAAGGTACGTAAGGCCTCTAAAGAATAATGTAGTAAGTGTAAGTCACTCTGATTTCTGACTAGTTCTGTCACAATGTATGTGAATCAGTAATAGTCATCAAATATCACTTAACCAGCTAAACTGTTAGTTAAAAGGAACATTTTCTTAAATAGAAATGTAGTACAGCTGTGAAAACAATCTTGCTGCTGAACTTAGTTTTGTAAAATAGAACTTTTTTTTTATTAGTTAATATTTTTTTGTCCTTTTTCCTATTTTGCTTTCTAATAAATCTAGAAAGTAGGTTAAAAGTAATTTAGTTTCATATCTTATATTAAGTTAAAGACTTTAAGTGCAATCTTTTTTCAAGGTCATGCATTCTGGCAAACTTTTACCTTCCTTTTATATAATGGTGAATGATAATTTTTAAGTATTCTGTTACATCGTGGTAGATATTTATTTAAAACATCAAACATTTATCTAAATGTCAGTGGTTTTTTTAATGTATATTTGTTTTTTACTTTTTGCTTTCTTATCCTATTAGCACAAGTTTGATTACCTGCTACTGTTTCCAGATGGCAGAAGATTATAATTTTCTCCTAAGCTGACAGAAAATAGTAAACATTATCAGCTAGAAACCCCTGTGTGTTTTCTACTAGCAGTTTAAACAAATTGTTGTCATGAGATTTTTCTACCCTTAAGTGAATAACTGAATACTCTTGACATTCAGGATCTTTAACTGATATTGATATCCCACCAGCCTGTTTTATCATCCTCTGACCTAATGTCTGGAAAGGAGATATGGGAGCACAGCAATGCAATTCTTTCCCCAATACAACAGCATCGTTGCTTGTATAGTGGAGTAGAGTATTTTGTCAGTCCTGGGCAGATTTGTAACCCATTATTGAGTCCAGCAGCACCATATTGAGACTGATACAATTCAGTGTATAGGGTTATATTGTCCACATTTTATCAAAATAGAACAGAGTATCTACTTTGGCCTGTGGAAATCCTTAATGTACAAGCTGTAAAATCCGTACAAATGATGCTGCAGATAAGGAAGTGATTCTGTCTGTAGTTATGTCATTCACATAAACTACTTATTAGAAGAAAGTAACCAAAATAGGCAAAAAAATGGTGTAGGCAATCCCATTACCGTAGACAGGGTATTTTTTCACATTTTTCTTCAAAGGAATTGCATTGAATGCTTTATCTTAGTGAGCTGAGGTCTAGTGTTTGGGGAGGTCTGGGGGTGTCTTTAGTCACAGCTCAAAGACCTCCTTCCTGAGTCTGGCTTTCTTTGTGTTTTCTCCTATGAGATCATGGCAGAGAAAACTCTGTCAGACAGCTGACATTTAAAATGGAGCCACCTTCTGTAATCCCCACAATTAGAGTATCTTTATTTCTAGAGAGCATAAATATTCATACGGTTACTTTTAATAAAATTTCTATAATAACTATTTTGTCAATTTATTCAATTTACCACTCCCCACCTCTCCAAACCAAATATGAACTTTAAACTTTAATTTTTAAAATTTAAATTTTTATTTGCCAGTACTTGTATATATAGTAGCTTTATTGATCTCATAATACAAATGCACCTAAAGCATATGAGTTTTTTTGGAGATATTGTAATAAAAACACATGGGTTAGTTTAAAAATGGAAGAGTTCAAACTTCATTAACAGGAAAGGAAAAAAGTAATAAAAAACCAACCAACCAACCAAACAAAATCCACCTGAAAAAAAACCAAAACCTTTTTTAACAGGAAAACAGCAAATTGTTGTGAATAAAAATCCCTTATTTTTCTCTGCATCTTTCTTTCTTAGCCACAGCAAAAATGATAAGATTCAAATAAAATCTCTTAAAGGTGCACGAAGACTGCTTGCTTTCCCCTCCAGCCAAACAACTGAAGTGTTACGTCCTCTATTGACCAGCAATATGCTAACCTGGGTGTACTTTCAGTGGGAAAATAAACCAACCACTCCCCTGGAGCAATCTAATCACTTAACTTATTGATCTCTGCATTCGGGTCAGGAGTAAACTAGGCCCTCAGCAACTCATGATCATGTGGGAAAGGGAAAAAAAAATCAGCTTAAGGAAATCTTTTTCTTGCTGTGCTTATTAGTTTCTCTTTGGCTTTTTTTCAGCAACCCCTGCCTCTGTCTCCAGCCACCACTGAATTGGTGAGGCTGGTCTCAATTTAGATCATTCAACTGACAGTATGCTTGCCTGAGTATTTATGAATTACGCTAGGAAAGGGAAAGCTACAGTAAAAGAAAGTAATCAAGAAAAAGAAAGGTATCTGAAATAGTAAAAAAACAAGTACAACAACAACAACAACAACAAAAAACCCTGTACATATTTTCAGAACTTACTCTGTGATAATTTTATACAACAGCCACACTAAAAGTGGTTAGAGTCATTTCGTGGCTCATGGATATTTCCCATTGGAAATAATGTCGTGAATATGAATAGGGTTATGTGCCATAGCAGTACAACTTCTGTCTTCAGGGGAATTTATTATATAGCTGTTAAGCCTCAGACTCCTTGCAAATTTCCCTGTAAAAAAAAGGATTATTTTATGTGGTGTAAGTGATTTCATCCCAATACAAGCAACACTTTATTTGGTAGTTTAGTCTGTGTAGACCTGCACAAAAGATTAAAAAATGTTTACGGTGCAAACTTATTGGAGGATTTGCATGTCATCTCAACCAGCTGTAAAGTTTCTGGAGACAGAGTAATGACTGGAGAGGTATCCCTCCTCAAAGCAAAAGAAGTTTTCTGATTAATTGGTCTGTCTCAGTGTAACCATTTCGGTATTGGGGAACATATCAGCTTGCTGCAAGAAAGTTCTTCTTTCGAACCAGTGCTTAATGTGATACTACATTCAGACCATCTGTCTTATGAGTAGGAACTCCAATGGAGCAAATTTTAAAGGTACTAAGTTGTTTTTTTTTTCAGGGATAAAAATCTGTTAATTTTGATCTCTTAAAGGCTAATACTCAGAAGCTGTGAAATCTGTTTATTCTTTGGACTTCTGTGGAACCGTAAGGATGTACATCAGTTCAGGATCTTGTTCTCTTCCCCATCTGTATTTCAATCAAGTCAAGTGAGAAACAAATCCTAGTGAAGAGGCAAGCAATTCCCTTTTATTCCTCTCTTGATTTGGATAAGATCTGGCACTTTCAAGAATTTATTAGATTTGCAGTGTCCTTTGGTTCTCTTTTTTCTGTACAGCAAACAAGGCTGCATTTCACCTCTGATCCTTTTCTCTTTTTTTTGTTATAAAGAATCCATGCACGTATTACTAGATTAAATTTAACCTGAGATGAATATTTTCCAGCCAGTGTTGTGTGTTGTCTGTTGTTAGAGAACTGTTTGAAAAAAAGAAAAATCCTCATCTAACCTCCACTTTAGGAAATAGAAAATAGTACATAAAGAATTGGATCAAGCAGAAAGCCTCCTTTGACAACAAATTATTCCTAATTGCAAGAGTCTTAGAAAAAGACTTTCCACACTGAAAAATATATTGGCAATTAAGAATATTGTTGTTGGTTAAAAACAAACAACAAAGTAACCTTTATAGTTCAGGAGATGATAAAATTATAGACAGTATGTTTAAATACAAAATAGTCTGCTTTTTAAGGGGAGTAGATGGTAAATGTTTATATAGTCCCCAGAAAAAAAGAAAAAAATGGTTACAGAACTTGCTTATGCAGCATTTACTTAAACTTCATTCAGTTAGTTAAAGGTAGGTATGTAATGCCATGTGGGATGCCTTAGTGTAGCCAAGAGATCTGCACAGAATAGCTCAACAACTGTGTCCTGGCTTCCCTTTTTCATTCTTATTATTATAATTAATTATTATTATTTTCATTATAAACTTTTTGAAGTTGTGAGTCATCGAATGAAGAGAGAGCCTTTCTTTAATTCCCTACAGATTATTTCCCAGAATATTAAATAATGTTTTGTGTGTTTTTCTTGAGTACTGCTTTTAACATTTCATTCTAACATTCACTTCTATGTAGTCTCAGAGTTAATTTAAAACACGGTATTGATGTCTTTGTGTTTCTCAGAAAACAGGGCTATAGGCTGAGATATTTTGATAAAGGAAAACATGCAATGGAAAACAGTACTATCAGGACAGAAAGGCATAGCAAACAGGATACCAAAACTGAATGTGCAGATGGTATTGCTCCGTGTGATGGAGATGACTTATTCATTTGCAAAAGCGGGATCAGTCCTAAGATGTGCGCTTGTACTATCAGACAGCAGTTCAAGAATATCTAAGTGAAGATACAGCTTTTCAAACAGTCATAATCTACTTTACAAAGTTGAGTTTTGCAGGCAATTTTCATGGTGCCTGAATGATGATGTTTATTCATTAATTGAGAGCGTGAAAACCAAACTATTGTTTTTGCAAGCGAGGAATAGGGTGAATAATATTTTCATATTACCTAATACTTCTGAAGTCCGAGAAAGCATAATAAATGTACCTGGCAGTTAAGACATATGAAAAGTATATATTTATGTGAGAAGTGACACATCACCTGAATTAGCTGTAGTGGAGCAAGAACAATAAACAGAAGGTAGATAGCTGGCTGTCAGTCACATGAAAATAGGGCTATTGCAAAGGGAGGTACATGAATTATAGTTGCTTGATGACCTGTGATTGGGTTTGGACAAATATTTTGAAGGCAGTCATATTTTTAATATTGAGTATTATCTCTCTCCTGCAAGAGAGGTTCTACTACAATCCAGCTATTCTTTTCTGAAAGCTTTGTAATGTGTTAACCCCCCCTTTACAGGTAATATATTACCCACTGCTCCAAATCTTCTTTTCGGTTCCACAAAGCATAATTCATATGAAAGTTTGGGCTTTATTTCCCTAAACCTTTTTCTTCTGAAGCATTATTCTCCTCCTTCTTATTTGTTTCTCATGTAAAATTAAAATATTCTTCAACTTTTCCCTTTATGTTATATTAAAATATTGATGAAGTAGCATTCACTGGAAGGCTGATATTTCTTCTTGTAATAATTTTAAGTTTTCATGTTAAACAAGAACTTACTGTGTCCTTCCCTAGTATTTTATTATTTTCAGAAAAGAGGAATAAGGCTTAAGTCTGGTTTGAAGAAACTCTACTCAGTACATGCATTATGAATTTTCTAATTTGTTTAAAAATAAGCCAAGTCATACTAAATGATTCCTTCTGCTTCCTTGGGTGTAAAGGAATGTATATATTTGTGTGTCTATGTGAGTGACAGCATGTGTGTGCATCATTTTGGGTGCTATCTTTGTCCCAATATCCTCTGGCAGTTTTGTTGGTTCTTCATTCATCATGTCCAGTCAAATAACAAGGGAAATTAATTAACTGGCTAACTATCGAGAGTAATTGTAACAGTGAACAGGAAAAAAAAATAGAAAGCTGTATTTTTTATTCTTTAATTACTGCTTTGCACCATGTACCATTCATCTCATAAGCATTTTTATTTTCTATTTTAACTTTAAATGTAATGTTTCTGCAGAAAGCGTTTTCAGATTGCTTTATGTGTAGCCATTAATGTCCCCCTGTATTTCTCTCCTTCCTGCCTGAGCAAGGAGATTCCAGGAAAATGTTTCACTCAAGTTTTTCCTACAAAAGCCTTCACTCTGCTTCATTCCCAGGTGCAGGAGCTTCAATTTTCAAGTGTCTCTTGCAGGTATTTTATTTTTCTTTGATTTGTTTTTATTTTATTTTGTATACTGGAATATTTTCCAGATTACTTTAGAAGAAATTCTCTGATAAATGAGCAGTTTTGCTTATTGTAACGGAAAACATTTGAGTAGAAAACATAATAGATTCGTCATGCAGAATGGAAAAATGGAGAGAATAAATTATTTTCTTTTACTCCTTCAAATATGCATTTAGAAAGTTCATATGCAAGTCTGGAGAAGTATAGAAGAGCGGTGGGTTGTCTGAGCATCAGTCCCAGGAAGTCACTGAGACAGACAACCAACAAAGAATACAAACCCAAGGGAATGCTAGAGACTATCCATCCCTGGATGATTTATATTTCAAAAATGAATATTCTATCCTTGCTTGGCATCTTTAGTCAACTTAGTGCGAGTAGCCCATGAGCAAGAGTATGCAGGAGTGTCTATGTATGTAAAGGCTTAGGAAAATGTGCCCCTCTCTTTTTTTTTTAATTATATGGATTATGCATTCCACAGAGTAGAGAAAATAGTTCTTCATATTTCTTCAAAATGCTTTCCGTTTTACTGTTGCAGCCCTAACAAAAAGTAGTTGCACTTCTTTCTAAACGTACACAAACCTTTCTGCCTGATGTGTCACTTCTAATCTTACTAGTTTTTGGATTGATGAATGGGGCCATTTCTTGGCCTTGTATCTTATTTTCATAAACTGTTACTTTAATCTTGATTCTTATGTAATTTTAAATGAATATATCCTTATCATCATCAACATCCATATCGATACTCCCTCTGTCACTTTTGCCTTAGAAGCACCAGTGCCAAGGATGTGTAGTCCCAAACTGAACGAATTTCTTCTGGCTTCAGTTTGCATCAGCACCTCAGGTCTCCGTAGTATGGAGTTACAGCTGTGATCCAAAAAATTATTTGGAGAACCCCACAGAGATGATTTCAGAGGGTTTATGCTCTCAGTAGGTCTTCCCGAGCTTTATTGTTGTTTACAAAGTAGATTGTGTTCATAGCTGAGGGAATCATCACAAACAGAAATGTTGTTTGGGCATGAGGGGCAGAGGCTTCTCTCCCATCTATTCTGCCTGTCTGGCAAAGGATGGAAAGATGTGTCTCGTAAAGCCCCTGTTGATAGCATTTTTTTTCCTCTCAACTAAGGTAGTTATTAGCCTGATAATAGTTCTATAATCTAATTTTTAGAGTTGGTGTCTCCCCTTCACAACACCGAGCTTTCTGTCTTTACCTTCACACACATGCACTTCCCCCAGCCCCTGGGGCTGACACAAGAAAATCCTCTTGTCATTGAGGAAATTCAGTTTTCCACAAAAGCCCACCTCAGCCTGTGAAGCCAGTAAAGTCCAAATCCTTCCTCAGCCTGCAGAAAGGCGGTGGCAATGATAGGAAGGAAACTTTGTTCCGCAGCTCTGTCAGCTGTGACAGGGGCGGCCTTGTTGGCGGTTTGACGGGTCTTGGAGTAGCTGATCTATTTGATGCAGGTCAGTTCCCAGCTCAGGCTTTGGAGTTCTTCAGAAACAGCCACAACTTGATGGAGAAGTCTGAAAGAATTCAGCTTGAGAAGAGATCAACCAGAACGACTTTTCAACCTAGGGGGAAAAAAAGATAAATACTATTGAGAGCACTGCCAGGAGTGCTCTTGGTTATTTCAGAAATATCAGTGAATGATAACACTAAGTGAGCTTCCACTTTTTGAAGGCAATTCAAAATTATGTGGCTACTTAAAGAATTTGGAGAATGGATTTATTAGGTAAATTGAAAAGTAATCATAATGCTATGTATTAAACAGAGAGAAGGCTTTATCAGCTCCTTCCAGACTGAGGCAATATGTATAATAAGTTTTACCTGGGTAATTAATACACATCATTTTTAATCATTATGAAAAAGTAAATTTAAGTGAGGGAATAAAGTGAATTTAAAATTGTGTCTCCAACAAAGCAAATGAATCAGTCTTTGTAGCCTAACCCTAGGCTTCAGATTGTTACAATGCTAAACAGAGATTCCAGCTCTGGGAAGCTTTTAGTGAAAACATTTTCTTTAAATTGTAATCCTATATGAGCTCCCAATAAACTGTAATGAGAGTAGATTCAATTATCAACTATTTGGACAAAATTATGACCTTTATCGGTTGTCTGCATAGCGGGTTTTTTTGTTTAAGTGAGCAGACCTGAAGGAAACAGGATAATTTTGATGCCAGAATTCCAGTAATGCTGCGGTCTGTCGTGCTGTGCCTAGGAGTGAGCTGAAGAGGTTAACATGAAAAACAAATTACTGTGCTTTTCTGTAGTCTTCATTAATGATGTACTTCACCAGAAAAAGAAAAAGACAACAAATGGGAATGGAACCAGCTTCGCAGGATGAATTGGTATTCTGCTGTGCACAGTGTATTTTACTCACTGGCAGCAAGATGACTTGTTTTTTCCAATTTTTGATGGTAAAGGGTCAGGAAACAGTATTAACTAAGGCAAGCGATTAGAAAGAATTAAATTGAAAACTTTTCTCTGCCCAGCAGAAGTCAGCTTTGAAACCAACGTATGTGTGCTTAAGAGTGATTTATCATTTCACTCTTAAGTGATTTCCTCCTCTCCCCCACCCCCCCGATGATAAACCCCAAGTGCCACACACACAAAGGATATTATTTGATCCTAAAAGTTCTTGCTTTTTATTAAGGTAGGAAGATATTTCTTAAAGCATGTTTGGTGATGTTTCAGGTGTTTATTTCATACGTGCAATAAACCTTGCTCTAGCCATTATATTTTTTAAGAAATGGATTTAGATATGCAATGAATGATGAAATATATTTTTTCTGAGGTCTGTGTTATCTAACAACTCACTGCTCTGCAGAGTGCTTTGGGAAATCAACATTGGCTGCGTATCCATCAAAACACAAACACTGACATTCTCATTACTATACTGTTTCCTTTCTGTCCTCAGAAAAGATACCTGACAGTACTTGATATCAGAGATTTCTAGGTTTCCACTGTTCTGCATTCTCCTTAATGGTGATCTTTTTAGAAATACTCTAGGAAGTTTCATCATTTAAATTTTTAGTAAAAGCCAATTTTTTGTTTGTCTGGTTTTGGTGTAAAATCAAGTGATTTTCTCTAAGTTTTCCAAAATTTTCTGTTCTTGCAAGATTATTAAGAAGTATTGAATTAGTTTCAATGGGACCTTTTGAATTCTTTATATTAAAGGCTGTATTTCTGTGATACTTTTGCCTTTACAAATTACAATATTCTGTTTTCTCCGTTTTCTAGGAAGATATATGAGAAACAGTAATTTCTATAATAATATTTGCTATGTTTCCATTCTTTGGGTCGTGGAGGGAGGAAGAACATTTTTTTTCTCTTCCTTGTGTTACGATTTAGTTTTAGTATATACTGAGGTGGACAAATAATTTCCTCATCAACTCTTCTAAGTTTCAGTATTGAAACACCTAAAAAACCTGAGCACCCTCTGTACCTGTGTTAATGATTTTATTTACAAAACCCCCCATGAACACACATTTTGCAACAATAAAGCATAAAAGGTGAAAGATCCAGAAAAAGTACAGGTTTAAAAAGTAAATCCTATCAGTCTAACACTTTCAAGAACATAAAACTGTAAAGAACCACTTGTGCTATCAAATATAATCTTTTCTGTAACCATGGGAACTAGAAATGTTCAATATTCCCCTTAATGCATTTTGAGGGGGGTCTCACTACAGGCAAAGAGTATATAATTAATAATGTACATTTGTTGTTAAGTTACTTTAGACTAAAAGATATTGTTAATGTTTTGTTCAGAACAATCCTCAAAACATCTGCTTCCCTAGTGACTTTGCAAATTAAAATTTCCATTTATGAGGCCTAAAATGAAATCTTTAAACAGGATTTAAGGGAGGCATTTTCTTACCATGATTAAAAAACAAAATCAAGTTATCCATTCATAATTGTATAATTGTTTTGAAAAAACAGCCTGTCCACTTACTGTGGATTGTAGGGATACTTTCTATTTAGAAAGCATATTACTGTAAAAACATTTCTGTACGTTCAAAACGTACATCTATTAATTACTAAAGATACTTTTTCCTCATTAGTTTTCCTGTATAATTAACCAGAACTTGAGTTGAATACATGACTTTATCAAAACTTCGTCAAGGAAACCTTTTTTGCAGTCTGTGTGCTGTGTAACACTGTGTAAAATGATTTATGCATTCTTTGGAATATAAGGTATTAATTTGCCAGCTTCTCTTTCAGTGCTTTTTGGCTGAGACTGGTCTGTAAAAAATGAGAAACCATGAACTGTTTTACTGCCTCGTCTATTTGTCAATACGTTGCTATTAATAATTCAAACCAACTTGCAGAACACAGCACAACTCTGGTATTGTAGTTATAATATGTGGGAAAATGACTACAAATTTTATCCTGTATTGATGTGGAAAAGGTTAATTCCACCTTTCCTCCAGAATTCTGGATGCTTTTCTTTCTGGACAACTAATATATACCAGTCTACATCTATTTAACCTAAATTTGTAATGATTGTCGTATTACTTTTAACTTCTTAAAGCCATTTATTTGGTATTTCCTGTTTTGATTATATTTTAATACATTGTGGTAGCTGCAAACATATAAATACCCTTTCAGTTTTTAATCTAATGGTTTAAAGTTAGACAAAGTTTTGAATTCAGGAAAATATAAAGTAGTCCTCTCAAGCAGTAGCAGTTTATTTGCCTTTAATTTGATACACACTTGTGTGATTATAGAAACAAAGCAAATTTTCCTTCATAGATATCTTTTATGGTACATGTGTGCATATGTATGTGATATTGAACATATAATAAGGCTCCATATGATTTTTTTTTTCTTATTTTTTTTTCTGTTCTTTTGTCACATGAAAACGTAACTTTTTTTCACTATCTACTCTCCCTACCTACTACTCTTCCTCTTCAAGAGTATCGATCAGGGTCTAGTCCTTAAACTCTAAATTAAAGCAAAAGTACTTGTTTATGTAAGTCATTACGCAGAATTAGCTCACAGGATGGTTTTAGAGTCAGTTCATTATTATTCATGAAATATTTTGATATGCTTAGATAGGAGGACTTGCAAAATTCAAAACCAATGACTCAAGATATTTATTAGTAGTTTCTTACTTTGCAATTTCTATGTGGATTTTTTATAAAGATAACACAAGTTTTGAGAGTGAATGAGAGGACATTCAACTGAAAATGAGTCAATTTTTGAGGAAGATAAGAGGAAATAGATCTTTGTTTTAAAGATAGTAGATCTCTTGGAAAAAAGAAACCACTAGCTTCTACTGTAAGTCTGCACATTCTCTTTTCATTTATGTTTTCTTCCTAGAATGTTGTTAAGGCAGAAGTTTTTGGCTTTTGGTGTTTTTGTTGTGGATTTTTGTTTTGTTTGTTTTGTTTTAAACTGTATTATAGAATTCTCATTTTTTTGGTTGTTTGAGTATCTTACACAGGTTAGTGGAGATGTTTCTGTGTCTTAATGTAGAAAAATTAATTCCTTCTCCCACCTGTCCCCTGACACAAACACAGACATTTGGCTGTTCGTTGAGAAAAAGTCTTGAATCCAGAAACAACAAAGGAACCTCATCTTCTAACTTTTGTTTTATCACAAAATATAACCTATAATTGGCTTCATATAAATACAGCATTGCAAGTAGCCCATGTCACCTCACAGGTAAGGTCCAATGCCCCACCTCATTGCAGACGTTACTCTACCAATGGAAGCGTGATTTGCTTTACTCGGTATTTATACTTTGTATTCACATTCTGTTTTACTTATTAAAGAGTTCTCAAGCACCTTACAGGCACAAATATATAAAGAAAAATAGATAGAGGAATTATAATTAGTTAACACTAAATTCCTTTTGAATGGTTTCCACCTGTTAAAATTAGAACCAAGTGGTGAAATAAATTCAGTGGAGTCCTAGAATATTACGTCTTGCTCCTTAATATGAGATTTGTTATGACTTGCAAATGTATTTGATTTTCTTTTAGTATCACATATTAGGAGTTTCCTGTTACATTGCATTTATTAATAAGCCATTTGACACATTTCTAATAAGAAGCTGCGTCCTTTAGCCAGATGTTACCCTCACTGTGCATGCTTAAACAAGTTACCTCTAAATAGGAAAAGCAACATAAGGTTCAAAAGAGAATGCTGGACTCAGATTTGCTCGATTTCCCTCTTTGTCTCTCGAGACCCTTAATGACTGTTCTCAGACACTTAAGCCATTTTTCTTTTTCTGTGTTGCCCTATTAAAAAAAAAAAATCACCTTACAGTCTATGCAGACATGCAATTTAAACTTGAGATTATATTTTTCTTATCCAATGTTTTAGAATTTAATAGAATTACCTGCTGAGTGCTTTCCTGAGAAAATTAAATTCTGGGAAGGCTTCCAGTTCTTGTCACCTTTTACTCCTGGTGGCTACCACTATTGGGAAGAAGATAACATTACTGGTTTTTTGTGCCAGACTTGGGAAGCTTCCATTAGTTCTAATGTAATCATGAGATTCTTGTGGATACACAAGCTATTTTCCACTTCTCTTTGTAGTCTTTTTTCCCCCTTGATCTTTCTCTTTCTTTCTTTCCTTCCTTTTTCCTTTCTTTCCCTCTTTCTCTCTTTCTTGCCTTCATTCTTTCCTTTTTGCTCCTTATCTCCTCTCTTTCAGTGCTCTCTCTTTATATCATTCCCCTTCTCTCTTTCTTTGCAGCCATGTCTCTTTTTTCTTGTCATTCTTTCTCTCTTTCTATTTCTCTCATTCTCTGTGGTTCTGTGTTACACTAAGCTGAGTATTTATAATCTGCTGTGAATCTTAGCTTAAAGGATCACGCCACGGGAAGTATGTGGTGGGTTCGTACTGGCTGCACATGCCTTTGCATACTTGGGAGGTACATAAACCTCTGGACCATCAGGGAAATTCAGTCATGCTTGAAAGGCCACTTTGTGTTTTGCCTTTTGCACTTGAGAACACAGAAAAAGTTGATCTCTTTCTATATTAATTTTATTTATTTTGGTACGAGATTGAATCGAGAAGGAAGTGGTAAATTTTGACTCTGTTTTTGTCGCCTTTATTTTAGTGCACCTTTAAGTAATACAAATGCAAATTCTGATACTGAAGCTGTTTCTCTGGTGACTATATGAAACAGTTTCATTCAAAACTGCCACATAAAAATCCCCACATGTAAAAATTTACGCAATTTCAACAAACACATTTCCTCATTATGGAAATAAATTATTCCTTGATTACTATATCGAAAGATGTGAAGATTTTACATGTTTTCTTTGATTATCTAACTAAATAATGCAAGTTTTCAATCATGAGGCACAGAGGCAGATAAAATTAGCAAAATTAAGTATTTTTTTAGCATATTGATATATATTCACTACAAACAATGCTTTCTTCTTGTGGTCAGGCATTCTTGTTTTCCAGAAGTTTTAATACCTGTGGGTTTAGTTCCATTCATACTGCCTGTATTCTCCACCAATATTTGTTATTAATAAAAAAAAGTTACAGTAATGCCTTTTTAGTATGTACTGGTTTTGTCATCGAAATTGTAAATTGCATCAGACAGTGTTGAAGATACAGGGTAGAGAAATTGTTTTTGTAATGAACTCATAGAATTTGTGTGATAAACCTGAATTTTGAATTCATATTTTTTAATTTGAAAAGATTGTAAACATACAGGACTGAATATTGAAGCCATCATTTAATTTTTAGTCTGCCTCTTCTCCAGCATGATTGGCATGACTTTCACATCTTCTAAATCAGGCTGAGGTCTAAACAGGGATGTGAAAGAATTTCATAGACAATAAAATATCTTTTTTTTTGTTGCTTTCATGATTTAAAAGTTCCTTGTCATTAAAGATAGAAAGGAAGTTATTCCCAATCTTTAACATACTTCAACTTAAGAGCTCACAGAGACAGAACTGTGCATCCTTTCAAACACATACAGACATTCAGAGAAGCAGTTTGCTTAATCAAAAAAATAAATATTTATTTCAAAAGGAAACCTGGTAGATTTTGGAAGAAGCTTCTCCGTGATACCTGTTGCAGACCAGATAAAGTATGTTATTTTAGATAATTGGGGAAATCTTATTTAAGTTTTATGATTGAAAAATAATCACAGTTTGACGTGCTGTTTTTGCTGATCCATTTTCTTCTCTTTCTGAAATTAGTTCAATCACTTGGAAATAAACATATTACTTTGGTGCAGAAATTGTAGCTTCAGAAAACTTCGCAGATAAGTAGTCTGTTGCTAGAGGTGGAGGTTGTCTTCCAAAAACAGACCTGGGACGTTAAGGTGATGTGGCAGTGGTTGTATACTTGCGCTGGGTAAAGTAAGCTCTGTCTCCTTAGAGTTGTCAGCTACTCGCCTTACCTTATCAAAGAGCTTCTGTTTCACTCTTCAAATTTGCTATCATATTGAGCACTCTTAATATTTAGCTATGGTTTCATACATCACCAAAATTTTTGCCCTATGTGGGGCAGGGATCTATAAATGCTATGTGGAGGTGACAAAAAAAAGAAACAAAATAATGTAGACAAACAATGCATTTTTGTGTTACTCTTTTTGTCAGGTAGAATACAGATCTGCCAGCATGAACGGTAAATTATTTCCTAAACTTACAGTGTACAAAGAACTTCCTGCAGATAATCTCACAAGTAAAGGTGATTCATGTATATTTTTGTTGTACCCTTAGGAAAAAACATTTCACAGGCATCCTTCTCAAAGGAAAAGTCCAGCACTGCTTAATGAGACTTCTGAACACAGACACAAAATTAAAATAAAGTAGAAAGACTTTTAACATTCCCTATTTTACTTCAGAGACAGAATAATGTTACACTTTAAGCCATCATCAAATGCACATTTTCTGCTTGACAGCTGGAGATATGAGACTGTGTAGAGTTGGTGAGGTGTATTTGGGAATGATTTGTCTGAAGGTAGTAGTCAACTTCATGACACCCAAGGGGAGGTTATGGCTGGAGAAGGAAGGGAATTGGGGAGAGGACCAGCAGCCTGGAGAGCAGGCAGGCGGGAGGAGGTGGAGGGGTTGCTCAACAGCATGCCACGAGAGTGACTGCAAGACAGGAGGAGAACCAGGGATGCAGTGGGGCTAGCAGAGAATCATAACTCAGGAAGTTAGAGGAGGAAGGAACAAATACTAGTGATGGTAAAATACCTACTCCATCAAAAGCTGTTGCAAAAAGAGCAGGTGAAAAGTTGGTTGCTATCACTGGAAGTTCTAAAATATTAAACTGACATAATTCCTTTAGGTATTTATAGTAACAAATGAAATGTTAAAACGTTCCAGAAGCAAATTACAGTGCTTGTTTGTGGAACTGGATTATGTCATATAATTGTGTTTTGGTTCAATGTTTGCATACATTTCTGAGCAAGAGTTCAGTGCGTAGAAAAGGTCTGTAGTATTGGCCAGCAGAGAAGATAAAACCTTTTTTATCTATTATTTAGCCAACTCTCTTGAATCCTGACTTATTTTCTCCTTCAGACTCTACTGGGGTTTTCAGTAACTCGTGTTTGTAAATTTTCTCCCCTTTGGGGGATATACAAAAACTTTTCTCGAGGAGAGTTATGGGAGAATGTCTCCAATTTGGTGTCCCCAGTCACACTCAGGCACAGTTATCTGAAATAATGTTCAGCCTCTGGTCTCTGCCAGTGATTTTGTCTGCAATGGCAAATTTTTTATCATTACAGATGTGTCTCTCTTTAAATTGTCATACGAGTGATTTTATTTGTGGCATTACAGAAGGATAGGTTATAATGTGTAAGTTAAAACATAGTTTTGTCACAGGTTAAATTTTGTCACTGACATGATGCCAGAGTGGCTTTTTTTGCTTTTTTTTCCCATATAATAGAGCCACACTACGTTATGCAGTTACTCACTTTGCAAATGGAATAAATAAAAGATAAAGCATAACTGCTTCTGCTTCTACAAAACTTGAGTATTTGCACCAAATGCAAATTGTTGATAGATTCAGCAAACATAATTTAATACATAATTAATTCACTGTAATTAACTGGCTACTAGCCCATGATGGAAGCAAGAGATCAGATAGCTTAAAATGTTTCAATTTTATTTTATTTAATAACTTTAATGAACAAGCATTTTATAGATCAGTTTAGAACTTGAAATCCTTCCCTTACTTTTGGTGCCTGACAGCCTAACAAGGGATTCATAAAGTTGCTTCCTTTCTGCAAGGAAGTAGCAGCTCCACTGGCATTTCTTTCCATGCACTTCCAAAATGTGGAACTTTTCAAGTCTGGTGTGTAACAGTTTTGGTGTAATTATATTCCTTTACTTCCTGAATGTGTACTCCCTTGAGAGCTAACTACGCAGGACTCCAACTGGCAGTAGTGGAGCTGGATTAGTTAAATGGTCAAGTAAATCATCACATACTCTTCATATTCTCTGTTGACTGGCACCAAAAGCTGGCACTGGCAAACAGAGTCCTGATGATAAAGCGTGGAATAAGAAAGTATGGAAATGTAATTATCCATTTGTGACCCTGAACTGCCTCTTCTTGTTTCTGAAGCAGGAGATCATTGCACTATTTGTATTGGGGTGTTTTCTGGAAGCTATAGTCATGAATGTGTCCAGTTCTGGGCCCTGCACTTCAAGAAGGACGTTGAGGTGTTGGAGCGAGTCCAGAGGAGGGTGACCAAGCTGGTGAAGGCTCTGGAGGGTCTGACCTCCGAGGAACGTCTGAGGGAGCTGGGGTTGTTTAGCCTGGAGAAGAGGAGGCTCAGAGGTGACCTTATTGCAGTCTACAACTACCTGAAGGGAGGTTGTAGTGAAGTGGGAGTCGGCCTCTTCTCCCAGGCAACTAGTGATAGGACAAGAGGACACAGCCTCAAGCTTCGCCAGGGGAGGTTCAGGTTGGACATTAGGAAGAATTTCTTTTCAGAAAGGGTTATTAGACATTGGAATGGGCTGCCCAGGGAGGTGGTGGAGTCACCATCTCTGGATGTGTTTAAGACAAGACTGGACATGGCACTTAGTGCCATGGTCTAGTTGACAGGGTGGTGTCAGGGCAATGGTTGGACTCGATGATCCCAGAGGTCTCTTCCAACCTGATTGATTCTGTGATTCTGTGAAATTGCAAAAGTGCTTCAATGATCAAAGCTTTCATAGCAGAAAAAATTAGATTTGTTTACTGTGAGACAGAATAAATACCTGTCCTTACCAGCTGAGAAACTGGGATATTTCCAAGCTTCATCTAACAGTGGGTGGCATGGGATGAGGATATGCCTTGCAACTGTCATCTCCTGTACCAGCTACCTCTGTCATTTGCTTAAGCAGATGCTTCATCAGCAGTGGTTTCTAATTGTAGCACTTTCTACAGCTACAGCAAGAATAAGTGGTATTGAATTGTTCCTTTGTTCTTCCTCTCATCATACCCTCTATATCAAATGTCTGGGGTAATGCCTGCCTGCCTTCCTTTGCTGCTAAAGAACCTCTCCTGTGGGAGATCTTGGTTTGATTATACACTACCTCCTTAAAGCAAGCAGCATGCAAACTAAACCGCCTCCTACTTTTGTTTAAAACCTGAAAGTTGTTAACAAGGTATTGCTCAGCAGGTCATCTCATCCATACATGTTACTGGAGAACAAAATATTCTCTGGAGTCTCCTTCCCATCAGTTTGTATTTCTACAAAATTTCCTAAAAGGAAAATGAGACTTCACTAGCAGGGAAAAAAAAAAACCACCAACTTTTCAGTGCAGCGATGTCTAGAAGTGTTTGTTTTAATTATGTGTTGTAATGAAAAAATGAATAGTCCTAATGAAATTCAGGCATCCAAAATACGAAATCAGCCCCACATTGAATTTCAGTTATGCCAATTCTATTTTCAAAACCTCTGTCAGAACCCTGTAATAGAGTTTTAGGAAATCCCAGCTCAAGCAGGCTGTGGAAAGCATAGGCGTGATTATGACAAATTTTTTGTGACCCTCTCTGACAAAGCCTTTGCAGAGTGCCTGTAAAGAAGTTCCATCCTAGCCTAACTGGTCATGAGGATCTAATATTGAGAGCACAAGTCACAGGCTACACTTATGAGTTCCAGTATCAAGAGATTGATTTCCCAACAAGATTTTAATCTTCCAAAACTCTGCCTGTTTTGTCTTAATTAAAATGAATTAAATTCCGTAAATATCCAAATAATCAGAATACAAGCATACTCTGGAAGTCTAAGCTTTTGCTTTACCTTCAGATCAATAAAGGAGTGACCTTGAAGGGAAATAAATCTGCTTGATCTGTGCTTCTCAGTATTCCAGAAATATGTGAAGGAATAAAATGACTGCCAGAGTTACAAGATTCTACCAGCAGTATTAAATGCACACAGAAAGCCGCAAAGAGGTTTTGCTGCTTTGCTTTACCCTGCCTCCTTTCCTTTTTGAAGGATTGAGTGGGCTGGTATTAACCTTGTTCTACTCTGCAGGATGGTTCAGAGTTGAATCCTATTGATCATTTCAATTCCTTTACTCTGAGAGTCTTGAGCAATGCCTATATAATAGGGTATTTTTTAAAAACCTGCTAATGGAAACAGTAGTATGTGCAAGATTCAAACATTAAGTTGTTGCTCTGATGTAAATTTGAAACAATTAATGTTACTTTCTCATGTACCCCTGCGTAATGGGATGAATACAGAATAAGTTAGGATACGAATTTGAAGTGTGACACCTCTGCTACTTTACAAAGTAGAGTAACCCAAACTAGACAAGGTTCTTCTGAGTCAGAGTAAGAGCTCTGAGTCAGGAACTCTGCCGGTTCCTGCTGGGCAGCTGAAGAGGACCCACGCAGTGTCCGTGCTCCCTGTTCCTCTGCCGAAAGCTTCTGCTCCAGGAGTGGGGATGATGAAACGGTGGCATTTCTACTCCAAAGCCATTGTAGCATTAACATAAACCAAAGGCCATTTCAGTTTATTTTAATATGTGAGACAACAAGCTGTGGTACCTGAGAGGTCTGATTCACAATCCTTGAAGGATTTACCTGCAGCAATTAAAGAAATAAAGTCCTGCAAACTGTTGGTTTATTTTAACTGCCAAAATGGGTGGGGCAGGCAGTAACCTCTTCAGCTTCTGCAGCTTAATCAGGCAAGGATCATGGATCAGAGCCATAGAGCTGGTTACCTGGGAGTTAGCAGAGGGGGATTAATTTACGTTCTGGTTTATTTTGCCCTGACTTCTTTTACACAGGTCTCCTACCAGTCATGACACCATTGGGTTGACTTGCCCCAGCTCCACAGCACAGAGCCGCTGACAGAATCACAGAATGTCAGGGATTGGAAGGGACCTCGAAAGATCATCTAGTCCAATCCCCCTGCCGGAGCAGGATTGCCTAGACCATATCACACAGGAACGCGTCCAGGCGGGTTTTGAATGTCTCCAGAGAAGGAGACTCCACAACCTCTCTGGGCAGCCTGTTCTAGTGTTCGGTCACCCTCACCGTAAAGAAGTTTTTCCTCATATTTATGTGGAACCTCCTGTATTCCAGCTTGCACCCATTGCCCCTTGTCCTGTCAAGGGATGTCACTGAGAAGAGCCTGGCTCCATCCTCAAGACACTTGCCCTTTACATATTTATAAACATTAATGAGGTTCCCCCTCAGTCTCCTCTTCTCCAAGCTAAAGAGACCCAGCTCCCTCAGCCTCTCCTCATAAGGGAGATGTTCCACCCCCTTAATCATCTTCGTGGCTCTGCGCTGGACTCTCTCTAGCAGTTCCCTGTCCTTCTTGAACTGAGGGGCCCAGAACTGGACACAATATGTAGCTTCCTCATGAAGCAAAACTTGTTAGCCTTTCACCTTTGCCACATCCCAGTCCCACAGGAGGTGGGGACACAGCTTGTACCAGCTGCAGTGGAAGGGGAGGAGGCACATAGTGGGGAGGGGACAGTGCCTCTATCCCATAGTTCTGAATGCTCTGGGCTCTCATGCAGGGACTGTGGATTTCTGTGAGATTTGTAACAGATGACTGTGTTATTAACTGACTAAAGGTCTAGTTTACGCTCACAGGGTTGAGTGACAAGTGCTTCAGAGAAGCACTTCAAGAGAGAATCCTTAAAGAACAATCCTCCATCTATTGTAGAACCATTTAAGCCTACAAAGTGATTCTTTTTCATTCTGTACGTGCATGCTAAAGTGTCTTTGTCTCAAAGATATTTATATGGGGAGAAAGCTTTGTTTTCTCACCAGAAGTTTAGAAATTAAGGGTTTTTTTAATTATTTTGTTTGCATTGTATGAAGACAATATGAAGGCTTAGGTGGGGCAACTTTCACATCGTATGGATCTGAGGTTGAGTTTCTTTTCCATATCATATGAACTTTTTTTTTTTTTTTTTGCATGTGAGTAGCTGGGTTCTTGACACGGCATTAAGGAAATGTCAAAGTAGACATCTATCCTTAGTCTATAAGTCATTATTTAACAACTTCAAAGGTTTGACAACTACAAAGAAATGAAGCACAAATACCCAGGTATTGATTTTGTCTTTTGCTTTGTATCTACTCTATTATATTCTATTGGCATTGACAACTGCTGAACTTTTCTTCAAAATTCTGTGAGCTTTCAGTCTTTAAGGACAGCTTTATTTCATTTTCCACACCTTTTTCCTTCTGAAATCTTTCTGTTATTAAACTATTACTGCAGTCTTAAGAACTGTTTAAAATTAAATCTATTGAAGTTTGTACTTCCCTTATGTCCATGCTGAAAGATAATGCTATGGTTACATGTCATTGATGAATTTATGGGCACTTGCTATCAATGGATTTCCGATATTAGATTTGGTTACCCAATGTGATGACTGATAATCAGTCACAAACGGCTGGTATCCTATAAAATTGACAATATAAAGAATAGATCCTGAAAAAGATTTTTTTTCAACTGGCAGTGTGTGATGTAACCCTCTTTTGCCCTAGTCTTCGTGGGAAGGGCACTAGGTAAGTGGACTAGGAAAAAAAAAAGGTCCACTCCAGTCAAGTCATTTGGGTGGATAATGTAATTTCGTGATTCCATCAGCTAAGGATACTTCATGGAAAAGCTGTATTTCAAGAGTATCCAGCTGTAACCAATGTAAGCATTATCATTACTGTTTTAGGTAAAGTTTCAGTGGATAAAAAAGGCATTGCATTTTTTTTAGCCACACTTTACCTATGGTCCAGCCAAAGTGAAACGAAAGGAATGGAAAGAAGACTTATCATGTCTCTTTTTTATAAGTACTTGAATAATGAAAATACTACAAAAGAAAGAAAGACCTTCTGATTTGTCCATTTGTAAGGAAATGACAATAATTTTCCAGTTCCTTGCTCTTTTTCAGAATAATCCATAAGGGCTTATTAGATTTTGTGGTAGATCTTTCTGACAGTGAACTTGTATTGGATATTGAAGTGTTGAAAGATCTTTGAAATGCTTCTAGTAATTTAAGACATAGATGTTTCTGTGTGCATTTTATTCAATCAATTTCGGAAAGACAAATAATTTTAAATGTAACTGAAGTGATTAGATTCTCTATTAGATTTTTTTTGGTTGATTTCTTAAAGTAGATATGAAATTTTAACAGTAGCTAGCTAACAGAAAGAAGTTACTCATATTTGCAGCTATATGGAGAGTTATATAAAATATTTTAATGGTATCTTTAATTTTAGAGGAGAATCTGAGAGGTATAAATGTATCAAGCAAGGAAGATTTGAGGATGCAGAAGTTTCTTAGAGATATCATTTAGTTGTTTTGCTTGTTATTTTAAATATTTCTCAATTTAATCTTTCATAAGGTGACAAAATATAGTTTGGATATTGTCATGAAATAGTAAGCAGTTACATCATTATGTCCACTTATCATGACCTTTAAGAAGGTACCGTTGTTCTGCTTTCCAGAGGGGAATTGTAAGCTGATAAGTAGAAATTTTTTCAGCTGTCAAATTGAAACCTGCACCTAAAATCACTTAGAATACAATCATAGAATCATTTATGTTGGAAAAGACCTTTATAATCCAGTCTGACAGGAAATCTAACACTGCCAAGTCCACCACTAAACCATATCCGTAAAAACATCACTTGAGAAATATCAGTATGGATATACAAAGTAGTAGTAAACCTTAAAATGACAAATATTTGAGGACCCTCCTTAACCCAAGTTATATTTTGTGTTTTCAGGTAGTTAATTTGAAACTAACCTGTAGGCACCAAGTGCTGTCTCATCCCAAGATGAGAGAGAGTGTCAAATTGGTTGATAGATTATGGGCTGGTTGTTTCAGGAAGCAAGGAGAAAGAACTTAACAGTAACTTTTTAGGGAGACGAGTTTAGCTTAGCTCCCAGTAGCCTGGCTGGCAGCACAGGCATTTCTGTGTTCATCTGCATTGAGTTCCTGCTTTCTGCTTACACCTCTAGCCCCTACCTGCTTCTCAGTGCTGGGGAGATGCAGAACGTACTCGCAAGTAACGAGCGAGATGCAAGTGGCTCTTTAAGCAATTTTGTTCTGCCATTTACTTTTTAGGAACCTGGGGGACAGATACTAATACATGTCTCAGTATCTGGAAAGTAATTTGCTAGTTCACACATCACTTGATAGGCTACCTCCTCAACAGGAACTTGTGCTGCAGTTTCCCTAATGACTCACTTCGTCTCATCGTAGACCTAAAAATCCAAACTTGCAACAGGACTTCTTTCAGTTCATTTAAAACATGTAGCTTTGGACTTGTTTCTCTGTCATAGCATGTTCCCAATCAAAGAAATGCTTTCTTCACCTTAAACAATTTTATTCTAATTGTATATACATATTTTCTGCTTACGGAGTCTGAAAGAATAACGTTAAATGTTACTGTGCTTTACTTTGGTATTACAGAGATTCATTAAAAGGACTCAGCTGCCTCTGAGAATCACAAAACAATAGTTTCATTAAGCCACTCAAAATATCAACCCCTATTTTAATGTTCAAAGGCCTCCTTCAGTTTTCTAGTAGAGAAGGCAGCCCAATATCATTACAGGAGAGTCAATAAATCCAGGCTGGGAAGCTAAAGGGGCATCCAGTTTAAGAGTCAAGGAGCTTTGATGGTGAATGCCCTTCTAGGAGGTCCCACTTTACTAAATTGACAGAGCTCTAGCACAAATTTCTCTGCAGCACAATCACACAACAGAGAAAATGTCTCTCAAGTACTCTTTTTCCAGTCATTTAAAGGTCAAAACTAACCCCTTTGATTCTATTTGAAAGCCCACAGGTGTGGTGAGTAGCCTGGGTTACTAAGTTAATGACTGACAAAGTTGATTCTGCATGACAGAAGGAATACAGAGATTTCTCAAACAAGATTTAGTTTGTTATCTCTATATCTAGCCCTGCTGTTTTAACCTCTAATAATTATGTGACAGCTGTCCACATTTGCTAAAAGATGTGTGGAAGTAAAGCAACTTCATGCACTTAAGACTTGGCTGTTGAAACAAGACAGGGGGGAGGATTAGGGAAAGAGATACCACTTTCTTTCTGGATGTAAATAGGTGTTGTACAAAGTTGTGCAATGTAGAAAGTTTTCATCTGCTCCATCTGGGCTTCTCTGTTCTTTCTCATGGACGGATTGCCAACCAGCGTGGTTTTGTTTTAAAGTTTTATTTTAAAGAAAAAAACAAACCACTAATCTCAGTGGTTTAGAATCTGGGAAGAAAGTGGAAAGCGTGATGGAGAAGAGAAAATCCTTTTGTGAAAATGAAGTGATTCCCTGCTCTTGACTGCCCCAGTGAGGCTGCTGGGACACCTGGGAAGCCCACCTCTGCCAGCTGTGGTACAAGGCTTGGGAGCTGATGACTTCTACTATAGCTGTCAGCTGAGCTGGGGGACTTTTAGGAGACTGGGAAATGAAATTCCTCAGAGTCTGGACAGACATAACATCAAAGGACCAGAGCGGAAAACTGTCAGGAGTGGCCCACCACTGTATTTCATTTTGACAACTGAAGTACCTTGGCTCAGTTGTGACAGCCCTGCACGGTCTGGTGGAAAATTCATGACCAGTTCCAGCAGGGAGATAAGGAGGTGGGGAGAGTTCCCCACTTGCAAGTAGAAGTGGTAAATCTGCAGTGTCTTTCCTCTCTCTCTGGTTACAGTAGTGCCATAGAGCCATTCAAGAAAGTTAAAACCTCATTAAAATGCTCTTAGCTACTGGTAGGCAGGAAGGGTACAATAAAATTTCACCACATAAGTAAGAATACCAGTTTGCTGTTTAATCTTGGACTGTGGCTGAAGAGATGTGTTAAAAGAAGCCTAAGACAAAGGCAAAAAGAGGCAGAAGTTGCCTAGCGGAGGGATGAAAATGGAAGAGGGGAAAAGGACTGATTGTGGCAAAAAAACCAGGAAGATAAGAGGAAGGATTCAGTGAGCAGAAAAGGAAGCCTAGCTGTGGTCAAGCAGCAAATCTGAGTCATGCCCTCTGGGCTGTTTGGATTCTCCTAAAAAATACTGTTTTGCCCTTTAAAAGTGGTTAGCTTTGTATTTTCCAGAGTATCACTGCCACTAAATTGGCATCCCACACACTGAATACAGAATTCATCCTTCTAGTAATTTTCCATTTCATTAATACTTCTTTTACTGATCCACAGGCTTTTTTGTTTTCCCAAGGTGATATTTTAAACTGAATTTATTTGTGTTTGAACATGGCTGATTTTTTTCATCTTACTCCCTTTTGTTGTTGTTGGCTGGACATTTGAGATTAGGAAATGGCAATAACAGTCTCATTTTTTCCTAGTTAGTGTCTTTGTTTTTTTCTTTTCAGTGCAATTTCGTTGGGGGCACTTGCTCAGAATTGTGACCATCTCAATAACCAGAAGTGGTAACTGACCAAATTAACATGTAGAAAATCAAAAGATTATAAATACGTTGAAGTATTCTTATCATGGGAAATCTTTAAACATCATAAAATAACTCACAAAGCAACAGCCAAAACCATCATAGTAAATTAAAATGTACCATTAACGAGAAAGTATGCCCCAGAGCTGTCTGTATGGAGAGTCAAGGCTCTCACTAGAGTAGTACTAACCACTTATCTTACACTTCACATATTTCAAGCATTCAGACGTGACAACCAAGTTGTTTTCATTACATTGTTTCTGAGCATATAGATGCTGTTGTCCTTATTTGAGAAGCAGGAGAGCTGAGAGGGGATCCACATTTTTACAACTGCCACTTACCACGTGTGAAGGCTTGAGATCAATAATGCTAGCCCTTAATACATGTATATGAATACAGTGATTCCTAATTTTTTAAAATTATTTTTTATTTTTTATATTCTGAGAATCCTTCTTTGCTTCTGCAAGAGAAGTCTGAGAAATACCACAGAAGAATGTATTTTCTTATGTTTCATATATTTTCTTCAAATAGTCATGGACTATTGGAGATAATCTGATGATGGGAACATTAGAAATGCCTTAAAGTGATGGCTGGGAATCACGTGTGAAACAGAACGCAGTGATGTAGCATTCTTATATTTACATGTAAATTAGATTTCTGTTGGAGATTTCAGTGTAAGTAGAATGATGTAAAAGGTAAAGATGAATTTCGATTCAAGGCAACAAAATTAATAACTATTAGTCAAGACCGTGGAATAACACAGTTCTTCATATGCTGCTCTGTAGTATATACGTGTGTATGTATGCATAATACGTGCATGGGTATGCAGTGTTTTATTACTGTGTGTAGGAAATGGATTAAATGCTATCACTTAGGAAAGCAGAAGCGTAGTTTTTAAAGTGATGTTAACAGTAGTACAGAGGAGGGATCAGTCAGCCTTTATACAGATTTGCATCTCTAGATTGAGCCACAATATTTTTTCTGTTCCATTCCTGAACTAAGACAGTGGGAAGGTTTCAGCTTTTTAAATTTTCTCTCCTTCCTCCCTTATCTGTGAGCGTTCACATGGTGTGTTACAGCATCTCTATTTAGGAAAACACTACATAGTCTGTATGGTCATGACACTTTTGTTTGCAGTTGATTCATTGTTGCCTTTTCTTGAAGAATGTGTTCACGTCTCTTATTTAGCTGTGCTGGCCATTCTACATTGTCCTTTCTAAAAAATTCTGACTTCTGAGGTAAGAATTGAGATTTGTGGATGCTGACCTCCCATTTTCAGTTTCAATGACTGGGATGCTATCTAAAGCCACAGTGATTAATTGAGGCAGACAAGATTAGATGAGAATATATATTTTCAAGGAAATGTAGGTTTGCTGGGTAGAAAAGCGTGGGAATTAAAATCAACTGTTGAACCATTGAATAAGTAAGTACAGCGGGAGCAAACCTCATCAACATGCTACACATCAGAGGGAGCAGAGATGGCCATTTAGTTCTTGGCTTACGCCAAGCCCACCAACAAAGGCGATAATTGTGATGGGCTCCTTGATGTGAAGAACTGTCCACCAAAACCAATCAACAAGCAGCTGCCTCATAGGAAAGCGTTTTGGTAACTAACACCTGTGGCCTCATTTAAAATTACGATTGGCTGTTTTGTTGGGGAGTGCTTACCAGTTCCAAGAGATACCTGCTTTCCTTTTTCCTACAATTGCTGACAGTTATATCATGTAATTCTTCTGAAATCTGGTTTTGTTTATTCATGCATGCTATTCATTTATTAGGTCTGCTTTTGAAGGATTAAGAAACTTTTTTCTCTGAATGCTGCGAGTGGGTTTGATTTTTCAGAAGCATCTGTGCATAACGTGACTTGAGATGTACTTGTATTGTTATCTTGTTTGAGCCCGTTCTTTGCTCTGACCATGAAACATTACCACTTGTGACAGAATGGTTTTGTTTCAGAGGGTTACTACACTTAAAGTACAATAAATAAATATAATGAACTATAAGCAGGCCATATGCTTTCTATTTTCTCACCGCAACATCTATAAAAGGAAGAAAGGAGGAAAGAGGAAAGTAGCGTTTTCTACCCTGCAAGTGTGCCCTTTAAATATGGGCTGAAAATGGAGGTACAGAAGCTGAAATGTCCACAATTATGACACTGAATGGGAAACAGGAGAGCTGGAGAAACTGTAATGAGGGAGTTTCACAATCAGACCAACTGACTTAGCAATATGTTTGTTTGATTTTGAGTTGGTGCTGGGGTTTTTCCATTTAACATTTAGTCATTTTTCAAGGTCTGGAGATTTTTCTACCAAGCAAGCATCTCTCCAGGTGGTAAAATTTTCTCTTAGCAGTGGGAAAACTTGGAGGGACTGTAGAACAGCTGCATTACCTGCTTGAGTTGTTACCTGAAAGCAACAGCTAGTTTGAGATGGAGTCTGATTTCATATTTTTTCATCCGCTTTTTAAATGAGCTCGGAGACAGCTCAAACTTCCCACGCAATTTCTTGTGCATTCCTGTGTGAGCAGTGGCAGGCTCCATACGTGGGCTGAACACCGTGGGACATTTGGGCTCCTAATGCTATTAGCGGGCGAGGAGCTGCGAGGTGCACAGCTCCACCAGCACCTAATGCAGATCCCCCCGCCTTCTCCCTACCCTGGAGACCCAGGCGGCAGCACTTGCAGGACTTGCCTCGAGTGGGGAGTAGGTTCCATGAGCTATAAAGAGAAGCTGTTATAAAAAAAAAGTATTTCAAATCTTTGTGGGTCACTGATGTGGGAGTGACTGCCTCTTCCCAGGCTGTTTCAATCTAAGTCCACGAAATTCCTCCCATCCATGCACTGGGATGCCATGAGAAGCCATAAAAATGTCCCAAACATCTTTTCATGCGAGGAAGATACAAAAGCAGGCTTTTAATTTTAAAATTATTAAAGCAAAAAATTTGACGAGATTGCAGATAGCCTCAAGCTTCGCCAGGGGAGGTTCAGGTTGGACATTAGGAAGAATTTCTTTTCAGAAAGGGTCATTAGACATTGGAAGGGGCTGCCCAGGGAGGTGGTGGAGTCACCATCTCTGGAGGTGTTTAAGAAAAGCCTGGACATGGCACTTAGTGCCATGGTCTAGTTGACATGGTGGTGTCAGGGCAATGGTTGGACTCGATGATCCCAGAGGTCTCTTCCAACCTGGTTGATTCTGTGATTCTGTGATTTTCTCAGGCTTTTGAAGCCCACTTCTCTCTTCCTTTTGTCATTTCTCTTCTCTACATTCTCTTGAATGTTTTTAGCGTTTTGATTTTTCAAAACAACTTAAAAGTCATAATTAGGGCTGCCTTGGTTTGGGAAATGCATAGAATTATTAGTCCTCTAATAATATGCAATATTTGTAGGAAATAAGCAGGTATATTGTTTTGCTACAAGAAAGATGCTGTGAGATGTTTTGTTAAAGACAACCCATTGAATAACATGGAAGGAAACTCTTCACTGTGAAACTTCTTGAGCTTCCAAAAAGTGTTTTGTTTTTGTCCTCATTGGATCAAATGAAACCTCTTCAAAATCATGACTGTGAGTGCATGGGTGGGGGATGTTGTTTCTATTTTTGTTTTGGTATGAAGAAAGAGAGAGAAATCAAAGGAAACTGCCTTTCTAAAACCGGGCATTCTTACAGCAGAAATAAGATGCCAACAAATACGCACCCAGGCCCCTGTCTTAACACCTGTTTACTGACTAGCATGGGGGTCACTGCTTATAAATTGGAACTTTTTAATCATTTGGAGACAGTAAGTAACAGAATAGAGATACTCTTTAAAGAATTGGTGATATCAAATAATAGAATTGGTTTCATAGTAAGAGTCCTACATTAACAATGTGGTATTAAAACAGGTTTTATTAATCCAAACCTAGTAGTGACGTGGTGCATGAAAAGTTTTTTAAAAAGAAACTTCTATATTTTGAAGCAAATACAAAAGAGTTTTGATGTTGTTTTTATCGCTGTGCTCCGTCTTTGGGGAAAGACAGTAGAAAACAAACATGACAGTACATTAATTCATTGTTTCAGTAAAAGATCAGATACATTCAAAATGCACATTTGTTTTCCTTCTTTGACTTTAGTCAGTGCAACAGGGGGAAAGACCAGCTTTCTGGTAGTAGATGAATGTTGCAAGTACATAATAAACTCAGATCTCCAAACACATCAGTCATCTGTCATCTGAAATATGCGTTGTGTCTCACATTGCAATTGCTTCCCCAATATTCATGAAACATTCATGCTGGAGATATGCAGTATGTGCCACATGGATAGATGTGACATGAAGCAACAACAATAATAAAGACTTCAGTATAAGGAGGCCAAAACAGAAGCAGAATAGCCTCCATTTCACGTTTACATATGGAATTAGGAAAAAAAAATATTACAAATAGAGTATGCGAGGCTTCTTTACTGCATGCACGTGTGCACACACATACATACAAACACAGGCACACAGAGGTACATTTGCACACCGGCGCGCTCTTTTCCATCTATCCAATCAGTCAAGTCAATGAGAAGTTGAGTGTCTAGTAACTGTATTTTTTCCCTGCTATAAGGAGATGACATGGAAGAGGACCTGGGGTATTGGTGGACAGCCAGCTGAATATGAGCCAGCAGTGTGCCCAGGTGGCCAAAAAGACCAATGGCATCCTGGCTTGTATCAGAAATAGTGTGGCCAGCAGGACTAGGGAAGCGATCATCCCCCTGTACTCGGCACTGGTGAGGCCGCACCTTGAATACTGTGTCCAGTTCTGGGCCCTGCACTGCAAGAAAGACATTGAGATGGTGGAGCGAGTCCAGAGGAGGGCAACTAAGCTGGTGAAGGGTCTAGAGGGTATGTCCTATAAGGAGCAGCTAGGGGAACTGGGATTGTTTAACCTGGAGAAAAGAAGGCTCATGGAAGACCCTATTGCTCTCTCAACTACCTGAAAGGAGGTTGTAGCGGGGTGAAGGTCAGCCTCTTCTCCCAGGCAGCTTGCAACCAGACTAGAGGACACAGCCTCACGCTGCGCCAGGGGAGGTTCAGGTTAGACATTAGGAAAAATTTCTTCACAGAAAGGGTTATTAGACATTGGAATGGGCTGCCCAGGGAGGTGGTGGAGTCACCATCTCTGGATGTGTTTAAGACAAGACTGGACATGGCACTTAGTGCCATGGTCTAGTTGACAGGGTGGTGTCAGGTCAAAGGTTGGACTTGATGATCCCAGAGGTCTCTTCCAACCTAGTTGATTCTGTGACATGGCCCTCTAATCATGGAGGAATTTTTGTTGTTAATGGTGAGTTTAGCTTCTTAAGCTCATGGAGCAGTTAGATATAAGAGAATATCCACACCTTATTCCTGCTGCTTGAATTACGACTCTTTTTCCTGTTCAGTCAGTCAGTCCTGTTTATTTTCCTTGGAAGCTGAAAAGAGAAATGGGTCTGTGCTGTGTTTTGTCATCACTCGTAAATCCTCAAGAGGATGGAGTAATAAATTTCATTTCATAGGTAGACTGAGGAGTTTGTTTTTATTTAAAGTATTTTTATATAGCTTCATGCCTAGATGTCTGGTGCATTTGCATGACCTGAAAGAATTTCCAAACTTCAAGGTCTGGTCAGGTTCCATAGACAAAGCCATGGGGGACTTGACTCAGCCCAGAGGGGTTGAAATCCTTGCAGGTGTTTTCAGTTGTAAATGTCTGGTTTTGTTTTACAAAACCAGAAGAAAGGGCTATGAGTCATGGCATTTTATTATCACTAGTGCTGTTGCCTTCCTTGAGTGTTCAAATATTTTCCCTAGTCTTATCAAGTGATCCAGCAACTAGAGCTCTGAGCTACTTCTGAAGTACTTGAAATGATTACATCCCATTTTAATCCTTTTTTGTAGCTAAAATAGTGAAATGTGTCTGTAACAGTGACAGCTGATAGGCACAAAACATGACTGTCTTAAAACAGACTTTGAAACCATCACCTGGTGACCTTCCAGAAGAGAAATGCAACATTTCTAAATCAACCTTTCATTGGTGGCATACCTCCTCTGCCACTGTTTACAACTTGGTTTCATTTCACCATCAATTAGTTCACATGCAGGAAGTCTTTTTCAATGCTACTATGGATAAAAGCTCTTAGCTGTTGCCTAAGACAAGTTTAGGAGGACTTGGGGCAAACAGAGATCCAGCCCAGCTCTCATTAGAAGCCGCCAGCCATTGATTTCTTATCCCAGGCAATGCCAGCAGTATTTGACATAGGTGTCAGGGGAGAGGAAAGAAGGAAAGAGCAGAGGCACATGGGGATATCAGCTGGTCAGCTCACTCATAGAGATGGTGAGATCTCTGTGGAGGAGGATGGGCTTGGGCACTAGTCCGTGTTGCTGTAAAGGATTCAGATCCGGCGTTGTGCTGTGTGGGGTGAGGCTTAGCCAGTCCAACGCAGAGGAGTGGAAAGAGGCTGGGTTGATCTGATGATGGACAGCAGAGTCCAGCAGTCAAGAAGCTACAGTAGGATTTTTCTCCTTGGTTTGCATGTGGGTATGGAGAGAAACATACCTGAAACCAGCAGGTATGCTGGGGCTTCCACAATGGCTAGAGATCAGCAGGGTTTTTGTTTCCCTTATAAACTGTGTATGGCCTTTTGAATACCAGATGATAAGGAGGGCGACCTGAGGGTCTAGCTGGTTAGGTGTCTGCATTACGCAGTCCTCATCCTCATGAGGAATACTAAGTGTAGGTTTAAGCACAGTATATAGTCTAATCCCCAAATGCACGTTTAATAAAGATTATGATAGATTTTTCCCTGAAGCAGTGAATAACAAAATAACAAATAATAAAACACTTGTAAATTATTACTGTAACAAAAAAAATATTTTTCCAAGAGAAAGGTGTTAGTATTACTTTTTCAGATTTATTTAGTTATTTAACCCAGCCACCCAAGTTTTACTCCCACAGTGGACCAGCAGCAGAGATATTTGCTCATTTGCACTACTGAATTCATAGTAAGGTGCTTCCTTCTATGGGAAGAAAAGTTTTCTAAGTGGTGGGTGCCTGTCAGTCTTTGCCTCACTTAGAGAAGGCGTTATTTTTAGAATTACCATGTCAATTTAACTGTGACAGTCACAGAGGCAGGTACCAGCAGTTTTCTTCTGATTATGTTAAAATCTCATCTATTATTTAGTTTAAAACTGACAGCATATATTAAGGCTTAATGAAGGCTTTCAGTAATTTCAAAGGCGAGATTTATTTTTTGCAGATTTTGGGACGTTTCTGTCATTTATGAGCGCTATGATTTGAACAAAGGATAATCGTGGGAGGAGTTTCATCCAAATTATTTTAACTTTGAAATAAGGACTTTTGAAATTACAAAAAAAAAAGTTCTTTGAAAATTAGTTACATGTAGTCTGTTTTAAAAGCAACCAGAATGGTGGCTTTGGGCTTGTATTTTTTTTAAGAGCATATTTTAAAATAGCATTACTTATGTAAAAAGTAATAGAACATCATGAGGAAAAGCTGGAAGTTCAGACTGATTTATGAAAATGAATCTTGTTCATAGTCTTTTAATAGTGCTCGTTAAAATTGACTGAATTTAAATGAATCTGTCTCCTGGAGTAAGGACAATTTTTGAAATTCATACTTCTGAAACAGCTTAGAGACGAGACAGTTCCATTTTATTTGTTAAGATAACACTGGTTTTGTTTGCTTGGTTGGTTGTTTTTAGTGGGTTTTTTTGGTTTGTTTTTGTTTTGTAAAGGAAGAAGAGTTGTAGGATTATTCAGTGTTTATGACTTTGTATGACTCTCTTCCTCTGAAAACATCTGAAGCTATTGGCTGATTTCAATCAAATTTGACAGAAGGCTAGAGGTCTCCAAGGTAATTACATTTCTTCCAATTTCATAAAGACAGACAGGAAAAAAGAACGAGCAGGCTTTGAACTATCATAAATTTGCCTCAGGAACTTTTGTTCTTGTTTTGGGATGGCAATTTTAAGGAAACGGGAAGTAATTATTTTGGGAAAAGGAGGGAAATGTTATAAGCATATGCAAAAATTATGGAAACTCTTCATATAGTTAAGTTAAAAAAAATCAACCAATAGCCATAAAGTTTTAGGAAAGCAAGGGGATTTTTTTCATTCCACTGCATTTCCTGGTTTTAGCAGAGGGAGGGGAAAAGTTAGTGGACTTGTCATAAAACATCATTAGCTCATGTTAGGAGAGAGATGAGAGCTAAGATATAGAGAGGATGATTTTTTTATCAACTGCATTTCTAAATTCAGGCAGTACTTGACAGGAGAATAATTCCCATATTTGAATGTCCCGCACGACATCCTTGTCTCTAAATTGGAGAGACATGGACTTGACAGATGGCCCACTCGGTGGATAAGGAATTGGCTGGATGGTCGCACTCAAAGAGTTACGGTCAACGGCTCAATGTCCAAGTGCACACCAGTGACAAGTGGCTTTCCTCAGGGGTCGGGATTGGGACCAGTCCTGTTTAACATCTTTGTCGGTGACGCAGACAGTGGGATTGAGTGTGCCCTCAGCAAGTTTGGTGACGACACCAAGGTGTGTGGTGTGGTCGACACGCTGGAGGGAAGGGATGCCATCCAGAGGGACCTTGACAGGCTTGAGAGCTGGACCTGTGCGAACCACGTGAAGTTCAACAAGGCCAAGTGCAAGGTCCTGCATGTGGGTCAGGGCAATCCCAAGCACAAATAACAGGCTGGGCAGAGAATGGATTGAGAGCAGCCCTGAGGAGAAGGAATTGTGGGTGGTGGTTGATGAGAAGCTCAACATGAGCCGGCAATGTGCGTTTGCAGCCCAGAAGGCCAAGCGTATCCTGGGCTGCATCAAAAGCAGCGTGGCCAGCAGGCCAAGGGAGGTGATTCTGCCCCTCTACTCCGCTTTCGTGAGACCCCACCTGGAGTACTGTGTCCAGCTCTGGGGCCCCCAACATAAGAAGGACATGGAGCTGTTGGAACGAGTCCAGAGGAGGGCCACGAAGATGATCAGAGGGCTGGAGCACCTCTCCTATGAAGACAGGCTGAGAGTTGGGGCTCTTCAGCCGGGAGCAGAGAAGGCTCCAGGGAGACCTTCTAGCAGCCTTCCAGTACCTGACGGGGCCTACAGGAAAGCTGGAGAGGGACTTTTTCCAAGGGCAAGTAGTGACAGGATGAGGGGGAATGGTTTTGAACTGAAAGAGGGGAGATTTAGATTAGATATTAGGAAGAAATTCTTTCCTGTGAGGGTGGTGAGACACTGGCACAGGTTGCCCAGAGAAGTTGTGGCTGCCCCCTCCCTGTCAGTGTTCAAGGCCAGGTTGGATGGGACTTGGAGCAACCTGGTCTAGTGGAAGGTGTCTCTGCCCGTGGCAGTGGGGTTGGAACTAGATGATCTTTAAGGTCCCTTCCAACCCCAACCGTTCTATGATTCTATGAATAGTGGTGTATTTTCTCAAACATTCAAATTCCATATTTTTCTAATTGCATACTTTGTATGACAAACATATGGATTAATCTTTAAAATTGAGCAAGTATTATGTTTCGTATTTAATTTTTGCTGTCAGGTAGGGAAACAAGGAGCGACAAGTGGTTATGAATCTTTAAATAATTTTTATAAATAAGCAATTCTGAGATTAATATCTCTGAAGCAGTGGAGACTGCGTTTATGTTGTACTTCTCAATGTATTCCTGACATTAACTGCTCTTCTTTTGCGGAACAACACACAGCTGAATTTCAACCTTACAGAGACTGATAAATCATCAGAATTTCATTGTATGCACAGGTTAAGAGTGTTGTGATTAATGTGTGGCCAGTGTGCTCCCCCTTTTTTTTTGTCTTTGTTTCAGTAAGCGAAGCTGAAATTCCTTGTGAGGATATATGCATTTTGTCTCTATTAGTGCAAAAGTGCTATATTGTTAATAAATTGGGTATTTTATATTTTCTAGCTTTTTAAGGTCATTGTTATTGAACCTTTCTTTCAATTTTTTTGAGGCTATAGGAAACTTATGTATTTTTTTCTTCTCTTGTCACAATTTCATTTCATTTTTGCTATTAGTTGATGAAAGAATTGACCATAAAATACTTGGAATATTTGAGGTTTGAAAGGGAAATAGTAGCAGCCAAGAGGAGCTGAGGCTTGAGATGCAGATGAGAATGTCCACCCTGGTGAAGTAAGGTCATTTGTGATTGTGCTGGTAGCAGGTATCTGGGATGGCAGATTATCTGGGCTAAATGTGCTGAAATTTCTGTACAATGTACGCCAAAACAATGAATTTCATTCACATGGTAAGAAAGTATCTAGGGCGGATATTGCATTTATCTATTTTTTGTTATATACAGTATATAGTAAAACTCAGGAGTTCCATATTTCATTTATTTTTTTTTAAATGAAAGAAACATTTAACAAGTGAACTCTGCAATGGAACTTCTTCATGAAATGGCAGCCCTCTTCTGTAGCAGTCTGGCTCGGAGAAGTGGGAGCATCAGGCGTTCCTGCTCACAGACAGCATACACACCATGCTAAGCTTCAATGATACGACACCTATCTTCCCCCAAGGCTTTCGCACGTCTTCTGGGCTGTTAGTAGAAACGAAGAGGGCGTCATTTTTGGTAGGGACTAGCTACACCCTGACAGAATTGCCAGTAGACAAGCAATTGCCTTCCTTGACTGCGGACAGGAATGGAATAACTCTTATTTCCAAGACAGACAAAATTCTGACCATAATGGGAAAAAATTGTTTTGACTTACAACATAATTTTCCCATGTGCATTAATTATTTCAAAGGAAGTCCAAATTATGCAGCGAGTGCTAACGATGGAAAACCAGCAATTTGTTTTGTGAAAGGAATCAGACAGAAGTGAGCAGGCGCAGAAGTACAATTCATATGAGACCGTATCTTTAATTATTTTTAATGCGTAAGCTAAGTGACAGATTTAGTTAAAATCCTGAGAAAATTCAATCTTTAATTAGAGTATGTCCTTTGAGCGGGGAAGGTGATGTAATGTATCCTTCAAATAAAACAAAGAGGATAATTCCTTTTCTTTATACAAATATCTGAAGTCAACCTTAATACAGGGATTGTTTATATAATATGACAGTAAAAGGAATGAACATTTACATACGCCAAGGCTACTTCAAGGTTGCAAGGCAAGCACTGGCAGCCTAGGAAACGCTGTGGTGAAGATTGTGTATGTAACACTGATTTGTCCCCTTCAGGCAGAGGCACTAATACAGTCCTTAATTACCTGTTCACAGACTAGTATTTCCACACAACCTTTAACTTCTGCTGAGTGCCAAATGAGCTGCTGGTCAGTGTTTCCTTCCATCTTCACCATTCCCATCAGCTTGTGCCTGTATGTCATATTTACAGCACACAGTCCAGTCCTCACACTGAACACAAAACTATTAATTTCCTCCTGTGGTTTTTTCAGGTCTTTCAGCTGTTGTGACTAGACCCACAAAGGGACACGGGTATTTTGCTATTTAGCATGATAATGCCTAATTTGTAGGTGTCTGGCTCTCAGGTTAGCTTGCAAAACCCCCAGTTTAAATTCCCTTTTCAGTGCACAGATGCCTCGGGATATTGCTGCTCCAGGCTTTTGTACAGACTGGGGAATCCTCGGCTCTGCTTAGATGACATGAATACTTGCAGCAGGCGAGGCCTGTCAACAGGAGGCTAATTTACTCTGCCATCGTTAGATACAGCCTCTGGTGCCCGACGCAGCAGTTGGGAGGCAGTCGGCCACTGCACAGGTTGACTGCGGATGCTTGTACATACAAGGGATGCTTGTACGTGTCGGGTCTGAACCCAGGTGCTTCTGCCACTCCTGGCTCATTGACAGAAGACACATCCAGGGGTGATTACCTGAAGTCTTTCTTTATTTCTCAGGAAAGATGGGCGATTCTGGCTTCTCTCCTGTTGGGATGGTAAAACCACCATCCTCTTGCTTACTTCTTACCTTCTGCTTCTAGATACTCAGACTACAAGACACCTAGGTTTACTTCTCACCTTTTTTTTTTTGGATGAGCTTTCATATCTGCAAGGACAGTATTTTGGGGATAATCTTGTAACTACCAACCAGGTGATGTCGAGGTGGGGACCCTGCCAACACCTCCTGCCACGTGCCACCAGAGACCACTGCCAAACCTGGACTGGACTGGGGGTCACTTGCAGCCTGAGGTGGGGTGGGTATGGTGGTAGGGGGCAGCAATGGAACTGTGGGTGGCCATGGGGTTGTGGGCTGGGGAGTAGGGCCTGGGGGCAGCCATGGTGTCAGGCCCCAAGGTATTAGGGTTGGGAGGAAGCACTGGGTCCCAGCCCCAGGGCTGGGGGCAGCACAGGAGGCTGGGCAGTGCCCTCGGTGAGCATGGCCCTGTCCCACAGCAGCCAGCGAGGCGAGCCAGGCAGGCCTGGTGCTGGTAGCCACATTCAGCTGTTCAGCCAAGGGTCCTGATCATCTGCAGTGGCTGTAGGGACCAGGAGGGCCAAGGCTGGGTTGGGTTGAGTCCAGCTCAACAGGACTCACGGCCAGGCACCATCAGGACTGTGGCGCAGCAGCAGCACAGCTCGGGCAGGGATCCAGGGTGAGAGGCTCGATGTAAAAGCAGCTCCCAAGGGAAGAGGCGGCAACCCGGCTGAGGTTTCTTCTCACTTTCTTCACAGTGTCTGTCTTCAAGGTCACCAGCTGTGCTCTGAGCTGGCCCAGAGCCCAGCTAGCCAAAGCCCCAAGAGACAGGTTGTGCTCAGGGTCCTGATAGTCTGCTCCATTCCCACTGAAAAACTTCAAAGTGTCAGAAAGAAGGAGAGGAGAGAGCATGGGCACCTCAAAGCTTGTGTGAAAGCAGACCCGAGGTTTCCTGTTGCAGGATAATTTAATTGTAAAATATGTGTCCATTTATCTATCTAAGCCCTAATGATTTATAAACCACTGATGAATTCAGCTTTAAAACACCTCTGTGATTGCCAGCCATGTTGCTATTATTCTGAAGTTCTATAGGGCAAACTCAGGCATGGTAATTTAAGTCCAACAATTTAAAAGCATCAGTTGAGTCTTCGTTTTGACATGCCTAGGACATGGTTGTGTAGAGGTTTGTGTGCTGGTAACAGCATTCCCCTTGTTTGCGTTGCTGTTGTGAATGGTTGGTGTCCACGGATTATGTCCTAGATGTCTCATTGCCCCCAGATAAGGAACAGGCAATTAGTAGCCATGAGGAGGAATATGATTTAACATTTTTTTATTACAGTGTATGGGTAGGACAGACTCTGCTGGTTTTAGCCATAAGATTATTTTTCTGTGGTTGTTGCCCCTTTCCCCCTCACTAGCCAGCCATGAGCTCCCGTATCAGGTGTGATGTGGATGGTCCAGGAACAGTCTCTCTCAGGTGGCAGTTCTGCTATAAATGGCCTGATCCCACAGGGGGAATGAATGACCTCTCAAGGGAGCTGAACCATGGTTGTAGAAAGGAACGTAATGTTTAAACTGGCATCTTCGTATTCTTTAAAAATAGTTGTTTTACATAACACTAAGTAATGTCTTTGGTGTGTAATATTATTAATCTGTAAGTGTCTCAATATTTATATCCTTTCCGGGAACAGTGGTATAGACATATATATAAGTAATAAGACATATATATATAAGACATATATACTTAGACATATATACATATATAGGGAGAGACATATAAAGGAAAATAAAGTTTCAAAGGTGCAAACAGTGGATTTGGCCTGCAGATTCACTCATCACCAAGACTTACACACCCAACCTGCATTTTACAGGCCAAAAACTTAACTGCAGAGACCTAGAGCTCTGTCGAGCACTGTCTGTAAAAGTCTGCGATGGCATAAACCAAGAGTTTTCAGAGGGGTTAAAATGTTAATTACATTACAATAAGAAGGGAGAGTGAGAGAATTGGAAATGCCCTAGGTATGTGTAACGAGTAAGTAATGGGAAAGACTGAAATGCATTAATATTAAACCTTCACTACATAACTCATCCGTATTGGACACAGCTGTCGATAAAATATGCCCTTACTCTTGACAAGTAGCTCCTGTGTTTTGCTTGTAGATTAGCTTGCAGCCCTGCTCTGTATTCTTTATCTTCATCACTGCACCAGTCCTTTAATTAGGCAGTGAAATCTTCTGCATAGTGATTAGGAAATCATAGTTAAGAAGGTGTTACAAAGAGGCTCTGGAAGCACTCAAAATAGCTTTCAGCTTTGGAAATTCCTCCATCTACTGTGGGAGGGAAATACGTGTAGGATTCAGAAGGGCATGTAAACTAACCTTTGCTCAGTTGATGTAGAAGATTCTTAGCCTTTAGTATAAGAATACTGTGCTTAATAAAAATTAGTCTGCAACTGAGTGTAGCTAGCAGTTGTTCCTTCTTGTCACCTGGCAAGCAGAAATTATACTGAGATTGCCTCCAGAAATTAAAGACATGTTCAACAGCTTCATGTTGATGAAGAATTTTGATTTCAAGAGAAATTATCTGACATTCAATCCAAATGTATTCAGAATTTCAGCTTACAGTTAAATAAAATCTAGATTTGTTCTTCGTAGCACTGCTTTTTGTAATGCCCCATATCCAGCTATTGTTGGTTTGGTTTGGTTTTCTGCTTTTGGAAACATATGTACTTCAGTAGGCAATCAACTAGTATTAACTGTTTAATTTCCCAACCTCAATCATTGACTGTTGCATATGAAAGTATATGCATATGCAGAGAAGCAGAGGAGACTATAACATTAGTGCTGTCAAAAAAAAAAGAGAAAAATTTCTTTTTCCTTGAGCTTCATGCTCATGATTTTTAGAGAGAAGTTACATTTAGTGGTTGTACTCAAAGACTCTTAATTCAATCTGGAAACTGTTGTGCTGCTGCCTGCAAGAAAGAGGCAAAATCAAGGCTTTGGTTACATGCTACATTGTTATATGTAGTACCTACATACAGACCAAATTATAAACCGAGAGAACAAGGAGGTTTGGGGTTAGAGACACTGGCTCAGGACAGCCCAGTGGTCAATAAAGGGCTCCTTAACTTCATCCTTCCTGCTGGCTGGCATAGGCTTGGTAGCCACGAGAGAAGGAAAGGCTTCCCAACCTGACTGTGTGGAGGCAGAAGATGGAGATCATCTGCTGAGGGGGAGATTGATGTTCTTGCTATAAATGTATGTGGAGAAAAGGAGGAAGCCACTGTTTTCCAAAGCATTTTCTATCTTGTTTTGCTTCATGTTTGTATATCTCTATGTTCCTTGTAGTTGCTGTCAGAAATGTCCGCTTTTCAAAGCAAGTTGTTTTTTTTTTGTGAAAAAAGACCCACAAAACTTGATCTTGGTGTAAAATTCTGAGTTGAACATCTAAATGTAACAAAATATACTAAACAAAGAGTGCTTTGTGCCCGTATGCTTTTTGTGGCAGTACTATTGAGCCCCCATAATTCCAGCGTACTTTTTTCTTTAATGAATGAGATGGCCAGAATCACGCAGGTCAAACTTCCTTTTTTTCTTCCCCTCCCTCTTCACAAGCATCTATAAGAAATGTTAGAAAGTGTGAGCATTGAGTTGTAGGTTTATTTCAGTGAATCTGGGTGGTATGCTGGAGAATCTTTATTCACAGCATACACAGGATCAGTGCTCATGATTAGAAGTTGCCGTCTTCCATCAGGGTTGCTGTGTAAGTGGTGTAGTGACTATGCCTTACCTCCAAGAGGAAACTTGGAGATATCTTCTTAGTGTCTATATGGCAACAGAGGTCAGAAGAGTCTTCATAGTTGGATGAATGAATACAACCTTTACTTTTGTGTGCAAACTTCACCTTGTTGTGAGTTGGGTTGGAAAGGCTTTGGCTGGTTTTTATTTTTCAGGGTGTTTTTTTTCATTTTTCCTTTCTGCTTTCTTTTGATATAATGCTATGAACTGCAGGGGGATATACTTTAAAAATAATAGGAACTTAGGCAATTTATATTGTAGCTTCTTTCTTACTGCAGTGGTAAAGAGTTCACTTTATTGCAGAGAACATATGACATATGATCTGCATTATTTGTTCATTTCTGGAAAAAACTTAGTGTTTTAAAACTGAGAACTGTACAAGGAGTTGTAAATATTGTGTGTGCAGGATTGAGTCTATTCATATCTGTTCTTTCTGTGTTTTCAAGAATGTGATATGTGTTATTAGGACAGGTTTATGATGTGAAAAATCTTAGTCTTTTAGAAATAGTTTTTCCTTTTTATGGAGCCACAGACCTCACTTTTTACTTTACTATTCCTGCTGCACAATGTGTTTGTTCTTTAAGGCTGTGAATAAAGTACAAGGGAAATCACTTGAACAGGTAATGAGAAGGGTCTCAGGCTGCATGAGGTTATTTTGAACACTGATCTCACTTTTTACTTACTTATATTCTGTGTTGGTATATCTTAAATCAAAAAATAGGAGATTTCAAGGCTAAAGTGCGTGTCTAGGATTAGAGAATTCTGGGATTAAATATATTTGTACTTTGCCACAATAAGATGCTCGAAGTTCCCTACACATTAAACAGAGAAGCTGGACAATACAGAGTCAAATTCAAAGTAAGCAACATACCGAGCAATAAAATACACCTCAGAGTCAGTGGATAACACTGAAATTTCTGTGTGTTGAAGAGAAGAACGTGAGAAAGAGGTGAAGGGAATAGGAAAAAAGGAAGATGAAGACGGTTCTGATGTTTTTCTTCCTTCCTGGCATAAGTGTCAACGTGAAGACTTGCAGTTCATTGTCAAAGGCTGCTGCTTGGCTCAGGTATCTTGGTAATGTGCTCAAGCAGGAGTGGGATTTTCTTGGAAGGCAGGAGAAGTGTTAATAGCCTTTTCTGAGTGGGGCTAGGGCACAGTTTAACTTGCTTGGGAGCATCTGCACAGAACTTGCAGACTTTTTTCAGAGCGTCTAGCTTGGGTTTCACGCCATTGCTGCTGGAGTCAGCCACTGAGCAGTCAATGGTATAAGCCCAGGATGGGAATAACAATGTACAGGGTAACAAGAGAGCTGCCTGGGACTGGGGGGACAAATACATGAGAGGAAAGAGAAAAAAAAGTAATGTTGAGGTGCTGCTACAAAATGACTGATATTCTCCTATGTGACCTGCTCGATGGCAGACCGCAGTTCTGTTCCTCCTCAGCCTCCCTCCTTTCAAACCCTACCTCTCGCTTCAGAGAATGGTTGGACATTTTTGCATTAAGCATTTCATGAGTATTTGCAAGCAGGGTGTAGATTCAAATGAGTAGCCTAACCTCAAGCTGCAGGCTAGGTAGCTAAGCGAGGCTGGGGTTGGGCTTTTCTACCCTCTGCTACTGAATCCAGACCACTCTGCAGCAAGTTTTATAGGGTGGGAGGGAGAACCGAGAGCATTTGCTTTTGTGACCTGCTGTGAATTAGGCTCCTTTGGGAGTGACAGGAGTTCTGATTCCCAGTCCTGCTTCAATGAATGTTTATGTGGCTGTCTAGACAAGTTCTCCTACACACAGGTGTCCAGGTACACTCGCACAGGCAAACTTTGAGACATCTGTTTACCAATTTGGTCCCTCACAGGGGTTCACCTATAATGGTCCTTTATAGGGTCCAACCTAGAGTGATCTTGATTTTAGTTTGGTCGTCAGTGTGTTACTGCCATTTTAAAGTAACTAACTTTGACAACTTTTTAATCCTCATTTACTACCTGCTAGATAAAACAAACATATGGGAAAAGGACATATGTCCAATTTTTCCAGTGCATTTTTTTCTCTCTCCTTTCCTTCTTTCCTTTCTTTCTTCCCTGCCCCCCCATAAGTGTGTGTGTGATGCCAGTGGAGGAAATTGGGAAGGTTACCATTCTTTCATTTCCTAGTGTTTTATATATTTTTGATTATTCATTCCCTGCATTATTAGAGTTACAGTAGGTAAGTTGCATTTCATAGGAAGTACTCATTGCTATCATTTTTCCAGAGAATGTGTTATTTTTTTGTTCAAAAATACTACTAGTAAAATATATAACAACACATAGGTCCCAAGAGTTATGAACTAAACATTTATATTTAGGCTTCTGAATAATAGTGATTATAAGGTAACAAATGGCATCCTCCAGGAGATTCTGAGTTCTGGTATTAATGGCAGTTACTTAACACAGTGAGTTTTTTGCAAAACTTCAAAAACTCTTAACAAAAGGAAAAAAATCTGAGTGTTCAGGCCAGAACTCATAGCAGTTGCTTTGACTTTTTCTCTGAAGTTACTTTATAACTTGTGACAAATCTACCGTTCATTTTTTTTAAACTCTTCACCAGGAATGTTAAACACCTGAAAAATCTGAGTTTGTGTATAGAGGCATAAATAATATTCTATCCATTCTTTTACAGCTTGAAAACGTAGAATGTTGAAATGTAATGGCTTGGCCACGGACTGATTCCTCATGCTTACGTTTTGAGATGGCAGGTTCTTTTTGAAAAGAGGACAATCAGTGCCGTACTTTCTCAAGGCTTGATTGCGTGTATGTAATCTGCTGCAGGCAGGTTTAGGCAAATAGGGCAGGCTAATTCTGCACGCACTTTATGGCAGTGCTCAGAAGTGTTTCCATTGGAATTATGCATTACTTGGATAACCTGGGAGTATCCCCTGCCTGCTTTACTTTAGAAGAACAGTAGAAAACAAATGAGGGAATAATTCATTGCATTGTATGTTTCTTTGTTGCATTAATTTCGCTTTGTGTCCTAGATTGAAATGAAAAAGGCAGTGGTAGTGTACCCTTGTACCAGCTAGACATATATATTAACATAAAGGAAACTCTGAAAAGTTCAGTATTCCTGAAAAGTCTTCCCCATACTGTCTATCATTGAATTAATGTACAAGCAGATTTTCTTAGGCACAGCATTCACACTCACATAATCATAAAAAAAATGTTCTAGGGCTGTGTTTTTTCCACTTCTCCCTTCAACATTGTTCCATTTGAAGCATCTTCCCCATTCCATTTGCTTTAGTAGGTATGTGTGGTGGGGGTGAGAGTGGAAGAGGCTGATCTGCTCATCTTCCTTTTAAGACACACACTATACCTCGGTGACACTAGTCCAAAGTTGGTCGCAGTTCTAAGCCAGCTTAATAAAACCATTTTTTTGCAACTCATTCAACTTGTTAAAATTCAGTCCTTCATCTATAATAAAATCACATTGAGCACAATAAATCTTTCATGCGAAAGATTCATCTGTGGTGGTGTTCGCATCTACAGTAGCAGTATTTTATTTTAAACTTAAAGCATCTTTTTGAACACGCTATATGAAACTCTAAAATAATTAATGTATCTTAAATAATTAGGCTTTGGCAAAGTTGAATTCTCTCAATGACAGACAAATAACTTCATTTACACTATTAGAATGTATTTATTGCAGTCAGCTGCACTGCCAAGTTACGAAAAGGTGTGTGAAAACACTCTGTCGCTGTGTAGCCTCTAGCATGTAACATTGGAAAATGAATTTGTAACTCGATGAATTAAGACTTTTTGCCTAAAGGCAGAACTAGTAGGCGTGCATTTCCCATGCCTGTGGGGGTACGTACACCAGATCTGTCACTTAATCCTCTGCTCCTTTCTTTACTAATGGCTGTAGTACATATTTTGCTTTTTTTTAAGTTTTGTTTCCATAGTTGTTAATTGTCCAGCTTTTTTTTTACTTGGTTTTAATCTTCCAGTTATTTAAGTAATATCATTTAATATATATATTAAATTATTAATATATATTTAAGTAATATCATTAAGTAATATAATCTTTCATCCCTATGTGTCCTGACAAAGTAAACCCACCAGAAAAACTGCCATTTTTCTTCAGAAAAATAAGAAAGCTAATTAAAAATAAACTGTATTTTTTAAATGTGATGTGCCAGTCACTGCTGTTTTTCATAGCTATATAGCCCTTCCAGATAAAAGATCCACATGGAGTAGTCACTTATTGGGCCAGAGTATGTGGAGTTTCTAACACTGCAGGATGCACTGAATGGCTTAACAGCTTCTGGAGAACGCTTAGGGGCACTTTCAACAGTGCCATTAAAAGAATTTTATGTTTAAAGCAAATTACACTCCACGCTTCAGATTTTAACCCTGAGTTATTCCTACACTTTGAATGTAGGCATATTTTGAAAGCCTGAACTTGGACAGCAGAGATTTTTCTGGATTCACTAAAAAGCATTGGTGAGAAAGGCAAGTGACTGTAGAGGAATTATTTTCAATAGATCATGAGAAAGCTGTGAAAATTAGGGTAAACAGAAAGGGTGGGGAAGACGAATGGATGATGCCACAACTGTGCTTAGTCCTAGTTCTTACAGCATGGTGAAATAAACTGGCAGAACAAGCCACTAAAATAGCTTCCTTGTGGATTTAACTCCTTGTCCGAAATCTGGAGGTGAAGATATTACATAAATGAGGAGAAATAGATAATTTCTTTGCATGTTCTTAGCAAAGTGTTTTGACAATTAAGACTGGAACAAAGTACAGCTGGAATCAAATATTCATGTACACTTAATTGCTTGGTCATTATTGTTATAGAAATGATTTCACCCTTGGGACTGCAGGTACCTTTGGCATTTCCATTCCCAGCAAACAGCAGCACAGTTGACTTCCATTGCAGGATATTTGTGTGGCAGAGACAGGATTTATTTGGTGCAGACATCAGTATCTGGAGGTTACTTCCTGGGCTTTTTAGGTAGGTGAAAACTTCTCTGTCCACTGAGAGATAAAAATGCAAGCCTAAATTCAGGACAAGAGGACACAGCCTCAAGCTTCGCCAGGGGAGGTTCAGGTTGGACATTAGGAAGAATTTCATCTCAGAAAGGGTTATTAGACATTGGAATGGGCTGCCCAGGGAGATGATGGAGTCACCATCTCTGGATGTGTTTAAGACAAGACTGGACATGGCACTTAGTGCCATGATCTAGTTGGCAGGGTGGTGTCAGGTCAAAGGTTGGACTCGATGATCCCTGAGGTCTCTTCCAACCTGGTTGATTCTGTGATTCTGTGATTCTTTCACTTCCCCGCCCCCCGCCCCAAAGTACTATTTTCCCATTAAGCACTGCATAATGAATTAGCCTATTTTTCTGTGAACTACAATGAGCATCAAAACTAGGCTGTACAGAAATTCCGAAGCAACATTTGGTACTCGAGAAGGCATAGCTCCAATGGTCAAAGTGGAATATCATCTTCACGAGCCAGCCGGAAAGCCTGACTTTTTATTTTGGGTGTGGTTAATGTGACTTTATGTTTCCAAGTCATAGGCAACTTCGAAGTAGATTATTTTGAAAGCTTATTAGGGAAAGTTTAATGTGATGGACCTGTTAGTGACTGCTACAGGCTACTAAATCACACCAGAAACCATTTATTGTTTGTTGGGGAAAATAACAGTGAACTATTAGGAAGTAGTTCTGTCTATGGCATGCTGGAGGTTTTGTGCTGCCAGTTGTTATTTCTGAAACCTGGCAACTATCGTTATAACGTCAAATATTGCCCCCACCAGCAGTTTCCCGTCAACAGTAAGGCTAGAACAGAGAGATAAACAAGAACTGAATCAAACGTTTGCTCCCAATGGCCACCACATTTATTATCGATTTTGCTCTGCAAGCACATAAATCTAAATCAAAGTACCTAGTTGTTCAGATGTACTTACAAAAGGAGTATTTAAGGAAACTAGCGTGCGCCCCGAGAAGAACAAATTTTTAATACTGGAAAGAGGAGAAGAGAGAAGAATAAATTCACTGTGCTGCTCTTGTGTCCCAGAAATAATTATACTTCTTTAAAGGACTCTTACAGTATACCATGGTGACACTAGGTGTGAATCCCAAACGGGTGGGGATGCAGTGCTTAAATAGAAAATAATTATCGATAACTGTGAACTATAAAACCCACATTCTGTGTTCACAAAGACACAATTTCACAATCTAGAGGAGGGAAAGGGGAGAGGAGAGACAAGATTTTTAAGTCTGGGCCAGTGAAAATGAAAAATCAGTTACTACACTAGGAAGAAAAAGGAAGTTGTTTGTAAAGGCTATATCCAGCCAGCAAGGGCAGTCCAGAAAGAGTTTAAAAATATTAGGAGCAAAAGGAATCCTAATGATTTTTATTATAAATAGTAGTCTGTAAAGAAGGATGTGGAAAAGATACAAGGACTAGAGACCGTATTCGTATTTTGGGGGAGGAAGAAAGGCAGACAGCTAATGCAGCTGCATTATGTAATGCTGAAATATTTTGTGTTCTAAAAGGAAAGGGATACTAATGACTGTGTAAGTAAAACCATACTGGGTTTTTGCTTAAAACTGTCTTAAGATGAGATAGAGGTTGGTCACCCAGTTGTGGAGACAGCATTTCTCTCTTGCCTTGTTATTGTGCCAGTGACACTTGACTCTCTGAATTCAGTCTAAGAAGATCTTGTGGTCTCTGTCTGGAAACAAACAGACAGAAATGTCACGTTCTCTTCTGCATACTCACTTCGTCTGCCTCCGGGAGAGTTCATCCAGCTTCTTGACTCGCAGTCTGTATCTGAAAGGACTCTCTCTAATTGGTGATTAGCTTGCATCTATCAATCTTATTGTTAGGAGGATTGACAGTTGAGGCAGATGTCCGAGCTTATTCAATTAAGGCTCCAGTGGCATCCATTGCCAACCTTATGTCAGATCAGTCCCTTCAAATGCAATTTGCAAAGCTTGAAGCAAGAGCTTTTTCCATACATTTTCAAACCTGTTCTCTTAAAAATATTTTCTACATTTTTCTGTTAATTTTTCTGAGTGCGGTTGGAATCTAATTTTAATTTTATCTTCATTTTGTTATGTACTGGTCTAGAGCATGGACTCATTATATTTTTATAGCGTGAGCTCTTTTAAATGTGTCAGACTAATGCTTCATGATTCAGTAGTCAATATCCATAGCTGGCATTTCCAAAGGTATTATTAGCTATGTGCAGGTAAACAATTCCTTTTATTTATTTTTAAATTCAAATCCTTTATGTGAATCCCACAAAAGAGTTTAGTTTCTCATTCAAATAAATGAGTCTCTAGCCAGATAAAATCTACTTGCAGTGTGACTATTAAGGTGGTGAATAAATGCCTTTTGTACATCAGAAGGATTTCATTAACAAGTCAGAAAGGGCATTTTGACTTGTTTCCAACTTGGTACAAGCCTTTTTCATTCTCACTCATCAACACAAAGACAAGCAAGAGATTTGGCTTTATAATGTTTCAGAAAGCCACAACAAAAAGGTGTGCATGTGTGTATTTTTTTCAGTTGCATTGCAGGGTGGGGGGGAATAGATGAAGCTACTTCATTTTTGTCTCCTGAAAACTACTGAATTATTTCAGAAGCACTGGGATTCTTGTGCAAAGATTTCATTACAAGTGCCCTCATGAGCAACCTGTTGATGTCATTAGCCGCCTTTGTGAGCTGGAAGGAAGTTGTACTTCAGAAGAAGCTGGAAAGGATTTAAAATGCTAAAAAAAAAAGTAGAGATTAGAACATCAATGCTGCTTCTATCTTTGTAGCATGCTGGAGTGCTACCACTGATGAAAGTAAAAGGTGCAGCATAATATTTCATAACTCTGAGGGAAGTGATCTGACTGGTAACTGAACTAAGAACTGATATTCAGACAAAGATCAGCCTGAATAGTCTTGGATCACCATTTTTATTTTTGTTTCTTGTGTTCATTGTAGCACCATCACATTGTTATATTTTCAGAAACAACAAAACCGTATTTGTATTCAGTCTTCTTGTGCCTCTTCTCTGCTGTCCCCTTTTCATTCAAAGGCATTGCATATAAGTGGAGTGTCTGTATAGATTATTTGAACAGTTTGAGTCCCTAAAGGGGGGGAAAGGAATTGAGAGAGATTTAATTTCATTTTTATACTGGTACTAGATAGTTCTGTTGTATTTTGTGCAGTGTATCATCTGTAAACTAGTTACTGGCGTGCCTGTGTTGGATAATTGAAATGCTCAGTGCAAAATTCTCTGCACAGTATGTTTGCAGGTATTTCATTTGGCTATGTCATATTTCCTTGAAAACCCAGTTTCCTTTTTGTGTTGATATTCTAGTCTGGGTTTATGTGTGTGCCTGCTTTTTCTCTTATGTGATCCAAGTACTCTATTTATGGAGGCTCATTTTTCTTCAGACTGAACTGGTGCTCTAATTGGTTCCATAGCTCATATCTAGCAACATCTTTCAAAACTGCAAGAGAAGTTATGGCTATATCCCAAAATATTGCACACAGGACTTTAATCAAACTGAATTTAAAATGCATTTTAAAAATATGGTACATATAATGCCATAGCCTATTTAACTTTTTAAGTTGTATGGGTAACAATGTCTGAAGGAGTTCCAAAAGAAATAATTCCTTCCTTTCTGCTATGAAGGAATTTTTTCTCCTGAGAAGCACTTCTGTTGTTCTTCAGTTTCCAAATAACCTTGAAGATTTATAGGCTGAACAAGTGGGGCGTACTTACTGAGAGTGTTCAGGGTCAGAAATTGAAAACTTGCTTTTTTATAGTATCCCAAGAGTTTATGTAGAGGTTTTATGTCTTTCTTTATTCCAAGGCACACCAAGCCTTCTATGTTTCTTTTAACAGAATAACAGTACCAGATTTTTGTCATTTTTATCCTTATGTATAAGCAAAGCCTCAAGACCAAAAGAGATTTTTGGCATCAGTTTTATGAAATACCATGACTTGGTTTACATGGTTATTTCGTGCCTGCATGCGTATGTGTGTATTGCTTTTTACCTGATCTCGAAGGGTTAACCTTTCACCAGTGGTATTCTCCATTTCCATGGGCATTGTTTATGACTGGCAATAACTGGTTAGGGCCAGTGGAAAGATTAAAAAAGCTCATTGGCATTTGAATTAGGTCCACCTGGGCAGTGTAGTAGATATACTAAAGCAGCTAGCCAAGCAAGACAACAGCTTTGCCAAGTGGGCTCAGGACCAGCTGAAGGATCATCTAGCATTTTGACAACACTGACTGCCAGGTTCTTTGACAGTGGCTGGGCACTGACAATCTGGAGAAAGCAGAATGCTGGACGCAGGTACAAGTGATAAGAGAGCCTCCTGTCTCAGAAGCCAGGATCTGTACAAAGAGGAGGAGAGTGAATGCGCTTAGCAGTTTTGACCATGTGTTGCACTGCAATCAAGAGTAATGAGTGACACCAAAGAAGCGCTTATAGATGTGATGTGATTTGACCGACTCTGTGTATTCGGGCTATGTTAAGTACAATTGAGATAAGAAATTCTGAAAATTTCTCTCTTTTGCTTCAGCTGAGGCTTAGCAAAGGTAAGCTACAAACCTGGAGCTCTGATTTATTGTGCTCAGGTAACTGGGGTTTGTAAGTAAATACACAGAGTCCAGAAAAGCTATTGCCGTTTTTTTTTCCTCTGATACAGTGAGAAAGTGAAAACTCAAATCTTTGTGGAATCCTTTCCCAAGGGAAGAATATCTTCCTAAAAGCTTTTCTAGAAAACCTAAAGTCAGAGACTGCATCTGGTGTCTTTTCACACTGAGGAAGCTTAGCAATAAATGGATCCTGGCGGGGATACAGGCATAGCAGCGTAACCAGATTGGATCCCAGAAAAGCTTTACTAGAACTGATGTCGGGCAGAAGCAGAATTAAGCTGCTTCTTTCAGCTCTGGAACAATGTGTTCAGAAATGCGAGATTTAAGGCTTGTTGATTCCCAACCCAAGCTGAGTCACTTATTATCCGGTTGCGCTCAGGGCAGCCTAGCCTCAAAAGGTTTATTGGCACAGCACAGTGGCGTGGTAATGCGGCTAGACTGCTTCCAGAACAGGACGGACAATTTCCCGCAGCACTGTATGGACTTGCTATTCTGGGACCTCTCTCTTGATCTTCCTTCCGTGCTCTAATTACGTAGCCACTAATTCTTCTGCATCCTTCAGTCAGAGGAGGACTGTGTCATGCTGCTGATTTAGTAATGCACACTGCCTCTTTATAATGTTAAAAGTGCTTTGGTCAGCACTTGAAAATTTAAGTAGCTGACATTAGTCACTGTCACTAGAGATGTGATAGTTTCAAATGGTTTGGGGCTTGTTCGGGTTGGGGCTGGGGAGGAAAATATGGGGTGCCAGTCAGATTGCATTTTAACAGACTAGAACTGCAGGTAGTCAGTCTGTTGATAGGCAGTTGATAACATAAGGATTGAGGATTTTAGCTTTGGGCCCTGCGTCTTGTATTTCTCTGCCTCACTTTTCTGTAATTATAACTGTGAACACGATGACGTAATTCACTGGAGTATTGATGCCAAATGCAGTAATGCTTTTCAGTGGCAAGTGGCAAGGACTGCGAAGTGTCTAAAAATATATATATATATTTTGAGCACTATCTGCTCTTGTAGAACAAGAGGGCACTTTCATTATGTGAACTTATGTTATAGTTTGCACTATGAACAGGTAAAGTTCAAGAGGGTTCCAGTCACCGTTGACTGAGTGGTTAATGGCCACATGGTAAAGACAACATCCATTTCTCTTAAAGAAATCATCAGTTTAGACCTCAAGTATATTTTTAGTTCAAGTGGGAGAAGAATATGTATATATGAACTAAGGCCTGATTTATTTTATAAGCAAACTGATGTTTTCTCCCTTGTTGTTAAGGCTGCTTTAGAGTGCCTGTAATATGTTATCACCAATGAAATCTTTCATTGAGAAAACTCATGAATGGAAGAGCGGAATTCTAAATGATGGTGCCAGCGTTATGTTGTCTCCTATCATTGATACGGTTTGTGCACTGCACATGTGATAGTGTTCACAACTCAAAAGCGAAGCAAGAGGAAAGAACATATTTCACCTGCGGTGGAAATCTGATAAGCTTGGGCTGTAAGCTTCTGGGTTTCTGTGACTTAGCTGGGTAAAGAAAGATCTTGTTTTGCATTTGTTTTTCCTACTGTTCATAATGCCAGATTCAAAGGTCTTATGGGTAGAACTGTGTAAATGGTAAAATGTTAATGGTAGGGTGGTAAAACAGGCTTATGTATCTGAAAATTGCTCACACCTTTTATAGTGGAGGTTGCGTGACATATAAGATCACACAAGTTTGAATGAAAGATTTTTGACAGCAACATATTTAAAAGGACAGTATTTTAAGGGGGAAATGTAATTTTCCCTACTAAACATGGTAACTCTTGCTGCGTGGAAGTTCTCATTTACGTTTGGTCCATGAATTACACACACAGAGGTATGGAAAAAAACATTGGAGAGCTTCCTCTAGAGGTGATTGTAGATAGGTCCTTAAACCAAAACCAGGAGAAGGAATCTCATGATGGTAATTTTCTAGTTAATAGACAATTTTCAGCAAGCCTGTGTTGCAAATAATATTGAGTAGAAAAGGCGATCACTGAATCTCTGTGGTCACTGATGTTTCAGTCCTGAAGGAGGTACAGTCTGTGCTAGCTTTATTGGATAGCAGAGGAGGCTTGACTCCTTCAGATTTTTTTGTCTCTTCTTCAAGTCATTGCACACCCACTTGTTCCCTATACACGTGCCCCATGGAAAGTGGTTGATGCCTCAGGCACCTTTATCCCAGCATAGTGACTTGCCTTGAGTTAGAAGCAGTATTTGCATGACAAGATTATGAACTGAATGCAAATGTTGTTTTTCAGCTGAATTAGTTCCCTGGTATTCAGTGTGCAGCCAAGTGAGTGCTCACACTGGTATAAAGTAAGTGGTGTTACAAGGGCAAGAAGAAACAGAAGCAGCGGCTCCTTCTGAAGAGTTAATTGGGGAAACATTGCTGCAGCGTTTCAGCAATCACACTAAAAATAGTTGTTATTATAGTAATTAGTCTATTGTTAGCATTCCCTTTTTTCTGTCCTCTTAAAAGGGCTCTGAAAATGTTCTTGTCCTACAGTCTGGCAGTCTGGTACTGGTGGTTATCCATGAGTCCTTATTGTCTGCTGTCCAAACTACCTCCACATCTTTCTGAGGTGTCTGGCTACTGCCTAATTACTCAGCAGTTCTAGTTATCCTCCTTCAGTGCCTCCATAAACCCAGCTTCTTACCATAAGCTCCTGTTCTAGCTGAATATGTCCAGACCCTCTCAAAAACACAAATTACCTTTGCTCTGTTCCTTTTTCTTATCTGCCTCCTGCATCTCTCAGCCTTCCCTGAAACCCAGCTCCTCATTATGCAAGTTCACAGTGTTCATTGCCTCAGCCTCTTCCCTCAGCTAACAAGCTGGCATCCATTTACTCCTTAGACACCTTCAGCTTCCATTTGCCACATCCAGCACAGCTTGAAGCAGTTTGTTTTGCTGTAAATTGGAGTTTATGGTAACATACAATGTATTTGGAAATGTCACAATATTTAAATAACAAACTTCCATGCCCATAAATAACAAAAAAAAACCCTTAAGTAGTAGTAACGAGATGACTCTGTTTCTGCAGTCTTAATGACATGTATAGGTCCTTGTCGGCATCTGAAGTCTCTTTAGGAAACCAGAAAGCTCTCCTAACTTCAGTGGGTCTTAGATCAAGCCATATGTTTTCAGACAGGCTGCCAGACCACCCACCATCATCCATCTTCATCTTCTATTTATTTTTATTGTGACAACTTCAAATTACATTTTCCCTATTTTATTCTCAGAACTTATTTTGCTTTTACAACAATCTCGTCAGATAAAGTATTTGCAAAGGAACAGATGGTGATCTTATTTTCTGTGCTGTGAAAGGACAGCACTTCTCAGTTTAGTAAGCAGTGAGACCCTTGTGGTATTCAGTGCATTTAGAAGGATAAATCAAGCAGCAGAACACAGAGACAGTCCCTTTTCCATTAATCACTACAGCAGCAACTATATGTTATTTCTACAAAAGGCTGACTTCACATCTTGGCAGTTGATGCAAAGAAAGAGTTGGTAGTGACACACCTTTCCCACTGGCCACTAATCCATTTTCAGTAAAACTAAGTATTTAATGAGAATATGTGTTTTCTAGAACCACTATTACTCTTCCATTTATTACTGTTCCATTTTCTATGTTGGGAGCATAGAGCATAAAATAACTGTTTACTATTGGATAAAACAACTTTTGCAGTACAGTATCTTTACAGATGAGTGGGTAATTTCTGGCAAAGTGGGTAATTTCTGTATCTCAAATTGCAGTTAGGAGAATAAAGATCCTTCTCATCTTGAAATACAGTTCAATAAGAATAGTACTTCTGGAAGTCTGATCTGTAAGAAGAAAGTCTAGAGGATGGAAATACTTGATCTTTTTTTCTCATTGAATCACTTAGCATGTTCATTCATACTAAATAAACTATGTTGCAGGGTTTCTTTCTGTTCTTGGTAACTACCATAACACATCTTGAAGTGACATACTTTGTAATAATTGGGGAATGCTCTTCTTTTTATTCTCGCTTTCTTATGAAGATCGCACCTCTTAATGGTAACTGTCAGAGAGGGAAAGACCTAATGATCTTATTGCCTTCATACCTATATATTGATATATGAAAGCTTAAGAGGTCTATTTCTTTTATTTTTTCAGATTATATATTTCAGAAGTCTCTCCAAGGGCAGTTTAATAAGTAAAATGGAGTTCTCAAGTGTCTGAAAGTTTAAAAAGAAAAATTAATAGCAGGGCTTTTTTTAAGAAAGTATTTAAAGCCAGTTTAAACTTAAGCTTTAGCTTCTATGATGGTGAATGTTAAGTTCAATAACTGCAGAGGATAAAAATACTAATTGTTTTGCACACATATATGTGATGAGAGAAGTTCCAATAAATATCCCATGCCACATATGGCTTGTTCAATGTCATCAATACTTGTTAGTCTTGAAATAGCTGCTACTTCATTCTTCAAAGTGGAATTTAAGAGCTGTGTGAATAGGAGGTTTGTGCAACAAAGAACTTGCTAACCTAGAAGATGGGTTCATGTCAGCGTGGAGTAAGTAGGATTTTGTATTTAGTTTCAGTAAATTTCTTAAAAGGGAAATTTTGTAAAATCAAGGCTTATGACTGTACCAATTCTGACTACTGTAACAATATCTGATGAGCACTGTAACAATTACTAGACTTGATATTAAAACCCAAGATATTCTCAATGGCTTGTTTCTTTCCTGTTTGCAGATCTTTTATTTTTATATATGTGGCTTTTTAGTTGTTTCTCAAGACTATTGGAAGGAAGCAGATGCATTTTAGTATAAACTTCAGATTTTTGTGCTTATGTGCCCATACCTTATTACTGAGTTTGGCTCTTCTGCTGAAGTTGGCTGACAAAAATATATGGTGGGATTTTTTTCATGGTCAGCAATATTTATACAGCCTCGAGCCTTTTGTGCATTTCTCGTTTGATAGTAAAATTACTCTGCGGTGCTCTGCTGGCCCTCTACCTGAGAATTTGCAGAATAATTCCTCTGTTTTGTTTTGTTTTTTTTTTTTGTATTTATTTTTATTTCCATAGTTATGGACTCTATAAATTGTTATAAGCTGCTTCCAGTACTGTCTAATTGATTATGCTACTTCTAAGCATTTAGGTCAAGTGTCTGCTGACAACTTCAGTGAATAAGAGAATAGATAGGAAGATACAAAGTATCTTGGAGTTGTGTTTCATGTTTGTGTGTGTCCAAATTGATCACAAGTTGTCTTTGCCTTCTGACTGCTGAAATAAATTTTATCTCGAGAGTGTATATACTACAGTGCCAGGTACCAATAAGAGAACTGCAGTCACAATTAGCACGTGAAGTCACCACTGCACTACTGCCTGTATTTTAGTGTCTGTTATTTTAATTCATTTTAACAAGCACTTAGGAAAACATATGTCAAATAATATTTAATTTTAACACAAAGCCTGGCAATAACAAAGTGGCAACATAATCACCCCTTTATAATATATAGCATAACTGGTGACCCCAGAAGAAATATAGCAATTTAATTAGCTTAATACATTCTTCTGACAAAAAGATCCACAGAAGTACCACGTAAGAAACTTAGGAATGGTAAAAGATGGTAAAAAAGCATGGAGGATGAACTCAGCACTCTTTGGGTTCTGAGGCTTTTGTCATCTAGAAATACAATGATATCTACTAGAACATTCTTTTTTGGTCACATCTGGGACAAGACTGAAGTAAGCAGACTCATCAGCTAAGACTGGTACAATTAACTCGATTTGCTGAAGTCAGAAGAATAACTCAGAGGGTTACATTTAGATGTATGTTTATGCACCCTTATTAATTCCGTAGAAAAGAGATGTTGTATGAACATTGGCAATGGAAAGTAGAGAATTTAGTTCATAAAGTAGAAAAATGAGTACACATCTGCTTCTTTTATACTACTTCGTGTATAGGCGGTGGGTATATCCACAACAGTGCTTGGTAAATGCCTTATGTGTAGAAATAGGGAGGAAATAGACTATTTTAATGTATCAGTGTTTTTATGAAATGTATTGATATGTTAATATTTCATAAAACAATATCTCTCAGAGGAAGAGTGTTTTAAATTATTTTTGCAGTCTTCTGCCTCTACCCACTGAGTTATAGCTTTGACTATAACAATAAATTATCTTGTACTTATTTTGCTGAATATGGAAATATAATTTATGATCTTCTGCCAATTAGCTTTTCTCCTTAGTAGTATTTCTGAAGCATTCATTGCTGTTGTAAAATTCTATTAAGAAAATACAGACTGTTAGACAAATTTGCTTAATTTTTCTTGAGACTATAGCAGTGTTTCGCTCAGTAAGCTGGGAAGAGAGAGAATGTAATTTGTACTTTCCAATGCTTTTGATTTGAACTGATTGGTATATTCTTTCCAAAAAAGCAGAGTAAGCTTTATTACAATACAAACATGACCTTCAGGAAAAGGTTAAAGATATCTTTAACAAACTACTTTCCCAACCACTCAAAAACAAACAGTTAGGGAATGACTGGGCTCAGCTCCTCAGGTAAGTAGCCCTCATTAATTGGCTGTTACTGACATGCTCATTACTATCAGACAACTGACAATTGCTGATATTAAATCTGGAACAAGCATACACAATCAACCAATGAAATTGAAATGCCAGAATTAAGATGCTGCTAGTTGGCTTTTATAGATAATGAGGAGATTTCTGTAGTCACACTGGTAGTTGCAAGTGGTTTAATGGGATCCTTTATGGGGTTTATAATTAGTAAGATCATGTGGTTTAATTATTTCTGGCATCTTAATATGATCTTCATTCTTTTCACCTTTCACTTGAGGAGACTCATTACTTTTCTCCAAGGATCCAGTATGATAGACAAAATGTCAGAAATAATTAAAACTAATGATGGCCACACACAGAGAAGTGTTGAGCAGGAATTCAGTCTACATGGTATTCAGAATTCCCCTTGGAAATCTGAAATTAAATGCTTCCCAGTCGTATTCCGAGCCCTTCTCATCAGCTTCGTAGTTTCATCAGTTTGATAGTGTTGTGCTTCTTTGGTGCCCTGATTTATCAGTTTGTGGGAAAGAGGTCAAACATTTTATGTTCTCACATTGTTTAGGCTGTCTTTATAACTCCCTGGATAGAATGATTGTTTTGAGATAAAAGTGCCTTCAGTTTAAAATCCAGTGTCCTGAAATTTGTTGTCATGGTCCCCAGGTCCCTTTGGCAATAAGAACTACGCTTATCTCTGCTGTAACATTGATATGGCTTTTACACCAAAAATTAATGTTATTTGAAAACATAAATTAGGATTCTTTGCAATTCTGACTCATTGTATGTACTCCAGCAGTTTTGCCTTCATTAGAGTCTTGGCTAATTTTCATAACAGCCATATGAGTAATAAGGTTTTTCTTAAAACTAAATCATTACAACATAGTAGATACTAGATTTTCTATTCAGAACATGAATAAATTAGAATAAGATACTGTCTTCAAGTGGAATATGAACACTCAGCTCTTCTTTGAGTCTTTTGATATCTTTCCCCGACATCGCTGATTTTGTTTCTTAGCGCTGCCTGTAGCTCAGGCTAGTTGTGACTGGTAAGGGCAACTAGATTGTTAAAAACCAACCACTCAAAAACCTCGGAATTGAAAATGAGAGGCTCTGCCCTTTCCAGATGGTTATGCTGGGCTGAGGCCTTTTACACTTACTCAGGGGCACCTTTCATTTGCACCTCTGAACTTTTTCCTCCCCTGGTGAGTGGCCGCAGGGAGGGAAGTATGCCAGTGTGTTTGATCATGGGATGGGGAAGAGCTTAAACCAGAAGCTTTGGGATTTACAGCCAAGCTTTTTAGAACAACTACTTGTCTGGCAGGTCTGTTTGCTTCAAGCCTTGAACCACAGAGTGGGCAAGCCATGATCCAGTTGTGGAGCTTGTGTGGGAGAGCATGGGCAGTGGAGGGGGAAAATTTAGCACGGGAGTTGGACATTCAGACACTCACAGTATTGTTTTTATACAATGTATACATCAGACATAAACAGCTCTCTTTGTCACACTTGCTGTGTGGGCAAAGGAGAGGGGTGGTGGAGTTAATTGTGGAGAGCACATAGTCACACTAGCTGATGGTGCAGATCTGTCCCAGCGGGGTTCTCCTCAACCAGATAAATTCTAACCAAGAGGCCTGGTAGTTCTCACATTTTAGCAGTGCTTCAGAGAAAGAAAACTGAACAAGGCAAAATATATGGCCAAAAATACTAAGTTCTGCTGGTATTCTGAAGTAAAAAGTTTGTCCCTCAAACTGTAAGTGCTGGATCATGTATTTATATTTTATATTGATTTGTAACTAATATTATCAATATGAGCTGCATTCTTCAATGCACAATTGCTTCAGGATCTTCACTAGAAATCCTGTTTCTGTAACTTTTTAGCCACAATTAGAAGTGACCCTATATGTGATTTATGTAAAAAAACTAGGAACAAGGTCTAAGCATGATATTACTTAAATACTGATTTTGAAAAGAATGTTTTCTTTAACCCCTGAACCTCCCTTTCCTCAGATCTTCTTAGTGACCAAACTTTAGAAACTCTAAATCCAAGTGGAATGGTTACAAATGTTCTTAATTTCAAACACATGAGAATCTTTGATGGTATGAGTCTATTTCTGTCTTTTTAAAATTCATTTTGTCTCTTCCATATGAGATAAATATAAACAATGTTTGGAAAGTGGGGTATTTTGCAGACTGACTTGGCTTCTTGGATACCTAAACTTCTTAGTTGTAATATATGTCACTTTCATCTAAGACCTACAAAAGACCTATTAATAAAGTCAAGTAAGCATTAAGAATGGTCCTTCCTTCACCTAGAGCTATCAGGGCTCCTTCCCTTTTCTACAGTATTAGGAACAGTGTCATTTATCTTCTGATGCTGAATCCCCATCTTTCACACTTGATGAAGCCTTGCTTCAGGATAAATCTTGTGGCATTCTGCTTCATCTTTCATAAACGAAATGCTGTTAATAAACCAATTACACACAGGCTGCATGGCATTGCTAGCAATCTACCGCATGTATCTCCTGGTAGGTTTAACTGATGTTACTTTTAATTTTACTTATCAGATCTAACTTTTATCCCTGCCTTTTTGACAGCTGTGACTGAAGTGGAAATTGATTCTAGCTTTTTAAGAGCACTTTGTCATTAGGCTTACATTGCTGTATTGAAAAGCCACAGATAAAAGGTGCTGATGGACAAGGCGCAAGGATTAAAACTATGCCCCATTTGTTTGTATGTGAAGCAATAGATCTGCAAGACTGAGTTCATTTTCTCCTTGCTATTGTTAATGCTGTTCTGGAAAATGAAAATAGAACCTGCTTCTTTCCCAGTATTTTTTTCCTTCAGTGCATTTCCATTTGTGAGATTGTTCACCAGTGCTAAAACTGCATGCCCTATTTTTTTATGAAGAAAAAGCAGAAATTTTTTCAAAGAGAATATTTATATCCACAGAGTAATGGAAGAGAAATGTAAGAGAAAGTACAGGAAGAAGACATGAAATTTTGCACCCAACATGCTGTTGAAGTGCCAAGCTTGCACAAAAAGATTGTTCAACTTTGACTGGAGAATATACAAAAAAGTTAAGCATTACTGACAGCCTAAATAACAACTCCCACCTTCACCCACACACAACACAAGCCAGTGTTGGTTTATTTTTCTTCTGTTTGGAAACCTAAAATCTAGCTTGCCTTGCCTTCAGGTGACTCTTTTGCCACTGCAGTGCTGAAGAATGGATTGCAGGATGTGGCTGAGTTCAGACCTTGAAAAGAAAACAAAATTGCTCCATTAGACTCCCCAGAAGAGCTTCATTTGTCGTAGAGAATTACCTTGGTCACTGGCTACCGTTAAGAAAGGAAAAGGGAAGGAATAAGGGATCACATACTCCAAACAGGTCAGATTAAACCAGCCAGAAGGGTTCATGATGTCATAAACAGAGAGTGGAAAAAGACTTTGATAGGTGATAACTTAATTATCTGCCACTATCACTTTGGAAGGGCTTTTAAACATGTCCAAAGTGTCTACCAAAATTTTCAGCAGGAGTGACAGCAGATTTTTAAGTAAGGATAAAAATGCAGCAGTCTTCCTGGAATAAGACTCTGACAGACTATGATGAATTACCTTATTATAGTTGTTTGCGTGACAAATGTACTTGATCAGTGTTTCTTCTTGGGAATAGTTGAGCTTATCCAGAGGCAAAAGTTGAAAGGAAATGAAAACTAACTAGTAATCTTAAGTGGAATACATCAGAGTTTCTAGCAACAGAAGCTGAGAAACCTAATCAATTATTGTGTATGTCAATAACAAAACACTTCTCATGTCCCCTGGAGTAGGACTTCTTCCTTTATCTGTTTAATATTATTGATAGAAATTTCACATGCACAGACTTTTGTCATCGACTCAGTTAAAATGAAGAGGTCTGCTTAAAGCAAAATGCTTTAATTTTGCAGCCTTGACAGTCCTGGTTATGAAGCCATTGCGGCTGTGTACTGGGCACAGGCGCCTGGGGCTGGCAGGGGGCTGCAGGGGCCTGTGTGAGGGGCGGCCGGGGCTGCCCCGGGCCGGACACAGCCGGTTCCAGCCGGCTCCAACCCACCCACCGCAGGGCACGGCTGGGCCCCGCAGCCACCATGGCGGCGCCTGGGGGAGAGTCTGTGTGAGAAAGGGCAAAATACTGCCTGGTGGTGAGGGGAAAAGTGTGAGAAAGAGCCCTGGGAGCACTGAGGTGGGAGGAGGAGGCGGCGGCGGTGCTCCAGGTGCCCCCGCAGGGATCCCCTGCAGCTCCTGGAGCAGGGGAGAAGTGTGAGGAGGAAGGAGCAGCGGAGAGGAGCTGCTGTGGGCTGACCACAGCCCCCATCGCCACCCTTGCTCCACCGCTCAGGTACGGGGGGAGGCAGAGGAGCTGGGAATGAAGAAGTGAACGTGTTCCAGTTTTTGTCTTTGTTTCTCACCATCCATCTCTATTTTAACTGGCAATAAATTAAATTAAGTTAATTTTCCCCAAGTCAAGTCTGCCTTGCCTGTGGCAACAAAAAATGAGCATTCTCATATTATTTTCTCCCCGCATACTGTTGAGGAGGGGGAGTGAGAGCAGCTGGGTGGGTGTCTGACAGCCAGCTAAGGTCAACCCACACGACTTCTCTGTTTTATTTTGTCTTGATATAGCATCTCAATCCAGGCCTATATCTAGCAGACACATATTTCCTCTTTTTTTTCCAAGTTTTTGCAATTACAATAAACTTAAGGTATAGTGTGTAATGTAGAACAATAATCAGACTTTTTAGCTACCGTTTATCAAAGTAACTTTTTTCAGTTTTGTCAGATACTAGAAGTGAGACATAATAAGTATCACTATTTTAATTTCTACATTATTTCAAAAGAAACTCATGGCATAGGACCTAATATATGGTTATTTATTTATCCAGTGTATCAGAGCTATCCTAGCCTGTAATTCTCTGATCTGCCCACCTTACAATTTAAGTGTGAAAATAATGGAAATCCCACTCCGGAGTTTAGAGTTAACAAATAAGCTTTTGTTTGCTGATGTCTGTAAACACGTAAGTTAGGTTGTTACCCTAAATTGCAATTGAGAGTCTGCAGCTGACCCTTCTGGCTTTGAGAGACAAGGCTACAAGCCTGTCTGTCAGGACACAAAAATCTGTGTAACAGAACAAGAATGAAATTCAGACGGAGAAAAATCTCAATAGTTTTGAACAAATTAGATGTTTTGGTTTGACCCAGCATTTTTTTTGAAACTTGACATATGCTTTTAAAATACTCTCAACTATTTTTTTTTGCTTAGTCCTTAAGCAAAATATATATGGTTCTGATTTCCACTGACGCTTCTTACAAGACTGTGGCATAGTAAGTTGATTAGTATACTAAAGATGTATTGTTCTAAGTAATGGAAATTAAGCTGAAGTCAAACTGTAGGTACAAACCATTTTTTGTAATGCATATATCAAAGTTGTTTGGTTTTTACTATTCTTCTGATTTAGTCATTAGCAATGGTTTTCCAGTCAGTAGTGTGAATTATGGACATTTTTCTATGTTTCCAGTTATCTATAATTATTATTTTGTTTCAAGACATAATGTGAAAATCAGCCACGCATGCAAAAAAGAAAAGCTTGTGCTGTTGTTTATCTTGGCTTCAGAGGACAGATAAGTACATCTGCATCCGAGCTTTCAAAACTTGTCAGAAAATCATTTTCTAAAGAAGAATTACTTCTGTCAGTGCTTAAATTTAAATTGTGGAAAATAAGATTTTTTTATTGCATGTGCTTTCTAATACTGTGTTCATGAAGTTCTCAGCATACTTTAGTCACCTTCATCACATTAAAATAAATACAGTTAACAGGATGTGTAGTCAGCTATGTTGGGAGTAACATTGCTGATATGATACAATTTGCATCATTGTTTCCTTTGAATTATTCTAGTGTTTCTATCATTTAAAGAACAGGAGTGGGACTGTAGTTGGGTTGAAAGACGTATTTTATTGTCCTCATAAGTATCTGTCCAGACCTGGGACAAATATAATGCCTCTGAAAAAAATAGCACCTGGATGGGTTTGTTGGAAGTTCTTTAGCTCAAGCTCTTTAGTTTTTGTCTTCAAAGTGCAGTGTACATCGTCACATCAACTTAGCAGGCAGCAACGACTGCGAAGTTCTGCTAGAGGCAGCAATGCAGCTAACATACTGCAGACGTGTTTTTTACAAAGTTATAAGCTATATTTTTTACTCAGTTAGCTTGATTACTGGAAGAATCTCTCCACAACATTAAGGAACTCTGTGGGGACTTAAGGAGAACGTATTTACTAAAGGAGATGCACAAAGAAGACACAAACCACTTTTTTTTAAATTTTTTGTCTTCACCATAGGGAGATGCAAGCAAGATACGTGGATTAGATTCACCCTGCCAATTTAGCTTCGCCAGGGGAGGTTCAGGTTGGACATTAGGAAGAATTTCTTTTCAGAAAGGGTTATTAGACATTGGAATGGGCTGCCCAGGGAGGTGGTGGAGTCACCATCTCTGGAGGGGTTTAAGAAAAGACTGGACATGGCACTTAGTGCCATGGTCTAGTTGACATGGTGGTGTGAGGGCAACGGTTGGACTCGATGATCCCAGAGGTCTCTTCCAACCTGGTTGATTCTGTAATAGTCATACAGCTGCAGAAGTAGGGCTGTATGTTCCTCCTGCCCTACTTCTGCACATTTCATGTTACTGGGTTTGCCGTTACTATATCTGGCTTTGTGAAGCAAGAAGTGGGTTCTCACATTCTTCTGTTAGAAATACACAGTTACAGTAGGTCTTATCTCTACTGATAACTTACATATTCATAATAATTAAAAGATCTGTCTGAAAATAAAAGGATCTTGCAGTCTTTATACTGATTGGTGTTCTTATTTGATCAATGTACATCTCAAACGTTTAAAGTGGAAAAGTGGATTGAAAGGTTGAGAAGGCAAGTGGAAGTGGTTTGAAATAATTGAGGACGAAGGTGCTGGACCTGACTGAAACAGTACTTTGTCCTGTTTGGGACTGATTTCATATCTTAATTGGGTTCACATGTTATTTGGGTTGATGACTTCTATCAGATATTATAATGAGACAGCAGAATTGTAAGTATCCTGCAAGCCTCATATGCCTTTTTCCCTTGAAGGCTTTTCTAATTTATACATTTGCTTCTTATTTCAGTTCTCGAATATTTTACTGCCTCATTATGAGTCTTAATTTCATTTATTTCTTTATGAAATAACAAAATTTAAAATTGCCAGTAAAGATCAAATGCATACCTTGAAAAGTAAACTAAAATGGTAAGAGTTTGAGTGGGATTTTATTTTTTACTGTGTCTTGTTGTGCAGAATTACCTATTTTGTCTTTATTTCAGATATTTAGCTTATTATTGTGCATAGCATAGATTCAGTCATATGGTACTTCTGTTGAAATTTTGACAAAGCAGTTAAACAGAAGAGTGGGTAAAACTGCAAATTAATTGAATGGATAGACTTGGGTCTAATGCTTCTTTAGCTGTCATTTGCTTGTTTTGTTCTGCTTAATTTAGCTGCTTTTCAGCTCATAAACTTCAAAGTCATCCCAAAGTCGAGCTCAAGGAGGATTCATATGGTACAAGCAGGCCTGATTAGGCTGAGAACTCTAAGCAAGTCTGGTATCTATGCAGTCTGCACAACTGGTGAAGGTGTAAATATTTATTTTTTGTCTTCTGGTTTTGAGCTCAAAGGATTAATCTATGGCAAGAAATTAAGGAGGAGGTTGCTAACCTTCAATATATAAAATAACCATTTTTAAGATCTTAAATACAGCATCTGTCTGAAGGGGAGGTAATTTAAAGTAACTTGTGATTTATAGTAGTTTGACTTATCAGTAGCGATCACAACTAAAAATTATGTTTTGTTTTGTTATTGTGGAGTATTTTATAATGGATTTTCCCAACTGTGTTTTAAGAACGATGTATCTGTTTATTCAAGACTACTAATTTATACTGTGCCATGCCATAAGCACTGCTGCTGCTGATTGCTAACTGGTCAGATATTTATTGAACTCTGCTTTTTCCTGGATAGTAGATCATAAAACCTTGAACTTCCAATTTACATCTCAGTTGTAATTCTCTGATCTCTTTAAATCATATGGAAATGAACTCTAAACCTTTATAGAAATCGTCAGTGATGCTTTTTCCTCATGCTCTTTCCTGTTTCTTCAGGCTGCCTTACACAGAGTTCTTCCTCGCTCTAGCTTTCTTTGCTTCCTTTGACTGTCAGATCAGAGCATGTCAGTGCCATTTCGCTGTCCCACACTAGAGCACTTTCCTTGCTAATTATTACATCTAAATTGCTTGTTGCTCACCAACATCTGCTGCTGAGTTTCTCAGCTGAAAATACAGGGTACAATACTCTATCCTATGCTTTAATTATATTTCTTTCTGTAAAATGTGTCCTGGCTACTAAAAACTGCAGGTGTTTTGTTATTTCAGATCTAAGCAATATATCCCTATACAGGTTCTTAGAATCTGTTTCTCTTTCACAAACACCATTTTAAAATTTCTTTCATGCAACATGAAAGAGAGAGACAGTGCTGATGGCTGCAGTTATGATAGTCATTAATGAAAACAGAATAATACACATAAATCCTAAGACAAACACATTTTTGATTCTGCAGTTTGATAGAAAGAGTAGAAAAGGACGGGTAGAAGGAATGCAACAGAAAGAATATTTCTCTGGAGCTCCTGTATTTTATGTCTTAGACGAATGGTATGACCTCTGTTTGAATACGGAAGATGTGTAGAAGTGTGACAACACTTGTAGCAGGACTTTTGGGTGACAAAGTCTTCCATTCTCAGAACCTGCACTGGAAGTCCAGGTGGAAGTTCCCTTTGATGTTCTCTGTAAGGAGGGGTCACTGACGGCAGCATCCAGAGACTCACCAACACGGGCAGCTATGGCTCAGAATGATACTAGCCTAGTGTTCACATGCCACTGGGAGGCCTATCGCCATGGAGGGTTTGATGCTGTTGGAAGGGTGCTGGTGTGCTGAGAAGCTTGGTGGCACATAGGCGTTTCTGGTGATTATATTCTAGAAGGGTTGTATAGGATACAAATAGCAATTTTCTTTGTATCTTGTAGATTAACCAATAATAACATCAAGCAGTTTGAAAAGTTCTACAATGAGAGGATTTTTACAAATTTAAAGAAGTTTACTTGGAAAGAACAAAGAAGCCTTTGCTTCTTGATCATTATGAACATTAGTGGATTTAGCATAATGAATTTAAAGAGTTTGTAGTGGTGCAGCATGGCCAGGTATGACAACAGAAGTTTATATCTGTATATTCTAGCAATGACTGTTTTGCACAGTCATTGTAATTTTGCTGAATTTATTTCAGTCATGAAAGAAAAAGAAATCTTTTAGATTTCTTTATCTTGAAATATTTTCAGAATATAGCACTTTCTCATCCCTTTTCAAAGTATTTAGCAACCTCTAATAAAACACATTGTCACTTTTAAATCTAAATAGTTTGTTGTTTAAAAAAGCCCTAGTAGTTGATATTCTTGCTAGAATATTCTATAATTCGTCCAGTGTAATAAACGCCTTATTGGACGTTATGTGGGTGAAGCCAAACAGCTTTCCTCTAGAATGAAATCACAAACACTAGAAACCATTTACCATTGGGAAAGTTCCCAAGACCATCACTCACCCCGACCTTTTAGTCGTGATTAGCAAGGAAAATCTACAAAAACAGCTTTAGAAAATAAATGTTCTTAGGCTGGTTCCTGTGGTCCTGGGAGCTAATACTTAGTCCTCTAGTTGTTACTAAAAAATTATGAACTTGATAGAGGGAGCAGGAAAAGAAGTGGGTTTAAAGAAAGCTCTGTTCCACAGGTTTCAATAACAGGAGAGAAGAGAAGTCAGCTTTCCTGTCCCACAGCCGTTCACTGAAAAAATCAGTTAGATTGCCTAATGGATAAACAGAATTAGGTTAAAGGAAAGGTTGCATTCCTCTGCCAGCTAAGCTAGTTTTCTTTCCCCACTGAGAGTTATCATAGTCTCTGTTGTGCCATTTCAAGCATTGCTATTACCAGAGACTAACCCAGATCTGTCTAAACGATCCAGTTTAAAAAGAAAACAGAAAACAAGTTTTTAAGTGGTTGAAGTTTAGAGTGGAGAATGTCACCAAGCAGTTTTGGGTCAGTACATGGCCGCATAAACAGAGTGTGAAGAAACTGCAGCGTTTGTGGGGAGAAAGAAATAAGCAGGCAGGCGGTTGCTGGCGTTGGAAGAAATTGTCCCCAACCTGCACTCGCTGGGTACGTTGGCGATTCTGGGCCAGGGCCACAGAAGTGCTGGGGTGGCCAATGGCCTGGGTGCCCTCAGCCAGCCTCCCCGCTGATCTGAAACCAGCATTACTGCCTAACTGAACCCTTCGTTTGGAGACGCACCAGGCTGGGGTGCACACAGGGCAGCCATTGTCCCGGTCATTGGCGGTTTTCCGGGTGAGCCTGAGCCAGTTGGTGAGGCCAGGGCCTGCGTGGCCCCAAATCCCCAATGGTTAGTGTGTGGACAAGACTTAGCAAAATGTTTGGGCACAGAAATAAAAGGGATGAGAAGGGAGAACCCCCCGGTCCCCAGATGGAAGGCTTGTATGTGGGCTTGTGCCCTTGCACCCCGAGTTGTGGTGGAAAAGGTGCAGAAACTGGAAGAAGAGAAGTACAACCTGGGAAACAACAAAATTGCTCCCAACTGGGCCTCAAGACTCTAGGGACCTCTGATTTTCCTCCTCCCAGGATGGTGAGGACTTGTTCCGTCTGTGGGGGCGAGGAGCCCCCACATAGTTACTAAAGAAGAACAGGAGGAGGAGGAGGGCAGATGGATCCCCCAGGGGCTGTGGGTGAGGGAGCGGGACAGGGTGGTAAGGCTTGCTGAAGTGTCTTCCCATCCCTCCCCACACACACACCATGCTAGGAGAGTGCAATCTGAGAAGGGTGTGCAAATGGCAGAGTCAGAGGGTGGGTGTTGGACATGTTCCAGCTGCAGTGTAAACTGGAAGCAAAATGGTACTGGATTGTGGACAATGCTGTGTGGGGAAAGAAGAACACAGATGGAAATGTGGTAAAACCATCTGGGCAGCTCATCCAATGCAACAAAAACCTGGGTTAGTTTGTCAGGGGAGCAAATTGCCAACATGTGCTCTCATGTCAGAACCAATACCCAATTTGGCCCACAGGAGCAAGAGGTGGAGTTGTAATAGCTATAAGTTCAGACTGTGATGATGTTAACCTCTGTAATGTACACATGGTACATTGTTAATCACTGTTATCTGGCCCTAGGGACAAGGGCAGAGTTTAATAAATTTATATTAAGATTGTGATGATGTCAGAAGTAGTTTATAAAGGATATATGTTCAAACGTTTCTTAAAATACATGTTTCATAGAGGTGAGGGGTGCAAGGTATTGGATGTAAATGACAGAGTGGGTGGCAGGGGCCTTGCATTGGTGGCCTGTGCAGGAGGAGGCTGACCTGCCCTCCCAGCTGGCTCTGAAACTGGGGTAAACACCCCATCACCTACCAAAACTTCATCCAGTTAGGGGATCCATAGTGCACCTCCTCAGTCAGACTGAAGAAAAAGTGGCAGCCATTAGTGGCAGAAGAGTCTCCTAGTAAGACATGCCAAGTAGATAGTCTAGAAGATGTTCTTGGAGATAAACGAGGGAGAAATTTCAGGGTTATGTGAGAGACTCCTGGGGTACACGAGGGAGAACCCAAAAGTTTCAAGAAGAAAGAAACTGCAGGAGGCATCCAGGGGACCCAGCAGTCCTACCCTGGGCTGCACAAAGCATAGCCAGAGCTTCTATGCTGACCCACTTGCCTTTCCTCCCAGACTGTGTTGTATCTCCTGTGGGATATGAAGGTCATGTGATTTATAAAACTGCACATACATCTGTTACCAATGTGGTTTTGTATCCAAGTCCATTTAGTCTCCACACTATATATGTGGTCTTAAACCATGACAGTGTATGTTTGAATAAGAGGTAGTAATAATTTCTCAGGGTAGTTAAGGACACTTCTGTCATATGCTGTTGGACAGGGAAGTATTAAAAGCCTTCAGACTAAGCAGCTGGTCAGCATTAGATACCTCCTGTGATAAATGGTGGCTTGTTAAAACATACCAGATACTTTTAAATAGGCAAAGATGCTCCTTAACGGGGAAGCAGAGAGATTAACAGAACTGAAAATGACGAGCAGCAAGGCAGTCATAGGTGGACAGGATTTCATAACATCAGTGAAGTTAGTTTAACTGAAGGGGTAATGACGACGTGAATGAAAACAAAAACGTTGCAGTAGCTTTCCTAACAGACCACAATAGACCTGAAGGAAGAGAGATTGTGGTGATAGATTTCAAATTATCTATAAGCATTTGTGTCTTGAAGACATTCTTAACTGGCTGTTTATGTATTAATTCTTGATGTGTTGCTTATGAGAAGTTAAACTAAATTCAAAGCTTTGGTAGGATTTCGTGCAAGTTGTTGCAAAATCATAAATAAGATGGCACCTTATAATTTGTTGATGTTTTCCAGTCCCTGTCACCCTAAAATGTAGATTCTAGCACAATGAGGCACAGTGGTTTATGCCTACAGCTCTATCATAAGGTGAACTCTGGTGAAAAGTGAACAATTTTGTAGTCTTGGTTGAAGCCCCAGTAATCCATACAAGTGTTGAACAGCTTGTAGGAGGAAAGTTTCAGTTGTCCCAGGAATCCATAATTCCATATTCAAGCAGTTGAAAGAACTTGTAGTTGATCTGTTGCTGGCATCATTAAAGTTACTTTGCTTAAAAGAATGTGTACCATTTAAGGGGTAGATTGTTTGCAAATATATGTATTTCCTAGTTTATACACTTTAGAAACACTTTATACACTTTATAAACTACTTCTTCAGACATTCTTTGATCTTCAAGACACTTTATACTGCTGACCAAATCTCATGGTACATTTGTCATTGTTGGCTGGCTGTTGGAAAAAGAAGTGGAAGACAAAATGACACCAAAGCATTTATGTAGTATCATTAGACAAAAAATCAATGTAGAGTGAGGAGTATAAAAACTGCCTTTGAGTTTATACTTTTCAAGAAAAATTGTATACACGTGTCCATTTGCACAAGTGGTGTTACATGCACACTGGACAAAGTTTGAAAGCTAAGAACTTGAATCATACCAAGATATATACAAACATGGATCTTGGATTTTTGTTGCAAGATTTGGCTTTTGACCTTACTTGACCGAAAAGATTCAGTTTATAGTCATCCAAGGAGAGGAAATTACAAGGCTGTGGTAGGAGATGCTGTCCAGTCTCTTGGATTGTATTAATACTAAAGACCATTTTACAACTAAATAGTCCCCCTAACTTGTTGGTTGTATGTAGTTCTTTAATTTGCAAAATGTTTGAACAATGCTATGAATTAATCTAAAACAATTTCTTTTTTGTGTTCTAGGTAAGAGAATATCAGGTTTCTCACTATAATCAGACTACATCAAGGTACAGATTTCAGGTATCTGAAGCCTATGATGGAACTATAATTGTGTGTGCATGTATGTGGACATCAGATTCTCTTGCGTATTAAAAATGTCTGAATCAGTGGTAGATTTGATTTCTAATGGAAAAGTAGCCATCTTTAGCAAATCTCTAGCAAACCTTGAAAATCTGATAGAAAGAATTATGTTCTGTGCTACAGTCACATTAGGTTATGTTCTACTTTTCTTCTGTGAAAACTATTTAATTCATGTTGTTACCATACTGGATGAGTTTGTATGTCTATGTGTTTGCAAAGTGAGACTAAGACAACAATATGGTCACTTTGTGAAGTGATTTCAAAAATAAAGAAAAAAGGAAAATAATAGTTTCGTGCAAATAGTAAAAAAGTGTGGAGTTGCATAGGTAGTTTGCAATAATGAAGATTACAGTAGAAAGATTCTGAAATACCAGCATGCTAGAAGGACACATCATACTTGCTTCTGCTTGTAGATAGTATATGTAGGCCAACATTTTGCTAAAATGTGGGTTTGGCACAGCTTGCAATGCTGTGTAGACTAATGTGCTCAAGCATCCAAAATTTTTATACTACCACAAGTTATAATCTACTAAGTCTCAAAAAAAAAAAAAAGTTAAAAAAAGAAATTACCAGATTCTTTCTTGTGTTCCTTAGTGTTTTCTGTGTTAAAACAGGTCTTCATCCAGCTTGTTTTTTTTTTTTCTTTGATTATAAGTTAATATTGAATATGGATACTTACAAAAAAAAATTGTTTTCCTTTTACATCCTTGGTGTTAGTCAAGATTTACGGATATGACTCCTGTAGGAGTCTTGTATTTTGAATAGACAACTGAACCTCGTTTATCAGCCTGGTCATTGATGTAAAATACAATGGAATCCTTGCGGTTAAGCAGTTTGCAGTAGTTCAGCCAAGATTCAGTACTAGAATGTCTGTCACCTACAGCTTTCTAAAATTTTCCTGGAAAATTTAGATAAATTGATACCTATTTTTTCCCTCACAAATAATCTGCAGTTTTGCAGTCCTTGATATGGTAGTTTTCCATCAAGAGTAGTGTGTAGCATCTTGAAAACAATCAGAACATTTATAGAAGTTTTCCTTTCATTGATTGCACCCTATCTTTAAAATACAACTTTAAAAAGAATGGTAGTGCTGTTGTATCCTTTATGTTGTATTTGCATTGCAGCAACTGGGTCGGTACTGGGACCAGTTCTATTCAATATATTCATTAATGACTTGGATGAGGGAATAGAGTGCACTGTCAGCAAGTTCGCTGATGACACAAAACTGGGAGGAGTGGCTGACACACCGGAAGGCTGCGCAGCCATTCAGAGAGACCTGGACAGGCTGGAGAGTTGGGCGGGGAGAAATTTAATGAAATATAACAAGGGCAAGTGTAGAGTCCTGCATCTGGGCAAGAACAACCCCATGTACCAGTACAAGTTGGGGGCAGACCTGTTGAAGAGCAGCGTAGGGGAAAGGGACCTGGGGGTCCTAGTGGACAACAGGATGACCATGAGCCAGCAGTGTGCCCTTGTGGCCAAGAAGGCCAATGGCATCCTGGGGTGTATTAGAAGGGGTGTGGTTAGCAGGTCAAGAGAGGTTCTCCTCCCCCTCTACTCTGCCCTGGTGAGGCCGCATCTGGAATATTGTGTCCAGTTCTGGGCCCCTCAGTTCAAGAAGGACAGGGAACTGCTAGAGAGAGTCCAGCGCAGAGCCACGAAGATGATTAAGGGAGTGGAACATCTCCCTTATGAGGAGAGGCTGAGGGAGCTGGGTCTCTTTAGCTTGGAGAAGAGGAGACTGAGGGGTGACCTCATTAATGTTTTTAAATATGTAAAGGGCAAGTGTCATGAGGATGGAGCCAGGCTCTTCTCAGTGACATCCCTTGACAGGACAAGGGGCAATGGGTGCAAGCTGGAACACAGGAGGTTCCACATAAATATGAGGAAAAACTTCTTTACGGTGAGGGTGACTGAACACTGGCACAGGCTGCCCAGAGAGGTTGTGGAGTCTCCTTCTCTGGAGACATTCAAAACCCGCCTGGCCGCGTTCCTGTGTGATATGGTCTAGACAATCCTGCTCCGGCAGGGGGATTGGACTAGATGATCTTTCGAGGTCCCTTCCAATCCCTAACATTCTGTGATTCTGTGATTCTGTGAACTGAGGTTTTTTGTCGCCAGTATCTGGACTGTTGGATACTGGGATACATAAAATCCTACAGCTATACAAAGGCAAGTAAACAGCATAAATCCTTTACTGCTAGACAGAATGCTGTGATGAATCTAAATGGCTTTTTAAAGGTAGGGTTTGGTGAGATGTCCAGAGATTTCAAGATTATTTAGCTAAAGAAGAAATCACCCAGAGTTCTTTCGTGAATAACATTGGGATGGCCGTGTCTTTCCTTGTCCAGCTTCATTTTGAATGCCTTATCAGTGCCATTAGATCAGCATAAGATTGATAGGTATTTGACATAGCAACATCTGTTGTTCTGCGATGTACTTCCAGCAGATGTACTTTAAATGTAATATGCTATTTGTTTTAATCTTGGAGCATGTTACCTGTAGCAGATGAATGGTAGTAAAGTTGGAGTGCAGGTTCTGAAGCCATGAATTGTGTATCTCTGGTCAAATTGATATCTGCAAATTGTGCAGAACATCATTAAGTTTAATAAGGATGGCAGCTGGAACAGTTTCTGATTTATTCCACAAATTGGCATACAGAATTCTTCTGACTGTAGGGCAATTTGTGATTTTTCTTTTTTCTTAACTTCCCTTCTCTCCCTCCCTGCCCCCAGTAACCATCCTTTTTTTGTTCCTGGTGAATTAATGAAACTGCATGGACATGTATCTTACCAGAACTAGAAGACTGTTCCCAAAGTTTGTCATTGTTTTTACCTGTCACACCATATGAAAAGTTGTAATGAGAAAAACGTCCAGCAATGAAATCTGTAAATTAATTGACTTTGCATGTATAGCATGCTGGCAAATGGTCTAGACAAGGATAATTTTAAGACAATCAGTGTTCCCTACTTTATATAAGTGCATGATAGTATTTAAGATAAATTAAATGGTGATATCATCAAGTATTTCTGGAGTCAAAGGAAAACTTTTGGTAAACATGCTCCTTTTCTAGCAGGAATATTAAAACCAGAATATTGTACAATGCAATGCTCTCAAATATGTTTACACAGCAGGCATTCCAAAGTTCTTGATATTAATAAGTCCACTTGTAAGTACCATTTCCTTCTTTCAAGGAGTGGCATGCTCTTACTTGTATGCAAATCCTGGTTTCTGTTACAAAGCTACTGCAATCAAGAGAATCTCGTGTAATGACAGCATCTGCTGAGTGCTGTTAAAATTTTTCATACACACACAGACAAAGAAATTGAGTAGCTGTAGATGTTTGCTTGCATATTGCTGGCTGTTTAACAAGTGCTCAATCTGAAGTTACTTTTCTGTTTCAATTTTTTAATAACTAAAACATTAATTTAACATTAATAACTCTGCCTGTTTATGTTTTACCCAAAGGAAGTTCTATAAGGTAATGTAGCAGTTCCTTTTTCTGTCTCTATCTTCACCCCGAAGTCTCAAGTCAGTATGTTTGCAATACCTGTTTTGAGACTTTTATCTTTCTTAGGGTTCTGTGGAGAGGTAGAAAATTCTAGAATTTCTTTGACTGTGGGAGAGCTGAGTCGAGGCTTCATGTGGGGGTTTCTTTGACACACATTGACTCTGCTTCTCGGTCAAGTACCTAGGCATTTTAAGGAATAAGGTCTGGCTTCTTGGGCTAATCAGTGGGCTACCATACCTACTGTCGTGGTTTAACCCCAGCCGGCAGCTAAGCACCACACAGCTGCTCGCTCACTCGCTTTCCCCCAGCGGGATGGGGGAGAGAATCAGAAGGGTATAAGTGAGAAAACCCATGGGTTGAGATAGAAACAGTTTGTTAATTGAAATATAATAATAATAATAAATTGTAATGAAAAGGAAAATAACAAAGGAAAATAACATTTATTTTAATAAATAAAATCCAAGAAAGACAAGTGATGCAAATGAAAACAATTGCTCTCCACAACTGCCCAGCCAGTGCCCAGGCAGCGGCCCCCACCCCCACCCTCCCCCCTAGTTTTGTTGCTGAGCATGATGTATGGTAGGGAATATCCCTTTGGTCAGTTGGGGTCAGCTGTGCCCGCTGTGTCTCCTCCCAACCTCTTGTGCACCCACAGCCTACTCGCTGGTGGGGTGATGTGAGGAGCAGAAAAGGCCTTGACTCTGTGTCAGCACTGCTCAGCAGTAACGAAAACATTGCTGCTTTATCATCGAAGCTGTTTTCAGCACAGATCCAAAACACAGCCCCATACCAGCTACTGCAAAGAAAATTAACTCTATCCTAGCCGAAACCAGCACACCTATATTGAGAGAGACGTTATCAAAGTTCTTAAGAGATATATTTCTTTGGGTCTGTTAGGATTAATAGAGGTCTCTGAGCAGTTTGATGAAATAGCTAATCATAAACATATTAATGCAGTATAGTGTTATATAAAGCTACATATTTCTTAACCAAAACTACACTGGATAATTTGTGACAAAGGCTCTAATCCATTAGCCATAATTTCCAAGGCGATTTTCAGTCAGCTTTCAGTTGTGACAACAGTGTGTGCTGTAAATTATTATATGAATTGCAGAGATTCTCGGTTTTTCGTATCATTTTCACGTACAACTACAACACTGTAAGCAGTCTTTATGTGACGTTACATTAGGGCAGATTGGATTTTTGTCTCTGTACCTATTGTGAATGGAGGTATGGTCTCTTTGTGATAAAAACGGGTAGGGATAATGGATAATCCCTCCTTTTTACCTCTGCCTCCCTAGTCTAGGAAAAAGTAATTGAACAGGCGACTTGACTTCACCAGTAAAATAAAATGCCTTCAGTCTATGAGCTTTCTTGCCAGTGCAGGGGTTAAATGAAATTTAGGACTATAAGCAGATTTATCAGCTTAAAAGCATACTGATTTTTCCTCCCCATAAACTGTCTAATGCCATGAATGAGGAGGGAGTTGTGCAGAAACACTTATATAAAATTAAGTTGTTAAAGCGTGCACTTGTATTAAATATGCATGTGGAATCAATCAAAAGATTATATGGAAAATGTATTTTCCGCAAACTTTCTTTTTGTACTTTATTTTTCAAAATTTAACATGCTTGTATGATAGGTTGTGTGCGTATTTCTTAAATCAATCTTGAAATTCAAGACTTCCCTAAAATAGATGAACAATTAAAAAGGGAAGAACAAAGTTCCAAAATGCCTATCGTATCATGTAAAATAAGAAAAAATTAATTATATCCTTCAAAAGTATATTTAGTCATTATTATGGCTTTAATAAATAATTGCTCCTTCCCTTATGCAATATAGGATATTCTGCAGTTCTGATGTAAATAATATTTTTAGGATATGAAAGTGAAAATCTATTTTTCACAGAATTTCTATATTGTACAGTTACTTATGCTGTGGCTTTATATGCTGTGACGGGCAGCAATCTGAAATGATTTCCCTGCTCATTGGATTGCTGGTAAAGAAACTCAAAATCCTCCTTCAGAATTCCTCCAAAAGCAGTGCCACATTGCATTGTCCTTGACACGGGACACATTATATCTCATATTTTGGCTTATAATGACAGACCATAAAATCTTAATGCATGTACACGCAAATCAATAGCAAGCTGAAGCAAAGCTCATTTCTAGTAATCAAATTATTCAGGAGAAAAGCCAGCAAAATTACTCCACTGTTGTGATAATAATTAAAGAAAAATATATTACTCTGCAAGTCATACAATTTTAGTAGAAATAAAGCTAGAAAGCTAAATCAAAACTGTGTTCATATCAGTCAAACACCAATTAATTTTTAACTAGGTTATTTAGCAAGAAACCTTCAATATTAAGCTGTTATTAATGCATTAAAAAGCAAATGCAAATATGTTGCTTTCCAGGTCATAGGTTTCAAACTAAAAAGCAAGTTCTGGTGGAACACAGTCAACTAACTTTTCCTCATCTGAGTTATTCAACTTTTCATCAGTGCTCTTTTTGTTCCCCTTGATTTGACTATTCAAGAATTCCATTGCTGTCATCCAATCATAAAAGATACTTTTTTCTTTTTTTCTTTTTTTCTTTTTTCTTTTTTCTTTTTTCTTTTTTCTTTTTTCTTTTTTCTTTTTTCTTTTTTCTTTTTTCTTTTTTCTTTTTTCTTTTTTCTTTTTTCTTTTTTCTTTTTTTCCTTTTCTTCTTTTTTTTCCTTTTCTTCTTTTTTTTTTTTTTTATACTTAGTTTGACAAAGTTCTATGTAGAAAAGAACAGTACTATAGTGTGTTCTAGCGCTCTTGCTACAATGACCACCAGGTCGTTGTTGATATGGTCCTGCATAGGTGACACTACTAATGAAGGCTCAGATCTCAGATGAAACTGTTCGTGCCAAACATGTGGTGCAGGTACATGTGATGGTGGTTGCTAGCCCATGTTAAAGTCTGTGCCTGCACGTTTTGTTGCTGGTTGAAGATCTTTTGAGAAGGCATAATCACATTAACATCACACATTCAGTTAACTGTGTGGATGCTCCCTTAAAGTCAACCGTGATGACTCCCTCCATGTAAGTCAATAATATAACTTACTTATTCCCATGGGTATTTATTTGATTCTAAAAATCATGATACCCACGTTCCCTATACATTAGTAATGAGAAATTCTTTCTGTAGGATGCTTTATTTTCTTCTATCAAAGTACTTTTGAAGTAGTGAAAGAGAAAGTCTAGATTTGTTTTGTTCACCCACAGATTTATTAAAAACTAAAAAGGCTTATGTAGGCAATGACATCTATTTCTCCTTCTGACCTATTACTGAGTCATTGCCAAATGCCTGGCGCTGGATAGAAGGACAGATGTTAGAACTTCAGTAGGAATCAAAAAATAATTATTTACTATGTGTCTGAAGGTTAAAAGAAGATCTTTTAGCTAAATGAATTATTTTGTTGTTTTCGTTTTTGTAGTTGTCTGGTATTCAGTTAATGCAAACCCGTCATCATCTTAGGCTTCTTCATCTTGCCACCAAATGTTTTACCTGCCTTCCCATGAAACTTGCAGTGCAGGAGGACTTAATGAATGAGTTTGATTTTTGTCGATGAGCTTATGTCTCTTTATAATGAATGAGGCTTTAATTCATGTCTAAATATAAATACAGGGTTAATATCAGTTCCCTCAAAGGAATTTGTTTTATTTTTTCATAAGTCCTTAATTGCTTACTCTTGGTAGCAGTAAGCGTTGAAAATAGTCATTTAGAGAATGCCAAGTTCAGTGAGGTTCCCATCATTATTTGGGATTTTCGGTGGTAGATCAATAAAAATAATTTGTGGATGAACACAGAAAATGTTTTAGCAGTATGTCTAAGGACGTTTTTCTTGACAATTATTGCTGTTCATGTGGAAGATGAATTGGAGAATAAAATGAGTTGCAAACAAATAAGTGAATTAAATGCTGTAAGAGACCCAAACCATAACTTTTTAATTTTATAGTTCAGTATGTAAGTCTACATACCCAGAGCTTTAGTTACAGAATATTTTTTCTATTTTTTGTTGAATAGTTGGCCAAAATTTCAGTTATTCACTAGAAATATATCAGGCTCCAGGAAAACCTACCAGTAATCCTTGTGCTGTTCGAAGAAACGCTGATGAGTTAATTGCCATATTACCACTTGTAGTAGGAAAAGGGATTATTTTTCTTTTTTTTCTTTTTTTTTTTCCTTCTCTTATGTCCTTCTCTGAAAGTCACAGGAATACTCACTGCCGAAAACTCTTCTACAAAACACTGTTCATTTCTCTTTGGAAGGAATTCATTAAAAAGTGTTCAGCCCCAGCATAACGTGAAATACCAAGGAGTTGGAACTTGGAAGGTGGCAACTATTCCTTAAAAGGAGAAAGATGCATTGGGAATTAATAGTAAATGTTTTACATTATGGTGCAAAAAAAAAAGCAAATTAGTTCCACCCTCTATTCACTTTTCTTCATTAACTATTCTTCACTGGTATTTGCAAAGCAGGATGATCCTGGCACTGTGCAGCAGACAGCACTGAGTGAATGAAAGTTCCTCAATGATTTTCAGTTAATCAGTCTAATTACCTTTCACTCCATCGCAGTGGCAACATCAAGCTTGTGAGGGAAAACTCTTCAAGAAATATCCAGGTTTCCCCTGTTGTATTTTGCATTCTTCATTCAGGCTGTCCTGCAACAATTCATTTTAACATGTACTTAATCCCATTAAAGTAAGTCCTTCAAGTCATAGAAGACCTGTGCCTGTGTTCAGGCTTAACATGTTTTGATGCTCACTGAAGGGATGGAGGTACGTACTGAAGAGCTTTCCTGAATTGGGATCTAGTAGTGAGGACAGAATTAAAACCTTTGCTGTATGAGTTATGAGCTTCAGTGGGTCAATATAAGATCATAGAATCACAGAATATCTCGAGTTGGAAGGGATGCATAAGGATCATCAAGTCCAACTCCCTGCTCCTTGCAGGTGTCATCCTCTCTGCTTCTCCCCTTACCCTCCCAGAGGGTAAGTCTCTTGAAGATGAAGCAGTCTGGCATTGAGCTGCCACATTTTAAATTTAACTACCAATAATTTAAGTTTGTATTTTTACAGTAGACTTCTTGAATCACTACAAATGATGAGGTAGAGTTTTTAGAGAGGCTGTACTATCTGTTCCACATTTGTCCACATTTAGTTTTTATAGCCACATAGTAAAACCTCACATAGCAGTTGTTGGCTAATATGTCTGTAGATATGTTATCTACATTTTATCTTTTTATATAACTCTACAACCTTGATTAATTTCTCCTGTTTTAGAGACAGCTCACAAAATTTTATTTCTTCGTATTTACTTCTGTGGCCCTCACTGTTCTTGCAGGAGTCCAACAGATGTTTGCCTACTGCATCCTTAAATCCATCTTCTTCTGTCATTTTAATTTTGCTGTGATTCAATTTAGTAATAACAGGTAGAAGCAAAGTAAAGTTTTTGATGATGATGCAAACTGTCGGAGGCTGAAAGCTGTTCACAGTAAACACAATTACATGTTCTGTGGTATTCAGAAAAAGCTGGAAGAGTGTTAGTGTATAACCCTGTAATCAGAGGTCCTTCTTTTTATCATTACCTGGCCTTATCTGGATATTTAGTTATTTCTAAGACTATTTTTGAAAATTGATTTTATAGAAGAGTAAAAAAGCCTGTGCCAGAAACCAAATGATTTGTTTTCTCCTGAGTGATGTATTAGATCCACATTTGTCCCCACCTGTAAAGTCTTTGTTTTGCCACACATCTTTTCATTCTCTTACTTCTAAGCATGTTTGCACAGGCCCATACAGAATCCAAATAACAATAATCTGTGTAAAGGAAGTCCACTAAAATACCTCAGGTTGCTCTGTTTAGATAGAATATGCATCTAAATGGATTTAGATGTAATATGTACTTTGGCAAAGTGCCATGACTTTCAGGCTTAACTGTAGGAAGAATCAGCAATGAAAAATAACCAAAGCTGGAGAAGGCAAAGAAATACAGATTGTCTTTGTGCAAGCTGAATTTGGAAGAACATTTCACTATAATATGTGATTTTATTTGAAAGGCGGAATGCTGCAAACCAGCATGTTCTGTTAACCATGAGCATTACCAATACAGGCTCTTTATGTGACATCTTCTGTCCTCTGTACTTGATTCCGTGGTGGTCAGCTTACACACATAGATGCAGGGAAGTCTACTTGGGAATCTCCCACCCAGCCTGCTGGTCACCCATCACACTGTACCTTGCACTTCTGTCCTCAACAGTCACATAATTTCCCACTAGAAACTAAGGATGGTGCCAGATCGACAGTCACCTCAGGAGAACAGCTCTGCAGCAGCACTTGCCCTTGTGCCTAACTGATTTATAAACTAATACCTCTGAGACCCCAGTCTCCCAAGAGTGTTCCACTCCCCATGGCATAGACTACTCTCTCCTTTTCCTCAGAGACTGCAAAATTCCCGTTTCTTCTCTTTTTTTCTTCCTTGGCTTCCTTGGTGTAGAAAATGAACCTCTACTAAAACCTGGAGAATTTGCCAAATCTGCAGCTGTCTTAAAAGAGGGAGTGAGCCTTTGGGAACAGTACCAGACCCGAGTATGCAAGTCTGTCGAAAGAATAACGTTCTTTTTAAAGAGCTATAGACACATGACAACATGATAATTTGCTCTGTCATGCACACTTAAATTTGTGTATGTAAGTGTGTCATACACACTTAAATTACACAACTAGCTGTTGTCCCTTAGGGAGCTGCTTAAAATGTTAATAATCCTTTTCATTTAAAAGCTTTTGAGATAAAAATTCATAGTTAAAATAGTATACTTAATTAAATGACAATTTTGTTACCTTTGCGAGGCCTCTTAATTCAATATAAAATCATAAGCACTGTTTGTTGTCCAATTTATACACTTCTATATTTTGACAAAAAAAACCTGGTAGATTTTTTGAATGCTATTACTTCTGCCTAAAGTCCGTATCATAAACAGTGCAGAAGGCCAAAATCCTATTTAGTGCTAATTGGCACAGCTTAAGTGAAGCTAGAGAATTAGTGGCAGCGCGAGGTATGGCCAAACCATTCTAATGAAGCAACTTGTTTTCAAGTGATCTGCATAACGAATGGATGCATCGCTCCTCTTACTGTACACTCGGTATTGCTGATGTTTTAAACTTTTTATTTAAAATTACTGAATTATGAACTTAGGTCACTGATCAGTAGACAAAAATACAGCTCCTTAATTTATTGCCCTGAAAATGAATTATACACAGGATTCTGATGATGCTCCTTTATTGTATTTTATTCAATAAACAGTGAGAGAGATGGTTACGTGCTGTGAATCTACAAAACTGCAGCGTTCACTGGGAAGCTGTCTGCATCTTGTCGTGTTTATCGGCTGAGATTATTACCTATAATTTGTGATTTATTAAAATAGTGTATAACTACAAGATAAGCATATATTAAGATAAAAACTGGGCAGTAATTTGTGAGAAATTGTAAAGATTTTAGGTCATTCTTGTTTGCAGATACGTAATTCTGAAGAAATGAACTTAAGAGATCCTAACTTACTGGGACTTGCCATTGAGTACCTGGTGGCTAAGTGCCTGGGGTGAAGCATTTGGGGTTTTTTCGCCTAAAGATAAAGCCTGATAAAAAAAGTGAAGTTCGTTGAACTCCCTTAATGAATTGTTTCTATTGAAAATAATAGAAAATATGATGTATCCTGAATACAATCATAGAAACATCTTACATTTGTAGAAAAAAGCTTTGCTTCAGTTAGAGGTTTCACTGGAGTAATTTTTTCATTGTTCAAATTAGTGAAGACTTCAAGAGTTGCCTTACAATGTGGGTTTTTTTTAGCAAATACCGTTGTTTGGCTTTCACGGAGGTCAGCTGTCTTGTCATTCTGCTTTCCTGACTGCTTTGTTGTTGGTGTTGCTTTCCATCTGTGACCTCAGGAACACCCGTCCATTTCTGGAAATACTGAAGAAATCAATTACTCACCTGCCAAGCATTTAATGCATTGCAATTCCTTGCTTTGGCAGTAGAACTTTTGTGGTTTACAAAGCAAAGAAGTTATATACTTTGCTGCTTTTACTGCCAGATTCTTTCTTTGGTTGTGACGTGCCCATGTGCACATGCAGAAGTGCGGAGACATTTGCTTGTCTGTGTTTTATTGGTCAGACTCTGTCTGCTCCTGTGACAAATATTGACCTAAACCTGAAAAGGTGGCACTCTATAAGAAGGTGGATACTCTGTCCTGCTCCGAAGTGTGCATTTAAATTCAAGAACTCCTTTTTGGCACAACTGAATACTTTTTTGATAACGTTCAGCTCTCATCCATCAAATCGTTTATTTATATGTTAAGGCTGGCACAAGGTGTTGATGATGAAAGTGAACTGAAAGTGAGCAATCAAAGAAACAGAGGAGCATATAGCTTAAGTAGCAACTTTGTTCTCTGGAGAAATGATGTGACACTGTAATAGTAGATTTAGCATGTCTGTTCAGTAAAACAAAGTGAGTCATTTAGTGAAAAGTCCTCTAATGGAAATGAATGTTGTTTGTTCTTGAGGGCTCTTTGTTTTTCATCGTCAGTCTAAACTATTTCTTGGGAGTATCCAGGATCGGTGGTACTTATGAGCAGCCTCTGTGTGCATGTCTGTTACTGCGGGGAAGGAGGGGAAGAAGGGAACATGAGTTTGCCTAATAAGGATGTTTACTTCATTTTCTCCGTGAGGCTTCTCTGTTGAAGAAAGTGTTAGAGGTTGAGCTGTTCATACCTTGACAGGTTATATATCCCCTTAGCTCCCGTTTAATTAATGGAAAAGAGCTCTTAACAATATTTTGCTTTGAGAATCTTCTCAAGAAGAGGTGACAGAAGGTCTATTATCCACCTTACCCTGTCTGTAATCTTTTATCTCATCTGCCTATCAAGCACAGATTCAGCTCCTCGTCATTCCCCTTGCTGCATACTACTGACCCACAGGGTCTGCTTCAGTCCTGATATGGGTCAATCAGTCATGGGATGGATTGCTGACTACACTGCAGGAGGTTAAAATGTTTCCCAAGGTTCACTGGTAGGATGAGAGAAATGAGGCAGGGGAAGTCTAAGGTAACATACATTAGTGCAGAATTTCACTCAAAGGGGTATTTTAGTTTAAATATCTCTATTAAGAGTTTAATAGAGTTGTAGCTTCTATCCCTGCTGTGCTGACATGTAACTATTTTTCTCCCCCTGTCCTTACTGTTTACACTCACTTCTTTCCACCAAATGTCTTTTTCCTTAGGATTAATAGAGATACACTTGAGTTGCTGCATATCTCTTGTAGGAATTAAAATCATAATAGGAAATATTCTTGCTCTCAGAAGCAAGTGCGTGGAATAGTGATGCTTAAAAATGAAAGAGAAATTTGAAGTCTTCAAGGACAACTCCGAGAGCAAGCAATATGTGTTGTGAGTACTTGTAGGAATAGGATGGAAGTAGTAAAGACACAGGCAAAGAATAGGCATTCCTCATACCTCCTTGAGAGAGCTGGGTCTGTTCAGCTTGGAGAAGACCGAGAGGGGATCTTATCAACACTTACAAATACCTTAGGGGTGGGTGTCAACAGGAGGGGGCCAGACTCTTCTCAGTGGTGCCCAGTGGCAGGACAAGGGGCAATGGGCACAAGTTGAAACATGGGAAGTTCCGTCTGAATATGAGGAGGAACTTCTTTACTTTGAGGGTGGCAGAGCACTGGAACAGGCTGCCCAGGGAGGCTGTGGAGTCTCCTTCTCTGGAGATATTCAAAACCCGCCTGGACGCAACCCTGTGCAACATGGTCTAGGTGAACCTACTTGGGCAGAGGGTTGGACTAGATGATCTCCAGAGGTCCCTTCCAACCCTTAACCATTCTGTGATTCTGTGAAGATAGAGCCAGTCATCCCTCACTGAAAAGAAACCTGAAATGAAATTGAGCTTCACTGTAGAAGAGAGAGCTGAAACAGGCACTGCAGAAAATGCAACTTGGAGGTAATAGTGAGATGGTGTGAAAATGTAGAGGCAGATGTTGACAGAGGCGTATAAATTCTGCAAAAGAAGTAGAAAAGACCTAGTAAAGAAGCCTGACAAAGTGTCACAAAAGCACTTGTAACATTACTGTAAGCGGGTTAAAAGAATACTTCAAATTGGTATTTCCTGATACGTTCATGCTTTCTCAAGACCAAATCTAAGATTCCTATAGTATTCAGAAAAGTTTTTCATTTGCTCCTTGAAATAGAAATGATTCTATTTCAAAGAAATACTGATTCTATCCTTAGCTTCCCCTCCAAGCAGAAACCATCTGTAAGACCCCAAGCATTAACTGGCAGTCTGGCTCAAATGGATAGGCAAATTCCTCAGCGCTAGTACACTCAGTTACCGTTTTCAAAGTTTATTTTAACTGTTGAATTATCCCATACATATGTGTGTGTGCATACATACATTTATGCTTATACATACACCCATAAAATACCCTTAAAAAGCAGTTCTGTGTGGGAGACTGATTTTGGTCCCTTTCCTGTAACCATTCCTGAGAGAGGATCTGTTACTCTTTGTGCTAATGTTTACACTGAGAAGCAAGCATGGAATTCAACTTCCAGGTGCCTTCCCTAGTTTATCTAGACAAATGCTGAACAATCACAAAAGAATGGCAGGCTGGCATGGGGGATTCAAAGTCATTTGCTCCTGCGTGTCTATGTAATGGTGCAGTATGATCAGGTGGATTATAGAATGGAGTAAGGGGTTACTCGATGTTTGTCAGTCCTCTGCTGTGTTTGGTACAGGATGTAAAATATGTATCCTTAAGGAGAATATATTCATGCTGTGAGTTTGGTAAGTCTTCATACCGCTACCAGTGGTGTCCCTGGCATACTGAGAAACAGGAGCTACAGGCTAATGTCCTCTTCTGCCACCAGGAGGGAAGTGAGGGTTGCTCCTTTTTGAAGCAGAGTATTAGTGGGGCGAATTGTAATATAGACTCAGGTCTTATTTTTAAGCAGCCTGTTAGCTTAGAGTGTATGCACGAGGAGCGGTGCCTGCAGTTGGTATCAGAGGAAGTGAAGAAAATAGGGAATTTGTTTTCAGATCTACAAGTGATGTTGAAAGTCCAGGGTTCATGCAGGTAGCCTGCAGTTGTAGGCACTGCCTACTATTCCTCTGCCTAAAGCTTGCCCTTTTATTTAAATTTATTTTTATATATTTTTATGTACTTATTTTATATTTTTTTAATTTATTTTGATTGCTCTTTACTCAACTTTTTCTTTCTGATGATAGAATTTTGACTTTTTATAAGTTATGTGCCTATGTGAACTAAAATACCAATAATTCTTGAAACCCCTGTGCAAAGCCAAACCTGTGCAGTTAGCACTATAGCTCAGCTCCAGCTGGCTAAAATTGCTGTATTTATGTGAATTCATACCATATGTTAGAGTTCCTATTTTCCAGTGTTAATAAGTTCTGTCTCTCTTCAGTTCATAAATAAAAGACTGTTCTTTCTTTTGTAGACAGGAGCACCAGTTACAAATTACAGTAGCCGAATCCTGTTACACTGTAAATCAATTGTAGGCAAACAGATTTTCAATTATTGACTAATAAAATCAGCTTATTTTGTTTCACTGTATCGTTGCATACACTGGCAGCATCATTAAATAGGAATTAGCCTGTAGTCTTGAAACTCCTGCTGTTTGGTTGGGAGTGATACTTTCCTGTGGTACTTTTTAATGCAGCCTAGGCAGTGTTTTATTCTTTATTCTTATCAGTCCTGGTAGATCTGTTCATTTGCCGTCTCTTTCTTTTATATATAGAGCTCCATGGTTGCCTTACAAGTAAGTCTGTAGTTCTGCAGAGGCCAAGGGGTAAGATCCTATCCCCTCCACCAGTTTTTCCTTGATCTCCATGCATTCCACGTGTGAATAAGGATCTGCCTAACTCCTTTTACAGAACCAGACCTGGAGCTTACCCTTGGACTATAATTTGGGCATTGTAAGTGAATTTCATTTTTCCAGAAGGACAGATCAGAGGCTGCCCTTGCAGCTGGTGTATGAGTAGCTCTGTAGGTCCCCTACAGAATGTTGCAGCGTGGTGTCTCACATGCTGTGATCCATGGAGGGCGTAAGCGTTATCACTTCCTCAGTCCAAACTGCTGTATAAATTAGCCAGTGTTTCAAGGTTTTGAAAGCTGTCTCTGTGATGGGTGTATGTTATAATATGTAAGTTATAAAATGTAAGAAATGCAGTTCATGATGTCTTCTGTTATTTGCAGTTCATTTTGTATTTACACACTCTTGCATTTTATACGCAAATGACTCATACTTTAGAAAAGGAATAAATTAATTTGATTAATTTCTGACCTGATTTAAATCTTATGAAATGGCACCTGCCATTCAATCTACACACCAGTTACAACAAAGCAACAAACATTACAAAGAGGTGAAGCATTAAATTTCTCCTAATCACAAGGCAGATATGACAGGTCTCAGTTTATGCACACAGACACTGCTGAGTGTGCTGAAAATAGGGAGATATTTTTTCTTCCTTCACAAAACTCATTAGAATAAAACCTCTGGTTTTAAATGTGTAGCTGAAAACATTTGTTCCTGTGTCACAGAAAACAAACACAGAGTTCTGTACATTTTCTGGTGAGACTGTGAAGTAGAATTGATTTTTTTTATAGATAGAAGCAAAATATAAATGAAGTACAGAATATCTTGAAAGTTTGGGGTTGTTTGGGGGGTTTTGGTGGGTTTTTTTGTTTTGTTTGGGTTTTTTAAGGGTATGCTTTTCTGTGGGCTTTTAGAAATTTTGTTTCTGAAGCCTGATGTCTATTGAGAACACATAAATTCCTTTATGCCTTCACTACATAGAAAAGTATTGTATTTTTCTGTGTTCCCTGGGGCATCCAGTGGGTAGCCTGTCAGCTCCATTACTACAAGATGGCTTCTCCCAGCTGTCATTAGCCGTCCCTCATGCTTTGCTGTAGAATATCTCTTTGAAACCTGTTGAATTTAGATTCTTTTCTGTGAAAGAATGGTATTTTTAAGTGTTACTCCAGTATTTAGGGCTTAAATATCTAGTCTCAGATTACCATACTCATTTGAGACTGGGCAGATAAATTCTTCTATGACAAAGCTTTACTTACTATGACATAGATGATTAGAGCCTTCACAGGAATTTTGTGAAACATAATGATTTTTAATGTTTCCAAATTAGTTTGCTTTCTTCTAATGCGAGTGAGGTACCATTCTAGTATAATGGTATTATTATTGTGATTGGTTCTTTACTCCATTGGAGGCTTGCAAATAGGTTTCTTATGGTGTTAGGCCTCACTACTATCTCCTGTTGAAGACATTTGCATCTCCAAATGTTCCCTGAGACTGGCAAAGCACAACATGAATTGGCATTTCAGCTTCATACGTACATATATAGATTTCTGACCACATATAAAACATAGATGCTGACAGAAACATTCTCAGGTTTTTGAGAAAGTGATTCTAGGTTTATGAGTGCTTTGTGCATTATTTTTTTCTGGAACAATTTACTTGTATCACAGAAACTATGAGACAGGTTAGGATGACCTTGAGTAGAAAAAAATGTAACATTTTCTTAGTTAAATATGCATTTGAAAAAGTGTATTTAAAAAACTATTCCATATGAGAGTAATGTCTACCTAGATTAATAGCTTTATTATTAATGGCTTTAGACTATATTATATCATTTAATTGATGTTTATACATAGCTTCCTTCCCCGTGGTTATGAAATATAACATTTACCAAACTTCTTCTTTGATGGAATTTACATATGGCACATCATGATGATTAAAAGCCAGCCGTCTTTTCACAGCGTGGCAAGAAATAGGATTTGATTTATCTTCGTTGCTCGCCTACCACTTGCTGTGACTGTACTTTTGAAATTTTGATATTCTCATTTCCCAAAAGGGGCTCGTTATGTGAAGTATTATGTAAATATCTTTTATGCTTTGTTTTTGGCTTTCCATGTAAAAAAAATAGTAATTTTAATGTGATAAACAAATAAAGCAGGCCGGTGGGAATGAAACAGGTTTCTTCTTAGCGAAACAGGTTTTTGTCAAAAGAAGCAGACTTGTACTTCAAAATCTGAAAGAACTTAAGTAGAGTGTGACGTGAACAGTGTGTATTGAGTCCCTTTCATATGAACTGTTTAAAACTGATGAATGAATGGCTGGAAAGGTGTCATCTCTAGATTTCTGTTCCTAACCTTTTATAGGTTAGTGCAAGCACAGGATGGTTTTCTAAGACAAACGACACAGCACAAACCTGTTGCATGTGGGCAGACAGATCTCTTCTTCTGCCCTCCTTCCTAATGCTCCCCTCTCACAACTGCCTCCCCAGTAGCAAATACAGCACAAGGTCCAGACCTTAGACTAGTCAGGCTGTGATGTGATGATCTTTATGGGACGTAGATGCAGCACCATGTGCCTGCTACAACAAGCTATGTTTTGAAAGAGTAGGGATTGTGTATTCCTGTTGCATCTGCTCAGACTTTAACACTCTCCCTTTTAATGCTGGCCTTCCCGACACGGGAGATTTGATCAAGGTGTTGTTCAAAATCCTGTGCTGTGCTGGGAAAGTCTAGTATTAACCTGTTGTCTGTCACCTTCTAATTCTCTTTAAGCAATTAAGCACCTGCTGATTTACTGAGGTTACACTAGGATTTTTACTTTGATTTTTCTCCATATTTTAACTTAGTTCTTTTTTCTGTTGTTCGATACAACAAGGGAGCTAAAACTAATTTGACTGTCCTCCTTTCCCATCCTTGTGAGACAGCCTGTGCCTACTAAACACCTGTTTCTGAGCAGAATGAAAATAAAGACAAATGAAACGTACTCAGAGTTATGGTTTAGAAAATTGAATACAAAACTAAGTAGCAAATTCAAATAGAATATTGTATAAAACTACACAGAACAGAAAGAGTTACCTAATACCTGTACCAAAGGTTTGAAAGAGGACGTGCACAGCAGAATCATAGGATCGTAGAATGGTTTGGGTTGGAAGGGACCTTAAAGATCATCTAGTTCCAACCCCCCTGCCATGGGCAGGGACACCTTCCACTGGACGAAGTTGCTCAAAGCCCCATCCAACCTGGCCTTGAACACTGCCAGGGAGGGGGCATGCACAATTTCTCTGGGTGTTAGATGGCCCATATCAAATATAGCGAACCCACAGATAGACTGGGGTATGTTTTTATTGGGTGGTGGGTTTTTTTAAAAACACCATTTCCCTTGTCAGTGTGCCTACCTCCTAAAAAACCTGCAAAGCATTTAACATGCAGAGAAAGAAGGAATAAGTATACCAAAGCCAAATGAGGTATATGTAGCTCTGACAGTTTGAACTGGTGAATGTGAAGAAATTCTGTCTTCTCTACAAAACAATCCTACTTTGTTAACCATTAGAAAATAAGAGGAAGCAATATCCGTCTCCTAATTGTTAATAGAATATTTCATATGCTTGTTAGTTTTCTTCGCCAGTTTTTAGAAATGAGTATGTGAAAGTGAGTAATTATCAGTTCTAAAAAAAATAGATAAAATCATTGCAGAACTGGAGCCCTGCTGGGGCTGTAAAGCTGGCTAAGATAGGGTTTTTCTTGGAACGCTCTCAGGTCCTGCCCCGTGAGATGTTGTACGTCCTTAAATCCTGTTGGATCTGAATGGTAAAAAGGATTAAATGTTCTGCACGGCAGAGTAAATGACTTCCTCTCTCAGCAAGAGTAAACATATGAAACTAGTGCAAATTGTATTTTTCTTACTCTGTGCATTGTTATAAATGCCATTTGTTGTGATAAACAATATATACAAACAGATTGTAACCACATTACCACGACTGAAACTTGTTTTGCTAGCTATAGGAGAAAAAAAAAAAGAGGATTAGGTAGGACTTCTTGGGATTTAGTTTATAAACTGTAAACTGTGGCAAATCTCCATTTAAATAATTCTGGAAGGAAGCATGACACTCCTGAGTTTCAAATTCAGAAGTTTCTCACTTGCTACCTGGGTCTGCAGTACTGAACTCGTGCTTTTTCCAAAACACTATTAAGCAACAGGCTGTTCTATCTTAAGTACAAAAGGCTTCCAATTTCTAACATGGCCATTTCAGACACTCGGGATATTTTTTTCTTTATTGTTTCAATTACAGAACAGTATAGTAGTCAGTAATTAACAAAAAAAATATGAGGTGGATTATTCAAATAATTAAGCTAGGAAATAGATTGCAATTTATTATTTGCCTTTAACACACACTTTCAGCTCACAGAGAGGACTTCATCGTGGTATTGTTCGTGTAATGGGAAATTATATCAGACAGGTGCCATTTAAATAATTTTCTGTATCCAACAGATACGCTATAAGGAAAACAAAACAGTATAAATTATTTATGGCTGATCTTTCATAGCCCTGGAAGAGTACTGTATCAAAGAGAAAAAGCATTTTTTTGTCTCCACTGTAGTTTTGTAAGATGATTGTTAGGATGCTGAGCTGCAGAACATTCAATTTCTGAGCAGGTATTTTAAAAGTTGTTATATAATGCTAATATTTAAGCTAGGATAAATATATTTTTATTCCAATCATACGTTAATTTTTGTTGAAACATAAAAACCAGCTTATCTTTGTATTGCAGAACAGAGTATAATTTGTATTTACCATTACTGAGGAATGCTGTAATTATACTTGTAACAATTAAGACAATGATGAAAAATGAAGGGCCTTTTCATTTCACGTGCCAGGTAGGGCACAGACTACACAACTGCGCTCGTGTTGCTCCAGTGCTGATCCCAGTCATGCCCTGTTCTAATAGAGGGTTTCTGTGCCTGCTTGCCTGATCTTCTACTAAGCAGAAACTGTTACTGCAGAGTGTCTGATAATTTTGTGCTTTTGTACATAGGAAACAATAAAGTATGTGTGTGGTCTCACGATGGCAGGAGTAGCAACAAACAGATGGCTTCCGTTTATCCCTACAGTGGGTACCCAATGAGTAGAAGTGAGTTATATTTTGCGTTGGTCTCATAAATCTGTTTCACTGCACTTATTCAAGATGTGACTAGGTTCAGAATAACAGTAGCAAAATCTGTATAAACAAAGCTAAAAATAAGAAAAGAAAATACTTTTGTGTGTGATTTTGAATTTGTTAAGTGATTGTTAGATACGGGCAATGTTTCTCAGAACGTCTGTGTAATGCCATTAAAATAAGAATATTGCCTAGCTTAGTCATAGTGTGGATTTATGATAGCTGACAGCTATCCTGGCACTTGAATGTATCCGTTGTGTGTAACAAAATGTTTTTTATTTCATTGCTTTTCATTGGGATTGAAGTATTGAGTTTTCTCACCTTACAGATACTTGGTTCAATCTGAGATGTTTAGCTAAAATGAAACTGATACAGCCTATGGCTCGGCTTCAAGGCAAATGCGTGCCAAAGAGACTGGTGCTCTAAGAAAATTCATAGCAGAGAGCTTTGAACAGACTAATTAAGCATTTAGTGGTTGGGGGGGTCAAAACTCCTACAGTTCTCATTTGTTTAATATACTTGTAAGACACCTAGAATTGTTAAAAAGGTAGAGAGGAAAGAGGAAATAGACTTCTGCTTCTGGAAGCATGTGAGATACTGTTACAGTTGCTAGCAGTTGTTGCATCTACATCAAGGTTATCTCTACCAATTTGTTGTAAGAGTCTTTCATTGCAGTTTTTGCAGTTTATGAGGACCAAAAACCCACACCTTATGTGCAAAGCAAGGAGTTTATTGTTAGTCTAACTGAAATCTTAACAGTCGAATCAGTTATTATTTGAGCTCTTACATGCAAGTAAAGTAGAAGAACGATATTACAGAGAAAGTCTCAATAATAATATATTTAAAATTGTTACATACACTTCCTAATATCTTCCTCTTTGCTCTGATGTTATACTTACTTTCCAGTTTCTCTCTGGGGCCTCAACAGCTTCAGCCGTGCTCAAGCAGGAGCGGAGGTAAGAGAGGGTTGCAATGAGTCGTCAGCATCCCAAGTCCTTTACCTGGATGAGTATGTTATAAGTGCTTTATTTCCCTCTCACTCTAGGGTTCCTTTGAGGCTGATTTAACGTTTTTTTTGTAACATGCTGTATACCTTGCACGTTCTTCACTGGTTTACAGTCCCACATTACATCCTAGATGGTATGTTTTACAAATGTTGGATGCTTGTTCTTTTTTCTCTTGTGATCCAGCTCCCAAGGTTGTGTCCTTTATTGACCAGTAACTGACTACTGAAGATTTTTCACAACAACTCACTACTATTTTCCATCCATGTAAAAATATATAAAAATTCTAATAACAGTGGGGTTTACACCACACCATTGTAGAAAGCTAAGTCAAATCAGGTCAGGTGGGAGTTACCTGATAATTACACAGTTGCTGTTACAGCTTATTCTGCTAAAGTAATGCTCTAGACAAGCCTAAAACAAGTCTAGACAAAAGGTGACAAGTCCTTGTCTTCAGGCCTTGCAGAGTTAGTACAAATCTTGTGTTCTGTTATTAGCAGGGGCAACAATTTCATCAGTTACCGAGCTGCACAGCAGCTTAGTGCCTTAAAGCTAGTGTTGCCATTCAATATTACTGTTCATATGATTTCATCATGAAATCACATAATTAGATTTTGTTCTTCTCTCTGTTTGCAGTTTTTGGTGGTGTTTTTCTACATTTGGAATTCCGGATTGTATTAGGATTGTTCCCATCCTATTCTGAAAACACTCGCTAGGGAGACAACCCAGGAATATGTCTGCAGTGTTTTAAGTATTTTGGGGGTAGGTTTGGTTTTGGTTTACCTTAAATTAATAGATTACCAGCTAAATCATGGTGGTGTTACCTTGAAAATGTAGTCCCTCCATGGAGCCTGAAAGAAACAATTGGATATTCCAGGTAGCCTTCACAGTGTTTTCAGTTGCCTCAAGCTGTCAGTTGGCCTAGAGGCCTCCCCCTCAAAACCGTCCCAAAACATCCCTCTATGGAAGTTCTCTAACATGCTTGGCACGAATACTCAGAGAGGATCCTAAAGCCAGCTTTCACTAACACAGAGTTTAATTTGCCCAGTGATATCATAGGCCTTTTCAGCATGTGTAGTTCAATAAAACTCAACATGAGGAGGAAATAAAAAGGCAAAGGCAATAGGTCTTTACAACTTTAATTCTCTCTCTCTTGAAGTTAATGGAAAGTATCTGTGACCAATTCAGCCACCTGTGTGTGAGACATTCCAGTACAGCATGGTGGGAGGAATTAAACAGCTTGGTGAAGCACAATGTGATACAAAACACCTGGGAGTACTTTGCTCTCAGGCCTAGCGCCTTGTATGTGATCAGTATAAAAGGGTGTTTGCCCCCTTAAGAGAGGTTTATTAGCTTCTTTTCACGGCTGCTTTGTGCATGTCGGGCCAAGGGCTGAGCCAGTTGTCATTTTAAGGGATTTCTTGCAATTAATCTGTGTGTTCTGGAGGTTTAACGCATGGCAAGTGAAATTATAGATCTAGATGGATTATGTGCTTATGGGTGAGGCAGCTGGAGAATGGGAAAAATACTTGGAAAATGTCTTTTCTGTAGAGTAGGCTGGAAATGAAAGATGGCTGAGGGAGGAGTTTAACATAGAGGAGTGCAAAAATAGAGGAATATTGAAATAATGAGTCCTGAAGAAAAAGTATTAGTATTCGAATTAATTTTTAAAGTATAGGTGCTAAATGGTGATTTGTTGGTAGTTTAGGAAATTGGTAAATTAGGAAAGGGAGTACTTTTTCAGACTATTCAAAGTGAAACTGTTGCAACTTGCTGCTATAGAGTATTGTGGGTGGCCAAAATCTGGGTGCATTAAAAAAATATAAACAATGCAGTGTGGGTTGAAACAATGCATACTATTAAACTTTTATGCAGAAGCATTGAAAGCAGAAGAGTTTTGAGGCATGTATTTTACTTCCTATTCTGCTGTGGCCCTCCTTTTGGTAATTAGCTGAATCTATCTACTGCAATCAATGAACTTGCTAAAAAATAATTATCCACATCTGTGCTTTTAATGTACTTTGAGTTACTTGTGCATTTGCTATAGATGTACAGTATTGATGTATGTACTATATTAAACATGGGAAAATTAAAAGCAAGAACTAGTCTTTATTAATAGACAGTGTTTTAACTGTATTGGACAGGGATTTCACTGTCACCAGGAGGGCAGAAAAAATCCTCCAGTACAGTGATTAGGTAACAAGGGATCAGTACTTTATGTTTCAGTGCTGGAAATTACGATTTAGACAATTATTATTAGAAGAATAAATTATACGCTGTAGGAGTTAACTTGTCAGTTGCATGTGCACCATATTACTTATGCTTATTACTTATACCAAAAATAAAGCGAGAAGGAGCAATCGATATCAAGTTAAGAATTTCGTTGAAAATATAAATTGGTGTATTTTTGGAGATGTATGAGGAGATTCTGTGTGTCCAGCTTAGGCACAAAGGTAGTCTGATTAACCCCCTTCTACAGATGATGTGTGTGAACTACCAAATGATTGGCTGTAAATGAAAATACTAATCCATCAAATAAAAGGCCTCGTTTTCTAGACAATAAACTCTTTTTCCTCCCTTGCTAGCTGGCATTCACAGCAAGCACAGATAGGCATGGCTGCCAGTGCTGACCAAGCCTGTGTCTGGAAAGGGAGAGGAAGGGCAGGACTGGCTGTATGGTTTTGTAGTGTGATTCTTAATTGTTCGGACTTCATGCAAAGCTTGCAACAAGCTAAGATTTATAAATGGTGAAATGTTATAACTGTTGAAAAGTTTATAGCAACCTTGACAAATAACTTAGTCTTTTGTTTGTGAAATTATGTGATGTTAATTAAAACTGCTCTTTTAAGGTATCTGTAAATAAAGGAAAGCACCTTTTCAAAACCAGGAGTATGTAATAATCTTGCAGTACATACCTGAATATACGTGATTACCAGTCTCACAAGTTTGAGCGTAGAGTTGGAGCCAAGTGGGAATTACTTGTGTTAACCTGTGATATTTGTGTTCCCCATTACAGAGATCTAGGGGCTTGCAGAGTCTGTTCTCTCATTCTGAAGTGGGGCAGCTCATTAAAACCAACTGCTTTCGGTAGCTGGAATATCTTTTTTTGGGGGGGCTCACTTATTGCAAAGACAGCTCTAAGAGCTCCTCAAGATGTGCTGCTACTGGGCAGTCACTGCTGGAGGTGCTAAGGATGTCTTTGTTGATCTTCATTGTTAAGCATAATCTTTAATGATGGGTTTATTATGTTATGCGTTTTTCTCGTAACTCACACTTACTTTTAAATGACTTTTTTTTAGTAACTCCTGTCTAGTGACAAAGATAGCTTTGAGTAATGGCCATGGTATCCCTCATGGCGGGGGGGGGAGGGGCGAGGATATGCACATGCATTATTCAGAATCAAGATATCTGCCACCCACTGGTTTATGCTATCCCCAGAACTCTTCAGGGAGATGCAACACTAAGCCTAAAAGGGTCTGGTCTTGGTGAGCAACAGTTTGCCAATGCAACTGGAATTTTGCTGAAATAGGAGTTTCTTCGCGGCCTGACAAAATAGTAAAATTTTGGCCTTGCTACTCAAGCCCCTGCTTCAATACACATGGGCCTTCTCATTTTCTGCTTCCCAGGAGCTCTCTCTTTGCTTCTCTGCTTAGCATCTAAGTTTTTAATTGAGTCAGTTTGCCTCACTTTGCAGCCTCTGCCTCCAGAGTTTTCTGGCCTGGTTGCCCACTTACACATCTCGTCAGACATACAGTACTGCTGACACCACTTTTCATAGCATTTTTTTGACTGTCACACCCCTCTCTGCTCCCCTATTCTGGGCTTTGTTTTTGCCATGGTATAATTCTACATGTGAACACATCATCACAACTTCTGTACATCCCTTCCTTTTCTCTTCTCTCTCCTCCCTACTTACGTCTGTGGCAATCTTAACCGAAACTTAAGATAACTGCTGCTTCCATGAGGGGGTTGCTGATGCGTATTAGTTGCCAGTATCTTCTAACCATAACGGACTATAAGAAAAATGACTTTGGACCATCTGTGCAAGCATATGTAGTTACTGCTTGTCCTTCCTTGTACTTGCTCACTTACTTGTCCTTACTCCTGCGTTCACTGTGCTTGTTTATGACCACTTGTATATTGCTGTTACAACAGACTATAGTATATTCAGGGTATAAACCTGTGTTTGTACATCTGTTAGCACAATAAGGGTATTGACCTGATCAGAACTGGGTGCACTTACAGAATGTAATCTGGTAGGTAATTCTTTTAGGCCATTTTTTTCAGCAAGATATTGGCTGAATAAGTAAGTCAATTAATTTTGTTTTCCTTGGTGTATTTTTCAACTTCTGTAATCTTTAACTGTATAAAGAAAAAAGGGGGAAAATGCAGAAATTGAATGTTTTGGAATTGCACTTTAAGAATTTGATAGTCGCAGTAGACAGAAGAGTATTTGAATAAATCAGACCTCAGCTGGCTTGCATGGAGGAGGAAGAAAACCACACAAAACAACAAAAAAACCCACAAACATTTAATCTGCTTGTTATGCTAAAGAATTGACAGGTATATTAAAACAGAATTTAGCATTTATTTTTCATTAGGCAGCAACTAAAAATGTATAGTGTTAAATGTTAATTAAAAATTTTTTTAGAAACTTTTCAAAATTATTTTTTAGTAAAAACCCAAGGCCTCCTCTGATTGAAATTTCACTGATGGCTTGACCAGTTGTTCATGTAAGTTCAGTAAATATTTTTACTTTCTGACTATCTTAAGGTATTTCACAGAATCACAGAATTTTATTTGTATTTGCTACACTCCAGTGCCCAGCAGCATACTAGTGCAGCTCCAGATATGACTGATAGGAGCTGAAAATTGGTTACAATGACTTTCAGCAATTTAAAGAAACTGTTATTATGTCCAACAATGTAGGAAAGTAAATTGACAGCCATCATTTCAGCTATGGGCCATTCAGCTGCTGGCCAACTAACTCCTGGAGAAATTCATTTTTCTTTCAACTGGCTTTGCTTACAGTTTTGTGTATTACGAGAGTGGAGTAAATTTCTCCAACTCTGACTTAGCAGAAGCACAGCACAAAATAAGTCTCTTAGATTTACAAGTGATGTTACCAAATAAAACCATTGTCTGGAAGACAGCAGACCTGTGCAATTCTAAGCAGCAAGGCTCATATGTGCTTAAATGGCTTTCGGGATTCTTCCTGGTTTGCTGCATGTGTTGCTGCTTGGCCTTCTTTATTTTAAGTTGAGACTGTTAGTTCTGGCACTGAATTTAGGATTACATTACCTACTGTGTAGGTTCCCACCCAAGCCTGTAGATGAAGGGTCATTTGTTGAGTATGAAACTGTCCAATTTTGCTTGTAGCACAGGGAACTTTTAAGGCTTCAGAGTGGTGGTGGCTAGATCAAGAGGAAGAATCAAGCTGTAACATGGTGTATAATGTCTTCCTTGGCCAAGGTCATCCTATATGAACCATCAGAGTTTAAGATCACTGTGATACTGTCTGTGTGGTGTTTCTTCTTCCTCTTTGCTCATTTCTTGAAAGACTATGAAGGAGATATGGTGTCTTCTACTGACAGAACTTTACTTTGTAATCAAATCAATAGAAAATACATAAGATTATCTTACAAATGCTACATATAGTGCATTTGTCTATTCCTGTGGGTTTTTAATTTTTGAGGTGTGTTTCAGTTATTACTACTTTTCCACCTGGAACATCAGGGACAGTAGCATACAGATTTTTTTTGTTGTTGTTTTAATGATTGTTCTATGCTAAGGCTTTGTCGGTGATGAGTGAGTAGATCTATGCAGCTTTATGCAATATAATTGCTATTGAATATAAATATGAATCTTGCATTGTACATATGGCCAGAATGCAATTTACAATTAAGACAGTGAACATAAATCATGCTGTTATAGTCCCTCATATTTTATTAAAATCTTAGATAAATGGACTTAACGAGTACTTGTTTTAAAATTATCTAAGTGTGCGCTATTAAAACCAGGAAGCTCTTTTAGAGAGAATCCAATACTAAATCGGCTTTCATCGAAACAGTGCAAAAAAAAAAATCAATTATAGCCATCATATTATCTTTCAAGTATGTCCAATGAAGTCAGCTAGTGGATGTAATTTATTCTTTATGGAATTACTGTTTAGATGTACTGGAATACACTTAAACATAGGAAATACTAAAGCAATTAAAGTTTTCACTTTGTATGACAATTCTGTTTATGAATGCATAAGCAGCCTAAACTGGAATTAGAGCTCTACAGAAAAATGTGTGGGTTTTCTTTGGCCTGAAAGAAAAAAAAAAAAATCTGTGGCTTCCACTTTGTTTGATTGAAATGTCCTTAATTATTATATACTGCCTGAAGTAATAGATTTTGAAAATATTTTCAACTTGCACATTTCTCAGTCTTCCTAACCTTTCCCTGAAATAATGCAATGGACACATGTACTTATCAAAGTATGTCGGCCAGTAAATGACTTAAACATTTTGCAGTTGTTTCTCCTTGCTCTGCTCCATATCTCTTTTTCCAGGTGAATAGTGAGTAAGGTGAAATTAGGCACTCTCTGCTTGTACCAATTATGTGTGCACTGGAAGCTTAGATTGATGAATCCTCCCTCCTTCTCTGTTGTTTGGAAGGGTGTCCAAAATGATTCCTTGCTTGTCCCCCAGTGGTGAAGGATCTGGAGGGTCTGACCTATGAGGAACGGCTGAGGGAGCTGGGGTTGTTTAGCCTGGAGAAGAGGAGGCTCCGAGGTGACCTTATTGCAGTCTACAACTACCTGAAGGGAGGTTGTAGTGAAGTGGGAGTGTCATGGTTTAAAGCTGGGCCAGCTATTAACCAGGTGGCAGATGCTCTCTGTTAACCCTCTCCCCCCCACCTAAGGGAAAGGGAAAGGGAAAAGGGAGAGAGACTTATGGGTTGGAAAGTTAAAACAGTTTTAATAAACTATAATAATGAAAAAGAATATAATAACAATAATAATAGAAATAACCAAATATATACAAATATGTACAAAACCAAGATCAAGAGCTTGGAAATCCTCCTCAGGCAGAATTGCTCCCCCCAGTACAGGCAGAGGGGAAAAGGCAGTAGCTCCCCCCAGCACGGGCAGAGGGCAAAATGCAAAAGCTCCACTGCCATCACACCTGCAGGCTTTTAACTGGAGATTTGGCAAAGCTGGTACCAATCAGTGGGAGACAGGAGGGCCCCTCCCTCCTGGGCCCCACCTCCAGGAGGCAGTGGGTTAGTGATAAACAGGAAAGTGAGAATGACATGTATGGGATGGAATACCTTGCTGGTCAGTCCTGGGTCACCTGCCCCGTCCACTACTCCCTGCAGGTACAACCCCCTTCGGCTCTTTACTTGTAAGCAGTGACCTTGGGTTCTCTAAGACTATTTGGCCTGGTTTGAGCCAAACCAGGACATTCCACCCCTTATTCCATACCATTCATGTCATACTCAGATCACCACTACCTTTTCATTTTCAAATATATATATACATATCACTAGTCTATGATTCATCTTTATGCAAAAAGTCCATCAAGTTCATTTGGTTCAGGATTGTGGGTTTGCATCTGGTTAGCAGTCTCTCAGCAGTCTTTCTGGCTAGCAGTCTCTCTTTTGTCATGGTTCGTGCCCACGGGTTGCAGGTTAAAGATGTCAGACTCGAGGAGGTTACTGGACGCCACTTGATGAAGCTAGCTCCGGTCTCATCACCACTGTCTTAACCTGAAAGACACTTATGCAGCAACAACATGCAGTTCAGACTTAAGTAGTCTCACCCAGAATCAGATCACCTTCAGGGACACATCGGACTTCACCATCTTGCAACATCACCCACCAAGTACATCCAGGTCCCTGAGCAAAAGCAATCCCACGAATGGGTTTACCTTTGCCCGTTACAGGAAGAATCCAGACAGTTTTTCCCAATAGATTCCTTTCATGCACCACCGGGACTTTATCTCCTTCTACTGTATGTAGAAGGTCTGACTGAGCAGGGCCAGCTCGATTGATAGATCCCCTGGTGTTAACTAACCAGGTAGCTTGTGCCAGATGTTTATCCCAGTTTTTAAAGGTTCCACCCCCCATTGCTTTCAGGGTAGTTTTTAACAGCCCATTATACCGTTCAATTTTCCCAGAGGCTGGTGCATGATAGGGGATGTGATATACCCATTCAATGCCATGCTCTTTGGCCCAGTTGTCTATGAGACTGTTTTTGAAATGAGTCCCGTTGTCCGACTCAATTCTCTCTGGCGTGCCGTGTCGCCACAAGATTTGCTTTTCGAGGCCCAGAATAGTGTTCCGGGCAGTGGCATGGGGCACAGAGTATGTTTCCAGCCATCCGGTGGTCGCCTCCACCATGGTAAGCACATAGCGTTTACCCTGGCGGGTTTGAGGGAGTGTGATATAGTCAATTTGCCAGGCCTCCCCATATTTATATTTCAACCACCGCCCCCCATACCACAAAGGTTTTAACCGTTTGGCTTGCTTAATTGCGGCGCATGTTTCACAATCATGGATAACCTGTGCAATAGAGTCCATGGTTAAGTCCACCCCTCGGTCACGAGCCCATCTGTATGTTGCATCTCTCCCTTGATGACCTGAAGTGTCATGAGCCCACCGAGCTAAAAATAGTTCACCTTTGTGTTCCCAGTCCAAATCTATTTGGAACACTTTAGCAGCTTGATCCGCTTGTTGGTTGTTTCGATGTTCCTCAGTTGCCCGACTTTTAGGTACGTGAGCATCTACATGACGTGCCTTCACGACTAGTTTCTCTAGCCGAGCAGCAATATCTTGCCACAATTTAGCAGCCCAAATAGGTTTCCCTTTGCGCTGCCAGTTGCTTTGCTTCCACTGCTTTAACCACCCCCACAAGGCATTTGCCACCATCCATGAGTCAGTATAAAGATACAGCCTTGGCCACTTTTCTCGTTTAGCAATGTCTAAAGCCAGCTGGATGGCTTTTACTTCTGCAAATTGACTTGATTCACCTTGTCCTTCTGTGGCTTCTGTGACTCGTCGTATAGGACTCCATACAGCAGCTTTCCACTTCCGATGCTTTCCTACAAGACGGCAGGATCCATCGGTGAACAGCGCATACTGCTTCTCATCCTCTGGTAGTTCATTATATGGTGGGGCTTCTTCAGCACGTATCACCTCCTTTTCTGGTGGCATTCCGAAGTCCTTGCCTTCTGGCCAGTCCATGATTACTTCTAAGATTCCTGGGCGATTAGGGTTTCCTATTCGAGCCCTCTGCGTAATTAATGCAATCCATTTACTCCACGTCGCATCAGTTGCATGATGGGTAGTGGGAACCTTACCCTTGAACATCCAGCCTAGTACTGGTAGTCGAGGTGCTAGGAGAAGTTGTGCTTCAGTACCAATTACCTCTGAAGCAGCTCTAACTCCTTCATATGCTGCCAGTATCTCTTTTTCAGTTGGAGTGTAATTGGCCTCGGAGCCCTTGTATCCTCGACTCCAAAATCCTAGGGGTCGACCTCGAGTCTCCCCTGGCACTTTCTGCCAAAGGCTCCAGGTAGGACCATTGTCCCCAGCTGAGGTGTAGAGCACATTTTTAACATCTTGTCCCGTACGGACTGGTCCAAGGGCTACTGCATGCACAATCTCTTGTTTAATCTGTTCAAAAGCCTGTCGTTGTTCAGGGCCCCACTGAAAATCATTCTTCTTTCTGGTCACTTGATAAAGAGGGCGTACAATCTGGCTGTAATCTGGAATATGCATTCTCCAGAAACCCACAACACCTAAGAAGGCTTGTGTTTCCTTTTTGTTAGTTGGTGCGGACATTGCTGTTATTTTGTTGATCACCTCTATCGGGATCTGGCGACGCCCATCTTGCCATTTAATCCCTAAAGACTGGATCTCCCGGGCAGGTCCCTTGACCTTGCCCCTTTTTATGGCAAAACCAGCTTTCAGAAGAATTTGGATTATTTTCTCCCCTTTGTCAAAAACTTCTGCTGATGTATCACCCCACACAATGATGTCATCAATGTATTGCAAATGTTCTGGAGCTCCACCCTTTTCTAGTGCAGTCTGGATCAGTCCATGGCAAATAGTAGGACTGTGTTTCCACCCCTGGGGCAGTCGATTCCAGGTGTACTGGATACCTCTCCAGGTAAAAGCAAACTGTGGCCTGCACTTTGGTGCCAAAGGAATAGAGAAAAAGGCATTAGCAATGTCTATGGTGGCGTACCACTTGGCTGCCTTTGACTCCAGTTCGTATTGAAGTTCTAGCATGTCTGGCACAGCAGCACTCAGCGGTGGCGTAACTTCATTTAGGCCACGATAGTCCACAGTTAATCTCCATTCTCCATCAGACTTTCGCACTGGCCATATAGGACTATTAAAGGGTGAGCGAGTCTTGGTAATCACTCCTTGATTTTCTAATTGTCTAATCAGTTTATGAATGGGGATCAGGGAGTCTCGATTGGTGCGATATTGTCGTCGGTGCACCGTGGTAGTAGCAATTGGCACCTGTTGTTCTTCAACCTTCAGCAACCCCACAACAGAAGGATCTTCTGAGAGGCCAGGCAAGGTAGACAGCTGTTTAATGTCCTCAGTCTCTACAGCTGCTATACCAAAGGCCCATCTGTACCCTTTTGGGTCCTTAAAATACCCTCTCTTGAGGTAGTCTATGCCAAGGATGCACGGAGCATCTGGGCCAGTCACAATGGGGTGCTTTTTCCATTCATTTTTAGTTAGGCTCACTTCGGCCTCCAATACAGATAACACTTGAGATCCTCCTGTTACTCCTGAAATGCTGATAGATTCTGCCCCTTTATGATCCGATGGCATTAGGGTGCACTGTGCACCAGTGTCTACCAGGGCTCGATACCTTTGTGGTTTTAATGTGCCAGGCCATCGAATCCACACAGTCCAATAAATCCGGTTGTCCCTCTCCTCCACCTGGCTGGAGGCAGGGCCCCCCTAATTAAGAAATGGATTCATGCTGCTCACAGGGACTGGACCTTCATTTCTCCTATTCACACTTGGGAAAAAGTGATTTGAGGCCCATCTCCCCTGACTGGGGTCCTGCTCACTGGTAACTGGAGCAGCCATCCTCCTAGAAAAATTCTCTCTGGTATTTCTTTTAGCTTGCAACTCACGTACTCGTGCCTGTAGGGTACTGGTAGGTTGTCCATGCCATCTGCTCATGTCCTCCCCATAACCACGCAGGGCAAACCATAGGATACCTCGTGATGTGTTCCTTTTCCTTTGAGCTGGTCCTGTAGGAGAACGTTTTCTCTTAACAGCTGCAACGCGCGCCTGTGTAGGTAGAGAGTCAAGTTTATTCTCGATCATGGACAGTTTGTCTGACAGTTGTTTAAATGAGTCCTTGTTCTCCTTAGTCAGTTTTTCCACAGCCGAGATGCGTGCCTGCAGTGGGGAAGAAATACTATCTTCATACTGTCGCATACAGTTAGCCATTTCGCCCACACTAGATCGTGCCATAGCATCTTCTCCCCATACTAATATTGACAATGTATGGGTATATGTCGGTGGAGCATTCTTCACAACCTTCCGGAACATGGATCAGTTGCATTCCACTTCATCAGGATCTACAGGATCTACAATTTCCCGTGGGTGTCTATAAATGATCTCTTGCACAGCCAGTTCTCTAAGGTAGTTAATACCTTTTTCTATAGTGGTCCATTTGCTTAGGTGGCTCATAACATCATCTTTATAGGGATACCTGCTCTTTACAGCTGACAAGAGTCGCCTCCAGAGACTGATAGTGTTTGACTTTCTTGCGAGCGCCTTATCAATACCACCATCTCTGGACAGGGATCCCAACTGTCTGGCTTCTCTGCCATCCAATTGCATGCTGTCTGCCCCATTATCCCAGCATCGGAGCAACCAGGTAATAATAGGCTCACCATCATAACGGCTGAAGTCTTTCCTTATATTTCTCAGGTCCTTCAGGGATAAGGAGTGGTAGGTTATCTCTACGTCCGAGTCCTCTTGTGATAGTTCTGCTTTAGAAGGGCCTTTCTTCTGTGATGGGTCTGCTTTAAAAGGACAATCAAGGGAACCCCCATCTGTGTCGGGCCCTAACTCTGCCTGAGAAGGGCCCTCACCTGGGTCATATGATGGCTCTGTCTTAGAAGGCTCTGAGTCATCATCCTTCTCTTCACGAGCTGATTTCTTTTGGTATTTCTTCCTGGTTACAGGAGCAATTGGTACAGATTCGATAGATGCTGGGGTCTGAGTAGATGCAGTGGCTGTCGTGGGAGTGCTGAGAGTCTGAGTAGCTGCAGTGGCCATCTTGGGGGGTGTAGCAGCTGTGGTACAGGCTGCCAAGGTTTCAGTGGGTTGAGTGGCTGTAGCAGCCGTACACACTGTAGGATCTGAGGTGGCTGCATAACACCTACAACTGTCCCTGCACCGATATTTAATCTTATCCCACATCAGAAACACATTCAGGACAACCAAAAATAAAAACATGCCACCTAGACAGCACCATCCTAATTTCGCAAAATCTAGTGGAATCAGCTTGGCAGAAAAGGAGAAGGTACTATTTCCCAAAGTAAAACTGGAAGTGTAATCATTAACAGAATCAGCTAAAGGGCGCCTGGAGCATGCAGATGAAGTTGCTGCTACTGATTCGCGATTAAAGCTGCCCATCATTGTGTCATAGAGATAAGAGATCGGAATATTAACTGCCCAGTTTATCACAGCATAAATCAGTATCAAACCCCATACCAAAACAATACATTTCGACCAGCGCCCACTGCTAAACTGCATGTAAACATTCATAAGAAGCAAGCAATAACACAGTGCCCACGGCAGGTAAGGCATCATTGCAATACTCAATTGTGAAAGAAACTCCATAAAAAGATGAGATAACACAGCATTCAAAAATGACATCACCATCTTCACTATCTGTTTTAACTTTCCAACCCCTCGTAAATCTCAAAGGAAGAAATCTGATATTCTCTCAGCTGAGCTCTCCGGGTCTCCTCCCACCAGAGCCAGGATTCAACTTATCAGAGCAACCTGTTGGAGCTTCTCTCGAGCCCCACGTTGGGCGCCAATAAATCTGTCATGGTTTAAAGCTGGGCCAGCTATTAACCAGGTGGCAGATGCTCTCTGTTAACCCTCTCCCCCCCACCTAAGGGAAAGGGAAAGGGAAAAGGGAGAGAGACTTATGGGTTGGAAAGTTAAAACAGTTTTAATAAACTATAATAATGAAAAAGAATATAATAACAATAATAATAGAAATAACCAAATATATACAAATATGTACAAAACCAAGATCAAGAGCTTGGAAATCCTCCTCAGGCAGAATTGCTCCCCCCAGTACAGGCAGAGGGGAAAAGGCAGTAGCTCCCCCCAGCACGGGCAGAGGGCAAAATGCAAAAGCTCCACTGCCATCACACCTGCAGGCTTTTAACTGGAGATTTGGCAAAGCTGGTACCAATCAGTGGGAGACAGGAGGGCCCCTCCCTCCTGGGCCCCACCTCCAGGAGGCAGTGGGTTAGTGATAAACAGGAAAGTGAGAATGACATGTATGGGATGGAATACCTTGCTGGTCAGTCCTGGGTCACCTGCCCCGTCCACTACTCCCTGCAGGTACAACCCCCTTCGGCTCTTTACTTGTAAGCAGTGACCTTGGGTTCTCTAAGACTATTTGGCCTGGTTTGAGCCAAACCAGGACAGGGAGTCAGCCTCTTCTTCTGGGCAGCTAGTGATAGGACAAGAGGACACAGCCTCAAGCTTCGCCAGGGGAGGTTCAGGTTGGACATTAGGAAGAATTTCTTCTCAGAAAGGGTTATTAGACATTGGAATGGGCTGCCCAGGGAGGTGGTGGAGTCACCATCTCTGGGTGTGTTTAAGAAAAGACTGGACATGGCACTGAGTGCCATGGTCTAGTTGACATGGTGGTGTCAGGGCAATGGTTGGACTCGATGATCCCAGAGGTCTCTTCCAACCTGGTTGATTCCGTGATATTTTCTAGAAAGAAAAACAGTTTTATTTGGAAGTGCTCAAAGTTAAGCCATAACATGAAGTGACTGCTACCCAAACACTCTTGGAACCTGATATTCTGTTGTATGAAGAAGAAGAACAGGTAGTAGAAAGGTGAAGCAACAGCAAAGGAAAAAAAAAATATTGAAAGCCGTTTGTGGGGTAGGGGATATTGAAAAATAATAGGGAAGAATCTGGGAGCTGAGACAAGCTCATTCGGCTGTAAGCAGGAGTACAATGATGCAATTTCCCTTTTTGCTTCCTGTTTATATGTTCATAGTTATATATTTCTTCATGTGTTTATAAGTATAAACAGATTATAATAGATGTCCTTCCCCTCAAGCAGTGAAGTCCAAAATTAATGAAAACATTCATTTTTATTATTATTTTATAGTCTGACAATATACGTATCATATTGTTATGCACAAGTCAAAATGGCAAACACACGTAACTGAAATGTATTACTGAACTTTTTCATTCTTCTGCTGGAATATATCACTGCTGTGACTCGATTCCTGAGAGTTCTGCAGTTCACACAGTGGCTTTAATACCTGTTTATGCATAGAAATTTGCCTGGAGATTTAAAAACCAAGATAGGCATTGACATTTCCAGCCTTAGAAAATTGCTGCTGTATGTCAATGTGAATAGATTTTGACCTAGTTTCCAAGAACATACTTAGTCCAATGAAGCAAGGTTTTTATTCATGAATACACTTCATCACTATTCAACGAAATATGCACAGGCTATTTGGTTGATACTACTGGCTTTCTTATCCCTATGAAATTTTATAATATGCTACTGACTGAATGAATCGTGTGAATCTAAGGGGGCAAGGGGGAAACAAAATTGCAGTAGATGGGTGTCTTTTTTTAAAAAAACTTATTTCAAAGTATTTTTTATTTTCTCTATCCATGTTCTACAACACAGATTACTTGTCAAATAAATTTATAGTACCTTTCCAGGCTCTAAAGCAAAAAGGGTGTAATGCAACAAGTCATTGGAGAGAAGTTTGTAATCTGTCCCGTACTTTTTCCTCTTGCTTCACACTATAGTATTATGAACACTCTATCCTAGCATTAAAAATAATAACTAAAAAAAAAAATGATAGAAGTAGTCTAGGTCAGATAAGGACTTAGGACTGTGAGCGTCCCTGTGGTTTAATGTTTTCCACCCTTCAGCCCTTGGGATGGTAAAATCAACAGGCAGGAAACTTTGTACACGGCTGTTCTCTAGGGATGTGGTTTTGCATCATTGGATGTACCTTTCTCCACTCAGAATTGTCAGTAGGGAATGCTCCTCTGACAATAAACTCTTAGGTTATTGCTGCCAATGATTTGAGGGGTTCATTTGTTGGTTGCTTATCTTAAACGCAAAAGAGGAGGTCTTTGCATCTCTTTTTGTTACAATATCCTAGTAGTTGGTGAGGCGAAACATCAAGGATTCCAGCCTTAACGGATGTTACAGGTAGTACTGGAGTGGGGCCACTTAAATGGCTAAATTCAAGGGTCATGGGGGCAGAGGGGAGGAAAGGAAAAAGATTGAATGGTCATCCCTTAAACTGTGCAACCAGAGTGGTGAGAACCTGAATTTCTATTGTGGCTTCAAGGTCTAGGTATCTGTTTTACATTGAACATTTTGACAGCTGGAAGAACTGGCCATCACAGTGTTTGAATACAAATGAGCATTTGGCACAGCTCGTAGAGCGGAGCCTGTCGAGGTTTCTCCGTAAAACGTATCTTCACAGTGCAGATTGAGCTCTTCAAAAGGGATGAGTAGGGCATACCATGTTCATGAATCTCAGTAAGGTCTTCCTGTGAGCTAGATACTGAATTATTGAAAGCCTTAGGATATGTGCAGTGCTCTGGGCTTTGAGTCACCAGACTTCTGTGGAGTATGTGGAAGGGAAGAAGATGGATCACTTCTAACTATAAGCAGTATAGTCTCTTGTCATTCACTGCTCACTATTCCTTACTTCTGTGTTTACGTGTCTGCTGTCCAAACACTGTGGAAAGGCAAAAGTGGAAGTCTCACCTCACCAGATACCATTGTACAAGGTCAATGAAATTAATTTAGTCAGAATTTTAAACAGGTAGGATATGTAGTCTCTGATAAAGCTGCTTTTTTAAATATATTTTTTTTCTTAGCTTTTTGGGGAGTATGCTTTGTATGAGCATTTCTGGAGAAAGCAAAACAAGATATGTAAAAGATATGACTGGATAAAATAGAATTGTTCTTCTGTTTCAGTAGGCTTAATATTCTTCATAATATCTTTCTTTTTAGTATCTGCAGAAAAATATATAATTAAGCTGAAACATGTTTACAATGTCTCATGTAGCGTAGAGATGGTATCTTTGCCCCTATCCGTATGTCTTGGTCTCTTGCCTCCATAGGAACCAAGTCATTTTTGGAAAGAGACGGTCTTTAAAATTTAATTTTATCAAAATAAACTAGATCTCATGAGTATAAAATGTTTGACAGAAACTAATTTTCTTCATTTTTTCATTCAAATAATTTTTCAGCCAGACCTGTTTGTGAGGGCCAAAGAAATGATTGCTAACTGTGCATGATATATAAGATTTGGATAGAATTAACATCCCTGTCTTGCCTGTGGAGTGTTTTGGCCCTAATCTTTCAAATAATTCCAAATAGATGGATGACTATTTCCCCACAGTAGAAAATGAGCCTCAGGGAAAGTGAGGTCGAGTTACTTACAGCTCATTACTGCATCATGGGTTTTGTGCATATGTAGCTTAGTGAAGTTGGTTTTGCTTTCTCTTTTATTATCTTGTGATGATGTGGTAATAAATTCTAACGGCTTGAGCCTCCACTATCCTAAGGCTACTCTCAGCTGGTTTTAGGAGAACACAGGTCTGTAAATTTGACTTCAGTTCAGTGAGGAAACATTGGATGCAACAGTAGGAGCAGACAACCTGTCTAATAGACAAATATTTAGTAGCTAAAGCTCTGTAACCCATAAAACAAAGAAGTTTTGAGCTATGTTCTGGTCTGCAACTGTTCAAAGTGACAAATACGACCAAAAATTCATTACTTTCCAAAAGGGCTTAAATCTTATCCATGATATTTTGAGTTCGCATCTGTACAAGGTGCAAAGACAGAGTAGCAAAAAGGCCATGAGTATCTCAGAAGACTTGTTGGACCTGTGAAAAGTTTTTATTGTTTTGACTGGTGATAAAATGCCAAACAAGATAAATATTTGCCAAGGAGGGATTAGCAGACCTATAACATTGGGGGGCAGGAGAAGAAGGACCCAAAGTTGTACATCCTTTGAATCTTATACCTGCCAAATGCATCCCATGCCTGCTGAATCCAGTAAAACACCAAACACCATGCATGGAAGAAAGCTCTAAGGGCAGAATTATCCAAGCCAGCAACATAAGGAAGTTGGGCCAAATAAGTGCTGAAGTAATACTTTTTTTAAAAAGCATCTTTTTAATTTGTGCCACAAACTCTCCCCAGTGATTGTGTTTTATTTATTAAACTGTCTTTCTGTTTCTGACAATGTCACTGGTAAGGGAAACAAAGTGCTGTCAGACACTTTATTAATACTGAATGCATCTGTAATAATCAGTGTACTCTCAGTAAATGGTTTAGCATGTAGCTTCTGTTTTCTGGAACAATGTTCTCTGACCTTGTTGGAGGTGCAGTTGCTGCTGATGTAGGAACAGACCCTGTACACTATGTATTCTTTTGCCCTTCTGAATAATTTAATTTTCAGTTAAGCAGAGTTTGTTAAATCAACTTAGCTTGTTCTGTGAATGACAATGAAGTCCTGTTTGAAGAAAGTTAGCCTCTTTGTGCTGAAAGAAATTATGGTACCAGGAGAAGAAATAATAAATCCACCAACACGACCTGAATGCTTATGTTTGTACATAACCATCGCACTGCAAAACTATTGAAAAATTGCTTTGCTGGAGACCAGATTTCTCCCGCTATGATTATATGCATGCTATAGGAATATAGTTATTGAGATATCAAAGTGCAAAAAACCCCACCCAAACCAGCCAAGTGGCACTAACAAATCTATTCAGCTTTCCTTCTTATGGAACTGTTCTGCTATCAGTTCTTAAAGAGAATGAGATTCAGCTTTAGATGAAACTTAGTGGTACAAGCTGTGGTCTGGTCAGGAACAGTTAAGGTTAATGTCCTTCATGGCTGGAGTAAGTGGAAGACTTGCTGTTGGCTTGGTCTTTTTCTCTCGCTAGGGAATTAACACTCTAAAAGTAAATTGCCCATGCCACAAAATACAGAAAACCTGGGGATGAGCTTTAGTTAAACTCTCATGTCTGCATTTATTTCTTTGCTTAATGCTGCTCTGAACTGACCCACAACCTTGGCATAGATGTTTGCACTTGTTACTGTTCTGTGTTTCAGATACTAAGGTTGTATTATGGGGTTGTGTATTTTTTTTCCAACTGCAGTATCAAATTATAGGATATGGTTTAGTTTTTTCTTCTATAGGCACAGTTTTCACTAGAAAGCTTTTTGTAATATACATTTTACACATTGAGTGTTTGTACCATATATGTACCACGTGGGTGGTTTTGCATTAAATGGATCACTTTTTAAATTTTGTTGAAAATTTATTTTGGAGGGAAAAATCCACAGATGTTACTGGGGTGAACACTAGATAGAAAGGCATGTCAAAGAAGGGCTGGAGTTTCAGACACTGTGACTGCAGAACATGTCAGTACAATATGCATTTGTGTATTTTTAATATGTCTGTGTTTTGAGGATGGGTTATTGTAGTTGATTCTCTTACACATTGGTGCCAAAATGTTACTGCGATACTAGTGATGTTAGGCAGCATAAGGGAGTTTTCTGTGCATTGCAGCAGAGGCTAATGGTGTCTCTTCTCTTGCTGTCCCCAGGCAGTCTTAGTGCCCAGCAGTTCTAGGATCAGTACCTGACACACCCTAGTACAACGAGGGGGTAGGACCTGCTGCTGCTTCACTTCCTTGATGTCCTTGGAGTAACAATTAGTTTATCCCAACAAAATTCCCTCCTGAGAACCATAAACCAACACTGATCGTACACTCAAGCTAGCTAGTTTTGCTTAAGAGAGGAAAGAATAGCCCTCCTGGAAGGGAGGGTGAAGGGGAAGATGAAGTGTGGGTCATCTCCAACTTTCCTGTTTCAACGGACAAAATGGAGAGTCAGTGTAGGTGCAGATAGAGATCAAGTGCCCATTCCCCAGAAGGGTCCTACTCACTGGTCTAAAGAGTTATTTTTGCTCTCTGGCAAAATACAAATACTAACATCGGAGTACTGTTACTCATCATCTTTTCCTGAAAGGTGAAAATTTTTACTGCCAAACTCAGGCGCTAAGTCTGGGAGAGAACAGATTTTAGTTAGTCTGTGTGACCCATCAGGTGACGGTCTTCATTATTGGTCCACAGGATTTTCTAAGTTGAATCCCCTTTCATAATTTCTGTTCAACTTCTGCTTTTCTCCATCCTCAGTTAGTTTACTATTATGGTGCTTTCTGTAAACAAAGAGGGAGACTGAGGGCACTCTTATCTAGTTAGAACTGCTTGTAAAATGTGGGTACAGCAGATGGGAAAGTCAGATTTTTTTCTTTTTTTTTTTTTTTTTCCCCGTAAGCCTTCTGAAAATGACACAAGTGAGTGGTGGTGATTTAAGATCTCAGGGGATGAGTTCTGTGGTGACAATCTAAGAGTATGCTGTGGTGTTCTTGGGGTGTTTTAAGATATGATACTTAATGTAGTTGTCATCATTACTAATCAAAAATGGTTATTTCTGTCCTTGGCAGCAGAACGTTGAATATAAAATAAAGAGAACCACTTCTAGTGAAAGCCTTCTGTCCTCCACACTTTATGTGCATTTCACAAATCGAAATAGTAGGGCCATAATAGCTAGATATTAAGGTACTGAAAATACGAAGAATAATGCTTTATATACAGAACAGGTGGGGTTTTTTTCCCTGTTTGTGTAGTGGCAGATATGTTTCAGGGGCAATGAAAAGTGTCCTTCGAGAGCCTGAAAACGTGTCCTTCATAAGCACACAGTACATTCTGGGTGACTTGTTAAAGTCCCATGATTCTTACAACCTCTTCCTGTGAGAAAGGATAAATGTATTCAAAGGAGTTCAGTAAAGATGCTTCTTTTAACAACCATACAGCTCTTCAGATGAAAGGCTGAAAACAAGTGTTAACTCTTTTACTTCTGAAATTGTAGAGACCAGCTGAAAGCTGAGTTAGTAATGTAGCGGTACTCAAACACTGACAGATTTTGTATGGACAGAAGTTACTGGAAAAAGAACAGGCAAGTGTGCACCTACCTTCTTCTGTCTTTGAAACCAGAGTTTGACACACCCAAAATACCTTGAAAGACAGTTTATGGAAGCAAGAGTCTTTGTCTTCACAAGCTGCTTACCTGTCAGTTGATTCAGTTATACCACTGCATACTAGTAAATGTAAATGCGTGTTAGTGAAGTAACACAAGCAGCTGGGGGGAGTCTGAGGCAAATAACACAATTCTGTGTACACCCGTGGCTGTTCATCTACCAGGATGTCTAATGGACAGTCTAATGGGAATATGAAGTACAAGGAAAGCAAAAATTGCTTAGCAAGGTGGTCTTTCCTGTGAACTGTATATAAACTATTTTTTTGACATCTTGTGGAGTTTTTCCCACTTTGATTAGTCTGTGTCTTCATTATTCAAAAGGTTGGAGTTGAGAGTTGGTCTAGGATATTTTTTTCTCCTCAGTTGTGCTTTACCAGGCAATCTGGGTGGCGAGCACTATTTTTTCCAAGATAATTGTGAAATAACAAATATACAATGTGACCTTACAGGAGAAAGAAATATTGTTACTGGTAGAACTTTGTGTAAAGGTTTTCAAATGCTTGCTGCCTTTACTGTCAAATGCAGTGGCCAGATGATGTACACATCATATGGCTCTTGGCTTGCTGCATCCTTCTGGCTGATTGTTACAGGCATTTCTAAAGGGTAGTATTTAAGCAGTTTGTAAACTGAAGAAGTTAATAATGTTTCTAGAGATGAGGGATTAGATGTTGTTATCAGGCAAATGTAAGAAAAGTAAACAATGTAGAATAATTAGGTTTTTGTATGTGGAAAACTCTTAGACTGTGCATGAAATATCTAAACCTTCTCAGCATCTAGATTTTCTTTTTTGCATCTAGATTTTCTTTTTTCCATGGTAAAGCGTTTGACACGGTCTCCCACAGCATCCTCGCAGCTAAACTGAGGAAGTGTGGTCTGGATGATCGGGTAGTGAGGTGGATTGTGAACTGGCTGAAGGAAAGAAGCCAGAGAGTAGTGGTCAGTGGGACAGAGTCCAGTTGGAGGTCTGTGTCTAGTGGAGTCCCTCAAGGGTCGGTACTGGGACCAGTTCTATTCAATATATTCATTAATGACTTGGATGAGGGAATAGAGTGCACTGTCAGCAAGTTCGCTGATGACACAAAACTGGGAGGAGTGGCTGACACACCAGAAGGCTGCGCAGCCATTCAGAGAGACCTGGAGAGGCTGGAGAGTTGGGCGGGGAGAAATTTAATGAAATATAACAAGGGCAAGTGTAGAGTCCTGCATCTGGGCAAGAACAACCCCATGTACCAGTACAAGTTGGAGGCAGACCTGTTGGAGACCAGCGTAGGGGAAAGGGACCTGGGGGTCCTAGTGGACAACAGGATGACCATGAGCCAGCAGTGTGCCCTTGTGGCCAAGAAGGCCAATGGCATCGTGGGGTGTATTAGAAGGGGTGTGGTCAGCAGGTCGAGAGAGGTTCTCCTCCCCCTCTACTCTGCCCTGGTGAGGCCGCATGTGGAATATTGTGTCCAGTTCTGGGCCCCTCAGTTCAAGAAGGACAGGGAACTGCTAGAGAGAGTCCAGCGCAGAGCCACGAAGATGATTAAGGGAGTGGAACATCTCCCTTATGAGGAGAGGCTGAGGGAGCTGGGTCTCTTTAGCTTAGAGAAGAGGAGACTGAGGGGTGACCTCATTAATGTTTATAAATATGTAAAGGGCAAGTGTCAAGAGGATGGAGCCAGGCTCTTCTCAGTGACATCCCTTGACAGGACAAGGGGCAATGGGTGCAAGCTGGAACACAGGAGGTTCCACTTAAATTTGAGGAAAAACTTCTTTACAGTGAGGGTGACTGAACACTGGAACAGGCTGCTCAGAGAGGTTGTGGAGTCTCCTTCTCTGGAGACATTCAAAACCCGCCTGGACGCGTTCCTGTGTGATATGGTCTAGGCAATCCTGCTCCGGCAGGGGGATTGGACTAGATGATCTTTCGAGGTCCCTTCCAATCCCTAACATTCTGTGATTCTGTGATTCTGTGATTCTGTAAGTATGAAAAAGTAGATAATGAATGCTTCTTTATTTAGCCGTGCTTTCCAAAGAGATCAGATGAGCTCCATGACTGGGAGCCAGTGCTTGTAATTTCTGGCTGCATTTTCAACGTGTGGCCTGAAACTTGTGGAATTTTAAATGGTTCCTTGCTGGCTGAGTTGCTTCCTTTCTTTGCTTGACACCATAGCAACAAAGGTCAGGTGATGAGCTGAAAGTGACAGTCTCTTCATGTATCATATGAAAAAGCAAAATGAAGATGTGTTTTTAATGAAGGCATGATGTCAGCTCTGCTATGTCTCTTCTGTACTTGTCCATCTAATTTCACATTTGTTTTGACTTCACACTTGTAAAACATCTTTGGTCTGAGGTTTATACATGGAGATAGGAGAGAAGATAATGGTGGGTCTCTGGAGAACTTAAGAGAACTTGTTTACAAAATTTTATTTCATTCCTGGTTTATCTGCTTGCAAAACAAATTACGAAAGAATGTCAATGGGATATTTATAAAATAATACAAATGAAAGTATCCAAATCATCAATGAAAAAGCAATTAGCTTTTCTAATGAGGATGTGCACAACAATGTAACAAGTACTGGTTGCAAAGCATGAGGAAAAGATTCAGACTTATTTCTCATCCTCTTAAATACAGTCAATGCATTCAGTTTTATAGTGTGGTGGGGGGGTTTTTTGGTTTTGTTTTGTTTTGTTTTTTTCCTCTTGACTCCCTTTTTTTTCTTAGTGAGCTTGAGAAATTAATCTTTGAGCACTTACTCACTTGACTGCTCCCCGGGTCAGGTAGATTGACTTTCTTAGTAACTTACTAGTGGAATGTGTGTTAGTATATACTTGGTTCAAGAAATTACCAATTTTAGCATAATGATGGGCATTATTTGATTCATGCCCATCTCAAGTACAGAAGGTCAGTTGTGGACTCCAGGCAACAGAAGTTGGAACATTTTCTTTAATATGAATTAATTCAGGAGCAAGAAGATTGTCACTGGGCAACAGTTTGTAACGGATCTTCCTGGAGGAAAAGAGGAGAATTTTCTTAGGTTGTAACTGGCATAAATAGTTAAAAACTTAGATGAAATTGGAGGGGTTGCTAGAATTGAAGATATTCCACAATTTCCTAAACCTTCATCCAGATTGATTTAAATAATTTGTTTTGTATTCATATGTTTTGATGCAAATTAGTTGGTACAGACTTTTCATAGCTTGTCCTATTTAGCAACAATTAAACTCTGTTGAATGTATTATGAGAAAAGTGCCTGAATAGAAATAAAAGAATAATCTTTTTAATATAATCCAAGGTGAATTAGTTTTATTAGCAAGTTCCTTTTGAATAATATCCTGGTTTAGTTTGGGGAAATGGGTCTTCCTTTGGTGATCACAAAGCCTATTTCTCCATTTTTCCAATACTGTGTACTTAAATAACCCTAATGTACAGGGCATGTGTTTTAAGTGGGGAGGTGGAAATCAGAAAGCTTATCTCCAACACCACGTAGGAAAGACCAAACTAAATATACATGCATGTTATTGCTGTGAAATCAAAGGCCGTCTCTGTGTTAGCAAGTGGTGTGGTATTAGAGGAAGGGAGCTGTAGGTGGAATAGCTGGTGCTGAGGACCCACCACCCATGCTGTGTGCCTCTTTGAAAGCTTGGGTTTGCATTAGCTTTTAGTCTTGTGGACTGAAGAACCTGTCAGAGGTTGGAGAGCACTAGAGGTGTTCTTGGAATACATCTAGTTTAGTTTCACCTTAAAGGAATCTGTGCCTTTCAAGACTGTTGTAAGATGTGAACCAAAGCATTATAAGCGTGAATGATCAAATTTGCCGTAAGAAAGTGATGCTCATCTAAACTAACAGTTGCATAAGGCGCACCTAGAGACAGGTACGTATGAAATTTGATTCTAATTAAATTCCGTATTCTAATAATGTGCAAGTTCTTGTAATCGGGTAAATATCCTTGTGAGATTATGCACCAAGTATATTCTGTGAAAATATACTTGAAGGAAGTAACTTGCTAGCTAGGGAATTTTCTCAGCTCACCTCGATAAACATACCACTTCTGTAAGAACTGCACTGATCTCTTTCATGCTTTTAGTGAGCAGTTAGCAGAGAAAGCTCAGAACAAAGGATGTAAGCCTGGCTTTGCGCAAGTCGGCTATGAACTCCTGTCGACTTGAGAGGCTCATCCTGAGTTTTCAAAGATGTTGCCCTTTCCCCATCTGCTGCTGTTTCAACTGCCAGAAAACTGTCTTGGTTGTTGGTTGGACCTATTTCAGATGTTCTGGGGGCTTTACTTCCACAGTCCTGATGGAATTAGGGAACCACTCCTCCTGTCAGCTAAAATCTAAGGTGGTTTATCCTTCCCCTTGCATTTCTAAACTTGTAATAATTTGAATTTACATACTCATTCTTTCTACCATTTTCCATTTTGATTCTTGGCTTTCCCTTCTCTCTTCCCTCTTCCTCTTCTTCTTAACTTAAAATAATCAAAATATTTTGCTGTGGGGAATGGGTGCTGAGGTTTTTATTTGTTTGTTTTGTTTTTTTTTTGTTTGTCTGGTTGGTTTTGGTTTGTTTAGTTCCCCCCCCCCCCCCCCCCCCCCGAATAAGTAACAAATCTCGAAGGCAGGGTAACTAGATAAAGCGAAAGTGCTGCCCCTGCACTGTGTCAGTCTGCGTAGTGCAGGAATAGGTGGGGAATGAGAGGCTTTGGGCTGCTTTGCCACTTCCTACATTCTGCATCCACTTTGGGCTACAGCAAGACTTGAGGACCACAGGAAGCAGAGAATGTGTGATAACAGAGAAGAGTCTGCTCCCAATTTCCCTCTCCCAGAGGCACAAGCTGGGCTCAGGCAGGGTTGTTCCAGGTAACCTATGACACAGGGATCAGCTTATGTGAGGGATGTTCCTCAGGGCCTCTCAAATACTTCCTCATTTCCTCAGGCCTCAGTGTGATGGGAAGCTGTTTCCTCTGATTCTAGGACTCAGTCACTGACATGTGACACGACAGTAGCGTTGGGCCAGGCTTGTCTTTGAGAGGGGATAATCCTGGGGAATGTTTAAAATCAATCTTCTTTAGTGCGTCCCCCATAAGTATTTAGGAAGAATAGGATTTCTTCCGATTAGGTCTTCAAGTACAAGAATTTTCTGTGAGAAAAGTGTAAAACTTGTATCTCTGAATGAATGCAGTATGCAGGCAGCCTTCAGCCTAAGTGTGTTTCAGGTAGGCATTATATTCACATTTTGGTTCTACAGACTGAAGAAATCCGCAAAAAGTCAGACTCACTGGGTAATAATATTGAACAGTGAAGCATACAAGCACACTGATCTCCAGAGACAACTTGAGATCCAGAGGGAATACACCCATGTTAGCTGCATGACACTGCCAGCAGGATCTCTGTCGTGAGAAAACTGAAACTTGCTGGATGTTTGTATCTGAAATACACCCCAAGCCCGTAAGACATCAGAATGATCAGTGTGTCAGAGCAAAGGCCTGTTCACTACCTAAAACCTCCATTTACAATACAGGGAGAAGTGTATTTTGAGAAGGAGTAATTAAAATGGGGGAAGTTACATTTTAGCATTTTGTAATGAGGATGGTAGTGAAAACCGATGTTCTGTAGAAATAATCTGACCAATACTAAAAGACAAACTTCCATGTATTTCGTAGTGTATCCTGTTGTTTAAGACCACATTGATAAGGTGGAGACTAAATGGAGACTGATGCCAAAACACTTTAATCACATATGCTCACTTTTACAAGTTAAAGGATTTCTGTGCCCTTCAGGAGAGATGGTGGTCTGACAGAGAAGTTTATTGTGTCAGCATAAGGATTTCTGCTGTAACAGATTTGGCCTGAATGCAGGGCTTCAGGGTCCCCTGGGCATCTCCCTTTTCTTTCTCTCTTATGGAGTCTCTTTTGTTCTCTCTTACATACCCTGGGAATCTCTTGGATACCCACAAGTGTCTCCTTTAACTGAAGTTTTTCCCTCTGTGTGTCTCCCAGAACATCTTTCAGAGTGTCTACTCAAGTTTTTCTCCCCAGGAACGTCTCCCCATGTGTCTCCTGCCCCTGTGGTGGTGACTGTCATTCACACATGTGAGTGCTGGGGTGTCGTGGGCAGCAGTTCTGGCCCTGTTGGTGTGTTTGTCCCAGTGTTGGAGCCAGCTGCGACTGGCATGGAGTGACTCCTGGCCTCCTCCCTCGGGGTTATCCTGCAGCTCCCCACCACCCAAACTCTGCTGGTTTTGCCCAATATAACTGTGGTCTATTTTATTTATGAAAACTTTTCCATAAAATATTTTCTAGAACAATAACTGTTCAATAACTGAACCCATCTAAACTAGAAAGACAGACTGAGGGAGAAAGAAGAAACCAAACACAAAGTAAAGTAAGGCTACCTGTCAGTAGTTGTGTTGGAGGTTATCATCTGACCCAAACATAGACCTCAGACTCTCCAAGTCCAGCACAGTGTCACTAGGTCCTCATGCTGCCTTCTTTGATACCAGGAAGTTAACATGGCCCAGCATGGCTGTTAATACCATGACTAAAGATCCTAACTTGTGAATTCTGATGGCTTTAGCAGTGGTGATGTGAGATGCCACCATCCGTTGCTAGCAGCTAGCTGTTTCCTGGGTTTTACTGCTGCAGGGGAGTATGCTGGCTAATAAAGTTTAATACACCAAAGAAAGGTGCTTTGAGAAGCAGATTCACATCCCCTTCTGCTACCTGCTCGGTTGTGACAGTCATGTCCCTCCAAGTGTTCTGCAAGATAGCTGGGAGCAATAGCACTTTCAGTCACACAATTGAAGTTCCTGAGAATATATATAAAAACCGGGGGCATTATGAGGAAGAGGTAAGCTAATGGAAGAGGAGAATATATTTCCATAAGTACATCGTGTGTTCCAAAGTAATGCTGTTCGGTTTATTTATTTTCCTTTGTTTTAAACATCTGTGAATCCATAACACTATTGGTGGATAGTAAAGTCCTATCAATACCCCAAAATCAAGTTATCTAATCCCCTTTATGGAACTTACCTCCATGTAGTTTAGAATTGTTGGCTAGTTCAGAATTCAAATTTCTTTTCAGCAAGGGTTATTAGCCATTGGAATGGGCTGCCCAGGAAGGTGGAGGAGTCACCATCTCTGGATGTGTTTAAGAAAAGACTGGACATGGCACTTATAGCCATGGTCTAGTTGACAGGGTGGTGTCAGGGCAACGGTTGGACTCGATGATCCCAGAGGTCTCTTCCAACCTGATTGATTCTGTGATTCTGTGTAATAACTGATCTTTTTCAATGTACCCATATATGTGCATTTTTCTTTGAGGTAAAAGCAAAAATGAAAATAAAAGCTGTTTATTTAGCATAATCTAACATCAGTTTCATGTGTTAGGCTCTTTTTTTTAGAAATTATTAGTTAAAAATGGTAGAAAAATCAGCAACCAAACTGAAGCACAGGCAGTAGGTGATACTGGCTGTTTGGTATTGGTGTATTGTCAAGGTAGCAACAGCCACATTGCAAATGGAAGTACAACTGCAGCAAAGTCAAGTGTTAAAGTAGTATTGATTACAGTGGCATGGTGTAGTGGAAATTGATGGCATGTGTTTATGCTCCTTTTGTCTTTGGTTAAAAGGCTGGTATACTATCTCTATAGGTATGTCTTCAAGAGTGATCCAGTAAAGCTTAAAAATATTTCAAAATCTTTGGAAAGGGAGTGCTTTGAATTTAATGCCTGTGGTGTTATCTATTGTGACTGATACAGTGCTTTTCACTATCCAGAATATAACTTCGAGAGAACTCTGCGGTAAGACTTATTTTTGAATGCTCTGTGTTTGGAATTATTTTGTTTTCTGTATTTGATTTAAAACAAGACTGAATCATCCATGACATTGCAACTAAATAATGAGATAGAGAATGAATGAAGGCAAAATGAGATAATCAGCATATATAAGCAGCTAATCATGCAGGTGTTTTATAAGCACCAATTGTGGTGTTTGTGAAGTCCTTAAATACATCAGTGGAACATGGTAGAAATGTTTATGAAGGAATAATTATTTTATGTACCAAATACTAGTTAGATACTGGTTTGTGTTTTAAAGTATAGGGCTATACAGTGGACATGAGGATGAAAATAAGTTTGCAGTGAACTTTTTCACTGCAGTATGCAGGAGTCCTGGTGGTGAAAAGTAATATTTTACTGTTTAATTAGGAATTGTGTCATAATATACAAGAACTGGATTTTACAGGCTGCCTTGAGTCTGGCATTTCCTCCTTTTGAATGTTTTGCTTAACCAGCCACCTCTTTATATGATTTTGTGGATGCAATTTAGTATTTATATAATGGTGTTGCCCATGGGCTTGATCACCATTAAAGACCTGTTGTACTAACATGTGTATAAACACAGTTTCTTTGCTGTTAACTGTTTCTCAGTTGGAACTTCTAATACAGTGTCATCAAATTAAAGCTCCAGGGGAAATATGTCATGTTACAGCTGCTTCTAGATTAACAAAACTACATTATGATATTTTAGAGAGTAATATTTACATTCTTTGGAAGACACCTGGGGTACAGAAACTTCCCTAAAGGTGAAATAAAGCTGTAAAGAGTGTTAAAAATGCAGGTCCCCATAAGAACAAAATTACTTGATTTTGGCAGGGTGGTACAGGGACAGTTATGCTGAATATCCTTTTTGAAATGTTTCTTTCCTATGAGATAGTTGACTGAGAGGTAATGGGCTGCAGCAGTTTTGAAGAAGATGGCAGTGTTTTTTCTCTCTGCCTGCCTGGTACAGTGCAAAATCAATATAAAGAACATAGTACTGTGACTGGGGAAAAAATGCTCCTGAGCATTATCCACATTCAGAAGATAGAATTCTTAATTTATTGGAAGCACTGACCAAATCCCAGGCTGAAGTTTTCAATACTGATTCTTAGGTAATTTCTCTTCAGTGGTCAAAGAGGAGAAACAAAATACCAGGCTTCAAAGATTTAATTTATGAAGAAAGATTAAGAGGCTTATTTTGACTGAAAGAGGAATATATTTTATGGTGATTTTAGCGAAACATATATTTAGGGAGAGGATGGCTAATGTTAAATGAATTCTTTATTCTTGCAGGAAAAAAAAGAGGAGGAAATCAAAACATGTTAGGAAAGGTTGAGAAAAAGACAGCTCGAGTGAAACATTTTTACACATAGAGTAATAAACGTATGGAAAAAAATTACCGGTGAAGTTGTTGAAGCACGAAGAGTTGATGGATTTTAAAGATATCTAGTTTAGTTTCTGAGGATAAGGAGATATGGAAATGAATAGTCGAATAGAAGTGAGGAAAGCATAGATAAGGTGCCAAATTTTTTTCTTTTCTGAAAATTTAAATGCAAGGGAAATTTAAATTAAATTTAATTTAAAAGTTAATTTAGTTTAAATAATTATGAAATAATTTAAATGTCAATAATTAATTTAATTTCAATAAGTGTAAGGAAAAGGTATTTAAAATCAAACTATTCTATTTTTCTTTTTCAAAAACATCCTTAGGAGATGAAAGCAAGATTTGAACCTCTCATGCATCATATGATGCTCTTCTCAGTGACATCCCTTGCCAGGACAAGGGGCAATGGGTGCAAGCTGGAACACAGGAAATTTCCACATAAATATGAGGAAAAACTTCTTTACGGTGAGGGTGACCGAACACTGGCACAGGCTGCCCAGAGAGGTTGTGGAGTCTCCTTCTCTGGAGACATTCAAAACCCGCCTGGACGCGTTCCTGTGTGATATGGTCTAGGCAATCCTGCTCCGGCAGGGGGATTGGACTAGATGATCTTTCGAGGTCCCTTCCAATCCCTAACATTCTGTGATTCTGTGATCATATGCCTACTGAGATGCACTCTAAGCTCAAATGTTCACCATGCTTTAATGACTAACTTTTGCTGGCTGTGCATGTGGAATAATCAGACTGTAGAGCTCAACACTTACAGCTTCTTCCAATTTCAGGGAAAGCTTTTGTCATTTTTTCCTTTGTTAGAATTATCAGTGGATATGAATGTAGCCACCTTACCAAATGTTTTGCTACTGGGAAATGCATGTGGGCAGCCCCATGAAACATGTTCGGAACCTGTTGGTTTCAGCAGTAAGCATATGCTAGCATATGGGCTACCCAGGGAGGTGGTGGAGTCACCATCCCTGGAGGTGTTTAAGAAAAGACTGGATGTGGCACTTAGTGCCATGGTCTAGTTGGCACAGTGTTGTTAGGTCAAAGGTTGGACTCGATGATCCCAGAGGTCTCTTCCAACCTAGTTGATTCTGTGCATAGTCACTGTTTTCCATGTTATACAAGACAAATATCACTGGAAGTGAGATCTTCCAATTCTCAGATTTTCTCTAGGAAAATTATCTTAAATATTTTATTATGTTTGCTGTTGGTGCCAAAAAAATTCTGACGTTTAATACGTGTTGCCTGTTTGCTGAAACACATACAGATTTGTCAGGGGTAGCTTTCTTGTCTCATATCAGAATTGTAACTAAAGAAACACATACAAAAAAAAAAGTTATGGTATGTTAGGTACTTCATGGTATTTGCACAAGCATCTGCTCTTTAACTTACCTCACTTTTCCTCTAAATTAAACCAGGTGATTCCTGACTGGGGCAGGGGAGGAGGGGTGGTGGGAGCTACCTGGTATTCTACTGTAAACAGCTCTGTGCCATCTAGCAAGACTAGTGTCTTTTGTCGAGCCGGCAGACTAAGCAAAGGAAGCGAACTGAGAGGGAAGGAAAGAGGAACCTAGAGAGGCAATTTTGTCTGGACCTTGCTGCTGTCCCAGATCAGTTGGTCTTGCTCTGTCTGCCCACCAAACGGCTGGAGGAAGCCTCCACAGTACAGTCCTGAAAATTGTGCACGGTGGAAGGCTGGCCTTCCAGCATTGTACCTAGTACCCACACTGAGCTGGCTTTGGCAGAAGACTTTTAACACTTCAGTGAAAGAGAGGAAAAACTGACAGTGCAGATCAGCTGACTTGCTGAAATTCGCTTTTCTGTTGTTAGTGAAGCTGTTTCCCCTAGCGTTATGGATGAAGATGAGCAGTAGAAATTGTCTGACCCGGGATAAAATAAAAACATTTACTGTCTGGTAATTTTGAGTTATAGAACATAATGCACAGAAAAGCAGGCTTCATTGTTTGCTATTTTAAAAACTACTTGTTGTGAATACTGAGTTTAAGTTGTGTTTGGATTTAAAAGTCCTAATAGATGGGAAAGTACTGTCTTAGACTCCAATATGTCATTCCCCAGTAGGACTCTCCTCATTACCCTTTTTCCTTTATCAGAAAGATTTGTTAAATGTATCGGAACAGTTCAAATGCCCATTAGTTTTTCACTTCTTGTTTCTGCCTCCTGCTTAATGGAACATAGATTGCTTAATTATGTTAAAACTTTTCCAGAGCAGGTTTCCATACCTGGATGCATTTCATGAGACTACAGTAGCCCAGGACTATCATAACCTACCACAGGAATATGCAATATAGTAGATAATTTGTAAGAATTAATCCTTCTATTCAGACTTCTGAAAATGCATTTAGCAGCATACTGGATATAGCTGACTACCCTTTTTACTCGGTAGTTCTTCAGAATTTGAAATTAAATAGAAAAGATGAGTTTAAGTAAACACCTACCAATTAGTAAGTACATTATCCCTCTTCAGAACTGAGTACCCATATTTTGTGCAGGTTGTAGTATCCATTTTCTGTTGGAGCCATCTGGATCAGAATAGATTTTATGATGTGCTTAAGTCAGTAAATTATAGTGTCCAAACAATTTTTTTACAGCAGCTTGAGGAGTTCTGCAATTTGTGACCCATGTGGTAAGGCTAGGTGGTATTGCAGAAGATATGGAGGAAATGTTTATTTTATTGTGCCTTTTTATAGATGTTTTCCAATTAAACTTCTGTAAAAAAAAAAAGGTTTTTTTAGACTAAATGTGCCCAATTCAGCCATATTTTGGTTTTTGTCCCTCCAGTGTAGTTCAGTGTTAAACCAAAAAAAATATGAAGATGATCAGGTAGTCCCTAGTTAGATACTGTCATAATTAAGCTTACTTGACAGTGGAGAAAGCCAGTCACTCTTCATTACTATTCCTTATTTCCTTTTGTAGGTCATGGATATGCCAGCTAATATAGTTGTGTAGACTATCCATCCCTTAATATTCAGTGGAAAGAAACAGGCATTTTTAGGGTCTAAGTCATCCCAATATTGAGCAGGTGCCTGAAGTAAGTCAGAAGGATGAAAGGGAAATGCTGTGGTGTTTTCTCCATGGACTCTGTAAAGTGGGGGTTTGTAGCTGTCTGAGCAAGACACCTAAAATTAGGTGAGCTGGATTGCATGTTTCTTTTCCTTGATGTACCACCCCTGCAAAATTTGTTTATCTTTATTAAACCAAATAGTAGGAGGATTATAATGCTTTCATGATGTCTACTTCATAGATTAGTGTTATCTGGCCTGCAGCTCATCAGCAATGTGTTGCCTTTTAGACCTGGAGATGGCTCCTGGCTGCAGGAGGCTGCTACTGCTGTCTTGCCCTTGCTGGGAGGAAGAGGCATTAGTGTGGCTGTTCAGGATTGAGTGAAGTTTGGGACCCAGTGAATATTAAAGTCGTCTTACTTCTGCAGTTTTAAGAACTGCTTAGGTGCCTTTTGCGTATGAAAATGTTCCTCAGTCAAAGGGCACGTTAAATTATTATTAAAATTCCTCTAGTTCCATATTTACAAACCTATACAGAGAGACCTCTGTTAATGAAATCGGAAGTTAATGCTAGTAAAGCATCACCTGAAGCTGGAACCCAGCTAGAATAAAACAATCCTCTCCACCCCACCCCCTGCCAAGTTAAAGTGTCAGTAGGACATAATTTCAGACCTTATCTTCTCAGCTGCTTTGTATAAACTCAAACTTAAAAATTAAAAGCAATTACAATTAAAGGTTTCCAATTTAGGCTTTTATTAAAACATAGGCATACATCTGCTCTCCATAGAAAGGTAAATTTGTTTAACTGAGTACAGGTGGGGATTTAAATAAAATCTGGTTATTTAAAACCCTTTTAATTGATGTTGCTGTGTTCCCTGCTCTTTGAACCTTACCTCAAAATGTAGTTATCTTGATAGCTACTATAAAATGTTATGACAAATTACAACATGAAATATAATGCAATACAATTTAGAGAAGGTTTTAAATTAACGAGTTGTGTTTAATGACTTCCAAGTGCTAAGTGAATAGAGTCCAGTCAAAGCTTTCTCTATTGCTACAACATATGTAGGTCCATTGCACCAAGAACCCCAAAATGTAAAAAAAAAAAACAAAAATGCTTCAAAATGTTGCAGGAAAAAAAGTGTCTGAGCTTAAGGAACATACTGAACTAGTGGCATTTATATGTGAAATACTAGTATTTACCAAGATTTTTGGTGAAACGGCCATTTCAGTGCAAGATTTAAATCATTGAGGGTTTTCTTGGTTGTTGCTCTTTTAGTCCGTAGTAACAGTGATTTAACAACTTTGTTTTGGTACTGTTGTTTTTCATTTAGACCAACAGGATAATTTAGATCTCAGTTCATAGTATGTTGTTTTGTTAGTTGGAATGTACAGTTTATATGAAATGATTGAAATAGTGTGTTTCTGGACAGCAGAGCATGTCTGAGTTCAGAGCTTGTGAACAAACTCATTGCATTTCTGAACCTGCTGCCTGCTCTGTGTCTTCCAGGTGCTTGTGGAATAAGAGTCTTTATCTCTGTGGAGAATTCCCAGATTTTAATCTCATCATTTAGACTTTTGAAGCATCTTTAAAATGTTTCAGTAGCTCTTCAGATCTGCTGGCAATCACAACTTAGGCCAGCATCTTTTAGTCATGATGTTAATTTTGGACCAGACTTTACCTTTCTTACACATACTGCTGAGGCAATCCATCATCACGCTAAAGCAAGGGAAATCCAATCCATCACTGTTGGATTCTGATACAGGGCTGTGAGGGGGATGCAAGTCATCTTCCTGGTAGTAATCAAACAGCTGTGATACATGCCACTTTAAGCTTCTATCATCCTATAATAGATGGCTTTCTTCTACATGAGAGCCTGCTACAAAATCTTCTGACAGATGGACTGTCTTGCAGAGGTTTCGTTTTGTGGAGTTTAAGGCTGTGAACTAGTTATTGACAAATACTACATCATCAGTTCCAGTTGAAGACACAGACTAATAAGTGGAACATTGGCACTAATCCTTATTTAATCAGCCTTAAAATGGTAATTTCAAATTGATGAGGGCATAGGGAATAGATTCTTATGCTTTTAAAGTGCTACTAAAAATACCAGAGATAGGTGTATACAATCCAAGGATGAAATTAAAGTGCATTCTGCATGTATGGTGAGTGAGGCATGCTACAGAAAGCCAAGATCAGAGTCATACTGGGACCAAAAAATTTCTTGGTTTAAAAACAATGCGTTCCCTCTACGAGTTTAATAGAGTGTTTGTGGGAGCACTATTGCTTTATTTTTGTTCTTTGTTTTTTTTTTAATATTACTTGAGTCATTTCAAAAGCTGTTAAAACATGCTAAAGCATTAAGAAACTTTAATATAAAAAAAAAACTGTAGCAAGCTAAAGCTTCAGAACTCATGAAACTGAATTTAAGTACCTATCTAATATAGCCTCAATACTGACAATAATTTCCCAGTCCACCTTACTGTATATTTAGAGAACATAAAGCTGATAGTTAACCCTTTGGTTTGTACAACAGAACTCACTGATTTCTATAATGCATTTATTTGACAGGCTGTTTAAAAATGGAACTGATTATTATTCTTAAACTTGACCAGTAAGTACTCACATAAAAGTAGAAATACTTTCTAACCTCTTGCAATGTTTCAACAGAAAGAAACAGTGCAGCAGGGGAAAACTGCTTGTCTGTTCAGATGGAGTAATACAAATATTGTATAAGCCTTACTGAGTACATTAGTCTGCAAACACCAGTCTCGATCTGTTTTGAAGCTTAGTTAGGTGAGCCATGAAACATGTAACAAGCATACAAGTACTTTAGTTGTTTTTTGAAGTTTTCTAACTTGGATATTTTGAGATTTGAGGTTTATCTAAATACAACTAATCAGTCATCTAATGTTGGAAAGTAGCTTCGTTAAAAGCTGAGCTCAGAAATGTGAATGGGCACCAAATAAATGGGTGACCATAAGATATTTGAAGCATGGTAGCTGCATCGTTGTACAGTCCCGAGCTATTTGAGTACAACTATTCATCTAGCTATAGCAGAAAACATTCAGTCTGGGCTGACTTGCACTGGCAAGAACTGAGGTGAATTCATCCAGTGCTGAAGTCTGTGCCGCTTAAAGGAGACTGCTATTGGCACTTGAGTTACTTAAATTAATCTAGGCTAGGATAACTTGTTACACTGCAGCATAGAATCGCTCTGAGGCAAGAATAAAGAATGCAGAATCTAGAAATGATCTCAGTAAATTTATGTAGATATAGTTATATGGATAACAGGAAGGTTATACTACTATTGGCAATATTTTGCCTGTTCTGCGAGTGAATAAGAGGTATCGGACTGAATCAGGAGTGACTTGCAGCCTTTACGTTCAGCAGCAGTTCAAGACAAACAATTAAGCCAAACAATTTGAAACAGCAGCAAAAATGTGAATGTGTTAATGAACTTAACCTTCCATTTTCCTCTTTCAGTCTTGTTCCAAACCAGCAAGCAGAGTTAGAGCATGTTTATAAAGCTTCTGAAAGTTGGTACAGTAAATCTGCTAGAGGTCATTTTGCATTCTTAAAATACATTTAAACTGAATTTTCTTATTTCAGTAAAATAGCCAGTAGATTTACTTGCATGTACATTTTTAGCTATTCAAGAAGATTCTCATCGACTAGTGCAGCAGTTAACTTATGGACACACGTATTTATAAGTGTGCATCTAAACCTTATTTTCAGAAAACTATACTAGGAATACTGGGAGACGTAGAAAGCCTGAAGCAATTGATATGACACTTAAACTACTGAAGATCAGTAAAGTAGATACAGAGAAATGGGTTATGCCCTTTGGTAAGTAGTAGAATCTTGAAGGCATGTTATAAGCTTATTATGTGCCTTTCTCCCTTTCTCTTTTGAAAACACCTCAGACCTAACAAGCATCCATGTATGCATGCAAACACACAAACAAGGCAGTTTTATTTTTAAAAACTCAGGATGTACTGGTTTTGACCACCGTCTTTGACAATATCCTATTGTGAGTAAAAATAGCTAAATGCTGGCAACAAACAATTATAAGACCCTTTTATTATCGTGAGTATCTTTTGAAAGTCTTTTAGAAGTACAGCCCTGATATGGCCATTTAGACCATCCACAGCTATGTCACTCTTTCTAGGATCTCTGTCTAGCTTCTGCCTCTGATGTCCTCTCCTTAGAGGTAACCCTAGGCACTGTGTAACGGACCCTGCTTTAGAGTATTGTCCTTTTGTAAAAAACAGTAAACTATACTTTGTAATTGCTCTCTAATCTTTGAATTGAAAGTGATTGTATGTAATATCCTAATACTAAATTTAGATCAAATAGCTTATAGAAGAAAAGGGAGAGGGAAAAGAATTGAGGATATGCTAGACTGACCTTGTGTTTTATAGACTGTTACTCCTTTTCAACAGTGGCTTTGGTAAAGCATCAGAAAACACAGGGTAACATAAACAGAATTTCAATGCCATTGATGGTGATAGGTGGCAGGCCTGTCTGTCCAGGCCAGAAAGGACAGATGATGCTTACAGAATTAATCTTATATTTTTTTTTTTTATATTACTCAAACAGAAAATGCACAAAACAGCACAGGGGAACCTCCTTGATCAAAGTTGGGTGCATGACACTAGCAAGCTCTTCCATTTATTTCTTCCCCATTGCTCCTGGACAAACTACAAAAGCTGCCTTATTTCTGTGACTAATTCACCACAGAGTCTTTTGTTTGTTTTGCAGTTACCTAATTCATGTGTAGACTATTACTGGTCAGCCACTGAACTAGCTTAGGTCAGCTTAGTCACCATCTGTCAAGATGTGCTTAAAGAAAGAAATCTCTCTCAAATAACCAAACAGTGACAAATAATTTCCTAAATTGCTTTTGAGAATGTGTTTTAGTACCTAGTACACAAAAGAGGGGGAAAAAGTGGAAGATTATTTGCAAGAGCAGATTCAGCCCTAGAAATGAGAGAAATTTGGGCAAATGTGCATGATGTGGTGTAGAGTAAGCCTCCAGGACTAACAAATAGAAACTATGAAATATTATTAGTACTAGTACAATTAGGTAGAAGATACTCAATATTTCAAGTGCATAGGTTGGAGTGCAGGAGTACTGGGATTGTACTCTGTCATACTGAAAAGTATAATGAATAGTTTAGCAGTGAGCACACTATTTTATCTGGGTCTCTTTCAAAAGATGTACTCTCATTATGTAGTCAAAGCTACCAGCTAACATTCTAATATACGCTGGTGACTATACGTTGACTGATGAAGACTAAGCCTTTAGGCCATATTTTGCAGTATGACGGGCCCTGGCTCTGCTTTACCATTTTTTCTTGTCGATAACATGCACGTAAAAACTGTTTTCCAAAGGCAGATGGCCAAAGGTCAGGGTCCTTGGAGTACACCACTGAATTCAGTGACAGTTTTAAGATGAAGCATGGTGTTCTACTTTTTTTGAGAGTATCTTTGAGGTAATAACTCAACTACACTGGCAAAAAGTATTTGGGTTTTGTGTTTAAAAGAAAAGCATATATTTGAGGCTTTTGTCCTGTGCTACAAACCCCTTTCATAACCGTTTCAGATTGTGAAGTCAATTTAACACTTTTTTTTTGTAGCCAGGCACCAAAAAGCCACTGTCTGACAAAAAGGCAGAGAGCTGCTTCCAGAGGCTTTGAGTTACTCAGACGTGTCATTTATAAACATTAAGCCTTATTTGGTGGGTCTGCAAGTTCAAGCTTTTGAGAAAGCTTCCAAATTGCTACCCTACCTAACTCATGAAAAGGCTTCTTGTAATCTGGAACAGATAAGACAGCTGCAAGAAGTGTAGCACAGTGTCTTCTGGCAAGGGAGAGGGTTTTATTCCAGATAACGCACTGTGCAGAAACTGCCGGAGGTGTGGCTCACCCTCAGTCAGGGGGTATCTCAATCAAGATAAGATCATGATAGTCAGTCTTTCAGCCTTCAAGGGGAAGAAGGCTGCTAGCTATCTAGTGTTGCCATTGCACATGTTTACAAGGAGTAACTTCCAAGAGCTGGAAATCCTTCACATTAGCTATCAGGGAGCAATAGTGTGACTGTTATTTGCTGCTATTTTCCTGTCATGTGAAAAGTCAGGAATCAAATTCATTTAAAATTTCCATGTCTTTGTAGTGTGTTAAGAGGATACGCAGACAGAAAAGAGAGAGGATGGAAAGATTGTTTACTAGGAGAAACCAACTTTTATTGGTGGTGTGTTTACAACATATAATGTAAATTCAGGGAAGTTAGTAATATGTTTTCCTTCAGTGGGAAACCTTTAATATTAACTGAGTTTGTTCTCGCTTTCTCTGATCTTAATTGTTTGGCTCAACTGTGAGTTTGTTGAGAACTCTTCTATGACAAAGGTAGACGAAAGTTTAAAAAAACCTAATGAGTTCTGCTTATCCATACTGAAGAGAGACTACTTTTGGATTAAAGCAGCAGTAGATGGCTTGAGTGGTAAATAAATTCACATCTCCTAGGTACACTCGCATTCAGCTCCTGTCTGATGAAGTAAAGTTTGGTTAACAGATGAAATGTAAGTGCAGAGATGGCTTGTTAGAAGCGCCATTCATTTCAGGTGTCAGTGTAACTAATATTCTAAAGCCTTCACATTCATGTAAGACATGAATGTCTTTAGCTGATATGTTAGCTCTAAGGGTATAAAAAGAACTCTCAGTAATTAGAGGAGGTGAAACTTGAGTGTTCTGGAAAATTAATTTGTTTTCTATAGAAACTCTTGTCTCATGCTGGAAGAGTTGGTTTCTATGCTGATTCATGTAAGCATGTGTTCCTGTTGTTAAGGCTGAAGTTAATAGGTTGTTGATGAGAAAAAGATTGGCTAATTTGTTTTACTGATGCTTAAAAATATAGGTCATCTTTTTCAGGAGCACCAGCATAGTATCAGTATAATCGGACAAGTTGCAAAAGCCTGACTGTTAATGATGTATTATTAAACAGATAATTTAAATATTACCTCATATTATTTAAATCCAAGTTGCTCAGTATATTGGAAACTATCTAGATGTGATCTCAAATAGGCAATATGGTTTTGCACAATTTCCATTGCAGCTTCTAATGCTGTTTGGTAGGTCTTGACCAAAATCTCCTCAAACCCTCTTGCATTTGGCCTGTTTATACCACTGCAACAGTATAATGATTTTGGAGGAAGTGCCAATAGTTGCACTGTAATTAAAGCTGCATATAAAGCAGGAAAAGGTTGGAGAGAGGGAGAAAAATTTTAGATGGAACTGAATTGGCAAAAAAAGTTATTTTTCGTATTTTGCTTCACTTAGCACTTTATACATTCCGTGAAACAAAGGAGGAAGTGAGAACCAACTTCCCCAGCACATCATTTGATGAGCTGGTATTTCAGTGTTGGATTACTTTTCTGGCCCTCTCCACTGGTCACACAGCAAATCTCTACCTACTACATGTTCTTTCAGGCTTGTGTACCCAATTGGTGATGACATTTTATCCAAATGAATGAAGTCAGGGAAAAAGTCATACAAAAACCTGATGATTGTGTCTGACACACAGTCATTGACCTTCAGGGTTTTTTTTTTCCCAGAGCCACTGTGTTGGGCTCTCTCTACACTTTTGAATTAGAGCAGGTTTCTGAGCGGCAGGGCAGGGGATTGAGATGAGCTGGCAGATACTGGAAAGCTCATGAGGGAGAAAATGAGAACTGCAACAGAGGAGGAAGATACAATTTTGCATGATCTAGCATGCCTCTGGAAAAATAAGTTTAAAATACAGTGTTTTGACTCCATATGACTAATACGCAGTTTAGATTTCGGGAAATTAGTATCCTTATTTTAAGATAATTTAGCAACATGTAGGAGAAACTTCATGCATCAGACATCTTGTTAGCAACCTATCAGTAGCTTGATACTGAGTTGCTTCTAACTGGCTGTTACTGTTGCTAGTCCAGGACGTGGAAAATGTACCTGATGGAAATTCTATTCAAAAGAGGGATAGCCACTATAAAGTCTGTTTGAAATAACTTTATGCCTGCTCCTTTCTTCTTTTAAATAAATGTGGAAATGTATAGTCATATTACTCCTTGGCATTCATACTGAAAACTTTATGTCACTGCTTTGAAGATCTGAAGAGCTATCACTTCCATTTTCTTCATTAGTAGTTTTTGATATTTGTCAGTATTGGCAATGTTGGCTACATGTATATGTATATCATGTGTGTATATTATTTGTGCATGTATGTAAGTTTTAGAAACTTCAAATTATAATGCTTCAATGGAAAAAAAAAAAAAAAAAAGTAGGGAAAAACAAACAAACAAACAAACCAACCAGACCCTTTATCTTCAGAGAGTTCTTCCCAACATTGTCTCTACTGAGAGATGGATCTTACTGTATTAAACTGTTAGGGCCTATAGACTCTTTTCTGACTGCCCTTGAAAGTCAAGTTCTAGGGAGTACACTGTGTTCGTCTGTATGGGAGTAGAGTCTTTGAAGAAATCAGAAGTGTGAAGGATGATCTTCATAGCAGAACAGCAAAAAGAAGAGAAAATGATATGTAGTAAAGCAGAGGTACAATAGTAAAAGGCCTGTTCTGAATACTACAGCCGAGAAGCTATTTCAAACCCAGAGGGTTTCATTTCCCTTCTCCTGGGGAACCCCTTTTTCATTTCATCCCTGCCTCATACCTTTTCTCTCTACTCCAGAAGGTTCAGCATGAAAATCATAAGGCGGCAGGAAGCTGTGGCTGTAGAAGCTTGAAACTATAGGAGAATGAAACTAATTCAGTTGTAGGGACAGAAAGAAATTACATCTTGGGGAGGGAACGAGGCTTGCCACCACCTTCGTTGTTAATTTTTAGAGGATGCAATTACTTGTTGGTGGATCTGATAACAGTTTTATTATCTAAAACTTTAAACCGGCTATTTATTACTTTCAATAATGTTATACTGGAGATTGTAGTCGTTTTAATGAGGCATGCATTTCCTTTCACCAAATAAAAAACTAAGCAAAGATTTTTTTGAAGTAAGAAGATAAAAATAAAACAAAAGACCTCTTTGAGTTCAGACTTTCTTTGAGTCTTAACCATTGACAACTTCTTAAGGTTGATTTCAGAACCCTGCAATGGATTCTGTAATAAGAATGCATCAATAAAAAGAGCATAGATGTAACATTTATGTGTGCAGATCATCACTGCAGGCCTTAGATATGCTCCTGCGATACAGCAGAAGCAAATGCGACACTATATGCTGTTTTCAAATGATGTAAATGTGTATTTTAACATCATGGATTACAAAGATTACAAAGCATTGCTTAGAAAGAGCTGCATTACAAAGTAAAAAAATGTTCCCATTTTAGTTTAAAATTTTGCTTGATACTGTTTTTAATGTAAGCTCTGAAGTGATTGCTGCTTTTAGAGAACCCATGTTCTAAATTAGTAAAAGTATAATAACTAGGGACAGAAATACCCTGCATGAATAGATATTTACTGTTAGAGCCATTTTGTAAGTAATAGTTAAAAAGGAATAATTTGATTTTTTTTAAGGTGCTATTTAATATAACTAGCTTGGGATAATTTGTTGAGGTGTGACCTGACTTCCATATAATGATCATAGGGAAAGCCTTAACTTATGTTTCTGTCTACCTACTTACACTTGAGGGCAGGAGAGATTGGCTGGATGTGCTAAACAAAAAACTCCTGTAGTCTGAATAGAAAAGTATGTAAGTGTTTTTCTGTGTATTACATGCATTTCTAATATGTAGAGCTCTCCATATAATAATATAATAATGATATCGTAAAGAAGGATGTAAAGAGCACTTCAAATAGCTCTATTAAAAAAAAAAAAAAAAAAAAAAAAAAGGAGGAACAGAAATTGCAAGCAATTAGAACTGGAAACAAACATTTAGTAAAGTCTCACTGCATTTGAAAGTGCTTAATATTGAATGGTGAATTGTACCATTCCATTAGGTGTAAAACAAGCATAACTTAGACAATTTTTCCAGTGGATGAGTTTGTATTTTGTGATGCATGATGTAGGCACTCAACAGGATAGTATCATGTTGAATCTTCTCTACCTTGAATCACCTTCAGCAGGCAACCCTACCTTGACATTACTTATTTATTCATTTTGCTGACAGAGTATTTGAGAAGTGTACTGAAGAGCTAATACCTACACAGAGGTGGAGTTAGTGTTCTGTGCAATCTGGGCTATGTCATAGCCACTACCCACGTTTTCTGATGTTCAAATGAAAACAAAAATGTTAGAAAATTTTCTTGTCGTGGACAGATCTCTATTAATGGATGAATGGCAGAATATATTTCAACAGCAAAACAAGATCTCGACAATTCTCCAGGCTTTTAGAAAATTTGAAGAGCATAAAGCCACCATTAAAAATACATTTGATACTAAAAAGCAATCTGGCAAGAGAAATAAGGCATAAGGCCTTTTTTACGAATTTGATCTTGCTCTGGAAGTACCAGCTCAGCAAACAACCCAGAATACAATATCTTTTCAGCAAGATCAAGGAAATTAAGCTGTCAGGTTACTAGAATAGCACATACTTGGGGGTATAAAGCAGGTACAATATCCAATAGTAATATGCTGGCCTACATCAAAACAAAAATGTGGCAAATTTGAAGTATTTAATTTTGACACAGCAAAGCCTTTTCATCCTCCAGTAAGTTTTGTTTCCTGTTTTTTCACTAATGATTTCCCTTCTACAGCATTTTAAAATTTATTATTCTCTCTTTTGAATGAAGTTTTTTAAAAAAAAAGCCAGCACATATTCATATAATTGCGGGTGTCAGTTGTCTCGTCGTGTGTATCAAATGCATTTTTAAACCCAGAAAACTGTTTTGAAGTTTAATATTTAATTATTCTTTGTCTTTTTTTCTGCTATAGTAGTGCTGTCTGTAACCAAATGCCATGTACAGAGTTCAGAATTTGTTTATTGTTGAATTCACAACTTGCTTAAAAAAAAAAAACAAGAAAACTGTTGCAGGTAAAAACTGTTATTAGACAAGTTTTGACAAATTACTGGTATATCACAAATGTAGCAAATGTTAATTACTAGCCTGGCTTACTCCTCAATTTCAGTACCAAAAAATAGAAGGGAAGCTTGTAAGGGAAGGGAAAAAAAAAAAATAAATCTGCATTTACTTAAGCTTTATGATGACACTAAAAAAACCATGGATGCTCTAATCCATTTTCTCCAATTTCTTTCAGCTTTCTTCTTGGAAAGTTCCAGATGCTCAAGTTTAAGGGATTCAACTGATGAATACTGAGAAAGCTTGTTGGTGCTTTAGTAAGATTCACCTGCTTAGGTGCCCTCTTTGACTAGCTGTGTGTGGATGTGAAAAGTAATCACAGCTGCAGATCGCAAGGGATGGAGGTGGGACTAGGGAACAAGTGTAGACAAACTTGCTGGCAGAAGCACATAGAGAGTAAAAAAAATAAATGTGGGTAGATAAAAAAGATTAATTTTAGAATCATCATGTATACTTCAAATATTATGTCAGGAAAATTGAGACTTGTTAAAAGCTTATGCCTGTATTTTTTTTCAAATATGATACACATACTTTTGGTGCTTTTGCATTATATTTTTTTCTTCTGTGATTAGTTTGGTTATATTAAGGCATTTATTAAATAAAATAATATTAGGTAGTTGTTATTTCTCAAGTGGCAATTTTATTTGTTAAATGTATTTCTTTAGCTTGATGATAAAATGTCTGTACAGCGTACTGCCAACAGGGAGACCAGCTGCCAGATGAATTATTTGTCTCTTTGCCTCTTCTGGAGAAAGCAGAGCAAAGCTGTTCTATGACCAGTGGAGAAGCCTGAAAAGATTTAATCTTCAGTTCAGTGAACAGTTCTCAGTCTTGAAATGGCAGTCTCAAATTTAAGTGAGGATCTTGCGAAATATGGGGGTTTTACGTAAATTTTATCTAATAAATTACTTTCTTCATATTGGGAATCCAGAGAAATGCACCAACAGTACAGGAAGCAATAGGAATGCAAGACAAGGATTAAAAGCAAAAAAGATATTTTGTATTTCTCTCAGAAAGTATCCCTCTTTCCTGATGGAGATTATTTTCCAAGAAAAATGGTTTTATGCAGTTTCAAAATGCTGAAGAAATAAACTGCTGCCCAGCCAGTGACTGTCATGTAACAGTACCATGTTACATTTTTATATTTTCCATGTATACTAGAGGTATGAAATAGCATGAAATGTGCTAGAGGAAGAACACAGAATTTCCCCCATGCCTACGTATTTTGATCCTCAGTAGGCTGGTTCACTTATCTTTGTTCAATCCTATGGTAATCCTAGAGACTTTCACTACCTGCATTATGGAAAAATGATTTGTGTAGTGTTTTAACATGATCTGGTTTGAATAGGTGCTTGTTTTTAAAGCAGTCTTGGTACTACTGTCTTCGTGATCCCTGATCTAACTTAATTTAGGAAGAAAAATCTTGGTGTCTAAGGATTTGTTTCTGGCCTTTGACAGGAGCAAAAGAAAGAGTAAGGAAATATCTTGCTCTTGGACATCTTACTTTTTCTTGTATGGAAACAGAAAGGCCACTTCTGAGATGCTAAATCAAAGCCAATACTAGATGTCAGAAAGTACAAGGAGTAAGTGGAGCCATAGTTCAAGCTGCTTGCCCTGGGTATTAGCCAGCAGTGCTTCGGAGCATGGTTTCCTACGAGGCTGTGTGCACTTGCCTGTCTTTTCACTGCCACTGGGAATTTGTGAACCAATAGCTTCAAAAGCATTTGTCAAAAGGTTAGAGATCTTCAAGATATTCAGTGTCCTGAAAGCAGCAGTGGCAATAGAATTGTAACAACTGTCTATAAGTGGGGGAGAAAAAAGATTATTTGTGTTCTGTTTGAAAGCAGCTAGCTCACTAGTCAGTACGAATATACAAGCTAGAAAATCAGCTCCTGTCTATCCATGGTATGCATTGTATCCCTTGTCCAGTGGGTGTCTAATCTAAGAAAGATGGATCTGTAGGAAGGCAATTAGTTCTGCTGTCCAAAGAAAACGTGTTTAAATCCTTAGTGAATTGGAGCACTCTGGAAAATTGTATTTGGATGTTTCCTTAGTAGAATAGTAGTCATAATTTAAGTTGGAAGGAACCTCCAGAGGTCATCTAGTCCAAGTGCCTGCTCCAAATATATCTAGGTCAGGTTGCTCAGGGTCATGTTCAGTCAAGTCTTGAATACCTCCAAGGATAGAGTTCCCACAACCTCTCTGGGTAAACTGTTCCAGTATTTAACCACCCTCATGGTTTAAACAAACAACAGAAAAAAACCCTAACTCCTTTTTTCCTAATATATAATTGGCATTTCCCACATTTCAACTTGTCCTTTGCCTCTTGTCCTATCACTGCACGCCCCTGAGAAGAGTCTAGCTCCACCTTCTCTGTACCCTCTGATCATCGCTTTTCCAGGCTGAACAGGCCCAGCCCTCTCAGTATCTCCTTGCATGTTGTGTTGTCCAGGCCCCTGACCAACTTGGTGGCCTGCCACTGGATCCACTCCAGTATGTCAATATCTTTCTTGTACTTGGGAGCCTGAAACAGTATCCACATGTGGCCTTATAGAGGCTGAAGAGAGGGACGCAGGCTCCCTTCCCTCAGCCAGCAGGCTGCACTGCTGCTGGTACAGCCCAGGCTTTGGCTGGCCTCCTTTGCTGCAAGGACACACTCCTGGCCCAGGTTTGCCTTGTCCACTGGGGGCCCAGATCTTTTCTCTTCAATAAGGTGCTGTGTGTTAGGGTACAATGTAACTGCAACAAGAATTCTCAAGATAAAAAAATAGCTTATGCTGCTCTTACACAGGAAATACGAGAAATAATAACAAATGCTAGTCAGTTTGGGAGTTTTTCCTGTTTAATTTGGTGAAGAAGAGCTTGGACAGATTTTGTATTTCTTCTTTTCAATTTTACACATTTGACTTGTTTTAATTAGATTTCTGATAAATTTCATCCTATCCAGTTATTGGTAGAACATGCTTTGTATTCTAGAAACATCATCTGCAGGTGTGTGAGAGAAATTTGGGGGTTTGTTATGTTCCACCCCCAGCCCAGTGTGGATTTAAGAGCATTACGATGTGTTCTGTTTTAGATCACAGAAGCAGTAAATTACTTTTAAGTTCATGCTGGACACTAGTTTGTTGTTTAACCTTTAAATGCATGCTTTATTTGCTTAAGAAAATCAGAAAATACTTCCAATGAAATCATGTTCTGTGTCTGATTATTCTTTCTCATTATTTTTACCTATTCATTAAAATCACCAGCTGGGTAGCTTCTTTAATTTACTTCTGAATCTCTTTGGAAACCTCTTCTAACAGTAATACTTTACCTCATGCATATCTAAAACCAGATGCTGACCAGAGAGCAGCTTATGGCTGACAGAGTGTCAGCCTTATGTGCAACACCTGCCTCACCTTTTTGATATGCTGTAAGCCACAAGGTGATAAATAAGCACACTGTGAAGGAATTGAAACACCAAAGGAATCCCAATGTAGTCGCCATGCGGATAATTCAGTTTGGAAAAAAAAATGAAGCTGCAAAATATGTAAATAAAACCAACAAAAGGAATATTTTGTGTATTCTCTAGCTGCATTTTCCACAGTAATAACAAAGTTAGTTTACTGCATCTTTTAATCCTGATATATATATAGGTGGAAAGCTAGTTAGCATTCATATTTCCTATAGCAAAGATTATTGGTGTTTAGGTACAAGTCTGTTGGTATTACTTAAGATTTTTCCCAAACATTGAAACTCTTCCTGAATCACAAAAATAAAGGGTTGGATGGGGCTTATATGTTTATTTATCTAAGCCTCCGGCATAGACGCAGAACCCTATATATTGTTTTTCGAGAACATTCAGTAAGAGAGATTGCACAGTGGGTTGAGATTATCTCTTCCATCGCTTTAGTTCTTTTATAGATGGATTTTCCTTTTCATGCCTTGCTTATAGTCCACATGAATCTCTCCCTGCAGACTGAGTAGTCCATCTCTTAATGTCCTCCAACAGAGGATAGGGAGAACAACTGACCAACTGTTTTCACAACCCTTCGTGTCCTGGGAACCTGTGATCAGTCTAGAAAGAAAGCATTTAATGAGACACAAAGAAACAGGTTTCCTTTAACCTTTTGCTGTAAGTCATAAATTTTGACCTACATGAACTTCTGCAAGCTGTTTCTTATGTGGGTTTACATTTATGTTTGGACAGTGTTATGTGCGTTTCAAGGAATGCCACATAGCTCACATAGAAGGAATAAATGTCTGCTCCGTGTTGGTCAAAAGCTGTCAAAATTAAAGGCTTTTGTACGTATTTTGCTGCATATGGTAGTAGACAGTCAGCAAGCCATGAATAAAGAATATTCAAAGCTGATTTAATCCTTGTTTCCCTACTTTGAGAATCTAGATCCCTTCAGTAATTCTGTCTTGACTGATGCAAGTGTCAGCCTACTGAGTTTGAAATTTCTTGTTTGAACAAATGCTAGTTTCTGTTCCGGTATGCTCAATTCCAAGCTTTAACTGCCTGATTAAAAAGTGCACTGTGTGCGTAGCGTGGACATGTACCCACAAGTATCTTGCCTATTTTTTTCTAATTTGAGAGTTGTAAAGTAGCTTTCACCAATTTTAATAATTTAATTGTTTTGTTCTGTTGGTCTTGGTGGTAGTAGCTTCAAAATGCCCTTTCATTCTCTTCTTGGAAGAGAATGCTTTATCAAACAATGGAAGTCTCATCTTTGCACTCTTTTTGTGACAAGAATACATGCTCTGTTATAGCAGGTTGTAGGAAACTTTACAAATGTTGACATGAAGAGAATAATTCCTGCAAAAAGTTCTCAGCATGTAGTATTTCAGGCTATGAATTATGGCCGTATTTAAGGAAGACCAATTCATTTGCCTCCACGACACCACTGCCTTCAGACAACATACACAAAAACATCTGTTTTACAGTGCTCTGCGCCATAGGTTAGCTCTGCCTGAGCCTATGCTTTCCAGGCTAGCTATGTTTTTAATATATGAATTTTGATAGATTTTGGCCCCTTTAACTTGCCATATATGCATATTAGTCTTTATAGGAAACTTTATATTTTTGAAGGAGCCTTTCTCACTCCCTGTAAAATGAATACATACTTATTCTAATAATAATTTATCAGAAAAAAAACGACTTTTTAAGTATGTATTGCAGACAAACAGGACAGTTTAATCCAATTACAGCAGCATGTAATACCCGCAAGGTTCTTGTTTCTTTAGTTTTTCTTCTGTCCATAAAGTAGCATGTCTGAATATACTTTTGACTGTGTTGGTGGTGGGTGTTGTTTGTTTTCTATACACAGGTGACACTTTTGTGTAAAATTAGCTATGGTAAAATTCCTGGTTCTTGGTTCTTCCATAGACATATCTTCTTTCTTACTATGAGCTTGTTCCTTACACATATGTATACCTCATGTACAGTTGGTCCAGATTTCTGCTTTGGATTCAATTCCATATCAGAATCATCATTCAGGTTTCCAGTATAATAGCAGCACCACCAGAACTGGTGATGTATTGCCAGTCAATAGATAATACAGCAAATTGACCTATCCAGAAGCCAAAGTCTGAATATGATTGCCCACAATCTACCTTGGTGTTTATGTTGTAGATGACATTATAAATATACTGTATCCAACAGTACCTTGTTTGCAATGGGTGATTGATACTTACATTGCATCAAAGGAAATCATTGAATCGTCACTTTGTGTGATATCTCACAATTGTCCGTACTGTTTAGAAGTACTGTGCCCTGTGAGTATTCTTTCAGCTAGGCTGATTAAACTGCAAGCATCAAATTTCTGTTAGGTCCTATTTTGAATTATTAAAGCCTGACAGAATAACTGGATTTATTGTCAATGTCTAGCTTATATTTACAGTCCTTTTTTATCAAAATGAGCTGTTCACTTTTTCTACTTTCAGGTTCTAAGTAGTAAATAAGCATATGTAGTGTTACAGTTAGGCTTAAGTTTACACACAATTTATGTGTTTATGGGTCTTTGGGGGGGCAAAGTTGGGTTTTTGAGGGGGCAAAGTTGGGTCTTGACCTCAGAGTAGAAAAGAAGGTATTTTCTTGACACTTTCCTATGTTTGTACCTCTTCTTAAAATCATTCCTGCTAATAAATTTAACACATCCTTTTTTCACCAGAGGCTGAAATTTTACTAGCAATGTGCTGGCTCATCACATGTTAGAGAGATGTTGATAGTAACTTTAATATGAATACACAATGACTGTGCATTAAATGTTGTTCACTTTTAGAAAGGGAAAAACCTAAAATCCTTCTGTATGAGACTCTGTAGTTATTGTAAGCTGCAAGGGCTGTCACAGGAGAAAGGTAGATGGTCAGGAGACATTTCTTCTGTGCCAAATACAAGACAAGGCCTTGGAGACAGGCAGACTCCTGTTGTCACCTCTCTTCTGTCCATTTCTTCTAGAATACAGTGATCCACTTTGACTAAAATTCCTAAGCTGTTTTAGGGCTAAGTTGCCAGCAAGTGTAAAGTAGGAGAAGACCAAGATTATCTACAAGTTAATTGAAGAACATTGAAAACAGCTCTTGGTGACCATATCTGTAATGGCTTGCTTTTCATAGCTTATTCTCAGTGCTCCAAACACAAATGATGTTGCGTATCTAAACAGTGAAAATTAACTCCTGTCTAGCCACCTTACCAGGTGTACGTAAGTAAGAAAGCTAGTTCAAATTTGTTCTGGGTCTCTGTTAGATCTTCCCATCTTGTGACTGTTTTTCTAACACTCGCACTACAGACCGTCACTGATGTTTACATTTCCATCTGTATCATTGGAGATACCACATGAAAGAGTACAGATTCTTAACTTGGAAAAGTATTTATACGCAATCTATTTAGCTGACATTTCTTTCTGAAACCTCTGTAATTTGAATAAACACAATTGGTATATAAGAGCTGTTTTAAGATTTCTCAGTACCTCTGCGCAAATCTAAAACCTCTTGGTTCAGGATGCAAATTCTCCTGGGAACACAAACAGCTTTTATCCATTGATGGATAAAGAAGAGGTGACCACATTAATGCTTTGAATGATACTGGTGACTAAGGTGCAGCTGTTAGGCTGATGTGCGTAACCCCTGAAGCAATGGATGAGGGCACAGAGTGTTTACTGCTTGCTTTCCAAGACACTCAAAGCAGTGCTTCACCTTTGACTTCGTTTGCCTGTGTTTGAGAGAGCTGAGTACTTTCTTAAGCTTTTAAAAAGTAGTATGCAGTAACATGTGTTGCCTAACCTTTCTCAGTGCAGCGTAGGGAATGCTTGGGTAGCACAACGATTGTATGATATTTCATGGCTGGAACATACCAGCCTTATATTCTGCACTGGTTGTAGGCAGCAAGTGAGTTCCAAGTAAAATTTGACTTTACATCAGATTATCTTTTTGAGAAAGACTGCTTGTCTCCCTCTAATCTTATATTCTCAACAACTTTTTAGAATATAGGAGTTACAATGAAAAGAAGTTGGTAATGAAGGCCAGTAGCTTATTTCTCATGAGAGTCAGGTATTTCACGCTTAGTAGTTATAGTTACTGTTATATAATTTTCCCAATAAAACATAGAATCACAGAATCAAGCAGGTTGGAAGAGACCTCAGGGATCATCGAGTCCAACCATTGCCCTGACACCACCATGTCCACTAGATCATGGCACTAAGTGCCATGTCCAGTCTTTTCTTAAACCCCTCCAGAGATGGTGACTCCACCACCTCCCTGGGCAGCCCCTTCCAATGTCTAATGACCCTTTCTGAGAAGAAATTCTTCCTAATGTCCAACCTGAACCTCCCCTGAAGGAGGGAAAACATTTTGTGTTAGCACCAGCTTAAGTGTTTCTAGGACACAAAAACACATGAAGAATTTGAGAAGCATGTGGCTTTCAGAACTTGCACTGATTCTACTAGTATTTTTCATGTTATTTGTGTTAACCCTAGATAATTACTAATAAAAGCTTCCAAACATTTTGGGAGGGCCTGATAAGCTCTAAGGATCGCTCTATGTGGCAATAGTTGTTGCAAGGGTAAGAAATATACAGTGTCAAAAAATAGTATAAAATAAAGCAGAATGGTGCCTTTTCCTTTCACTCTAGTGTAATTAGAACATTCTGTATGCTGCTTCATATTTTAGCAAAAGCTTTTATGATATTTTGTCTACAAAATATATAGTGCTAAATTAGTACTTTTTACTCCACATCCCAGAGATTTTTAGCCTACATTTCTCTAAGTTCCTAAAAACTTCCTTCATTCTGGCACCTGCTTTTCTTCTGTTACAGCACATGTTTTTTATAAACTTTATGTAACCCTCCAAATGTCCACCTGTTCACTGAGGATTTGCTTGGCCCCGAGTAACCAAGAAGCTCTTTGACTACCTCAAAATTCATGTTGATTATCAGGCTGTGTTTTTACTTTCATTATAGGAATTTACTGTTTAGAGGGACACTGTAATAAGGTAACATTTATATTTTTAACTGTATAGAGTGTGTTCTTATAGATTCAACACACTTATATCTGGTGCAAAATAAATTACTGTTTAAATTTTGCTGTGTGCTTTTGAATAGTTTGCAATATTTAGAAGCAGCAGTATTGAAAAATTAGTAGACTGACATCCTCAGCATTGGATTTCTTCCTTTGGTCAATTTAAATGAAAACTTCTGAGATTTTGCATTTTTTTTTAATTTAATCTATTCATCAGTTTTATTGAAAGTAATATAAAGTGACACTTAATTCTGTCATATTTGGCTAATATGTAACTCAGCTGTCATGCACCCAGAGAGATTCTTTAGGGTGTTCAGCTGTCGTGTAATTTTTGTTGCATGAGAAAGGAAAATCTAAGCTGAATGTTTTTCTTTGTCTGTGAATGGAGGGGAGGGAACTGGTAGAAGCCTTTTTAAGACTCGATTTCCATATATTTGGTTTGATAATATTGACCTTGGACTTTTATAACAAAAATAAAGATTCAAAAACGCAACAAAAAAAAGATTCTTGCAGAAACATTCTCTCAGAAATTGTGTGCCTGTAACGTGCCTGCTGTTAGGAAGAAAAGGTCGGCTCATATCAAAGTAACAACTCACCCACTGCAAATATTATAAACACTGTATTTAATTTGTGTAATTCACTGAAAGTTCTAACTCTCTCTTTGACAACTCTCTTACTAGATCTTCCCAGGTGTCCTTTTCAATACTGGGTACTCAAGATATTGAACTGAACAGTGTAATTTACGATCAAATGAAATGAATCTCGATGGAATAAATCAAATATCACCCATGAAGGGTAATTATCTTTCATTTTCTCAACTGTTGGTCCATCCTAGATTTCTTTCTTTTCATATTTGTGAAGTAACAGATGCTACTTTCTATATATGACACAGTAAACATTTCAGCATTTTTTAAACATTTTAAAATTATGTTGGATAAGGAGACCTGATAGGAGAACTTTAAAAACTACTTCTATTGTTATAATGAGCCAACCAGTATTATTTTTAAACTTTTTATTTTTTTAATCCTCTAGACAAGTTTTCAGCCCAATAAACCAGGCTCTCATGATAACATATTTCAGGTTTTCTCCGTACATCGTTTCTGTCTGATTTTAACAATTCATGCAACCTTAAGAACGATGTAGAAGTAGTGTGAGTAGCAAACCCTTTACTTGGATGTTGTGGTTCAGCAGCTGACTTGCTGCCTTTTGCTGAAGTCCTGCCTAAAGGGCAAATAAGGTTGAAAAGAAAAAGTCTCCCAGCTTATACCTCCAGTAAACTTCTTGTTGTGAAACAAGTGAGTCAAACATATATTACCAAACTTTTATCTGTTAACAGCTTAAGCAATCTGTGGTTGCCTCATTCCTACAAAAAAAATATCTTTCTGTCCTTCAAAAAATCTTTCAGATTTATGACTCCCTCTGGAACTCGCAAATACGTAGGAGAGAGACTTAACTTTGATTAACAGTGTTTGCAGCTTTTCCTGCTTCTTGTCTTTTAGTAAATGCTGTGCATCCAGCTTTAATTGCCTTCCTGATGCTTTTCTCATAGCTCTACCATCGCACTTTCATTATGGCCTGGCTCTTTGGAGATGAGCATCATTTTAAAATGGTATAATTTTCTCATAAAGCCTCAAAGCTACAACAGCTCTTTCTGTTAATTTATCTAAAATGTGTGAACACCAGTGCCATACATGAAGGTATGTTGATGTAGAGGAACATTTTGTCCTGAGACATGTACTGTTTTCTGAGACACTTGGAAGAAAAAAAGCAACTTTGACGTTAGGCTGCTGTGTTATTGTTCATAATGGCCTATCAAGCCACCAGGGTAGTTGTAGTTTACATAATTTGTACCAGCTAGAGAAAAACAAGCGTAAAGTTTAAAAAAAGTGAATTACGAACTAAGAAACTACATTTCACTTGTCCTTCAAAACATTCCTGATAAACAAGACTAGTTTTACTGAAATCACATCACATGCTGTGCTCCTGGAATGACAGTCAGTGCTAGTATCTGAGTGACAGATGCCTACCTGATGGTCCATACACTGCTCTAAAAGGTGTTTTGCTTCTTAATCAAGAAAAAAAAAACTGAGAAGAAATTAATGGTAGTATCTCATTTTTAAAGAAGGGGAAATAAATTATAGGATGACTATGTGGTTATCTATGTTTGCATTGAAAGTCCATGCAAGAACTTCTGTGTCATTGTAGCTAGATGTTTGATTGTTATATTTGCATCATTATCCAGTGAAAACAATTCACCTTTTAAACCAGTAATTGAACATGGCAAATTGTTTTCAGTTGTTGATCCCAAATGTAAAGGGAAAAAATGTGGGGGGGCTTTCTGATAGCACTGCACTATTGAGTTGTGGTGTTTATGGTAAATTTTATGAAGGCACTTAAATTCTTTCCTATTGAAATTATAGACTTCTGTGGGATTTCCAGTATAGAGTGTGACAGAAATTTTTACTGATGTTCAATGTTAAAGCAAGATTCCAGTTTGCGTATTTGTTCATGTGTTTTATTTTTTTGCTTTTTGTCCATTTATAACCTATTTGTAAGCCCTTTCTATGAACACTTCAGTCCTTCTGAGTGCTGGCAGAAATACTACTGGGAATCAGCAAGAGTCATTTTCAGACTCCTGCTGGGATACACTTTACCTTATTTGGTCAAATTATAATGATTCGTAATGAAAGAAATAGATGCCTAAGAATGGTTTGCAAACTGCAAAAATATATGCAGTTAAATAATCTGTCTCTGTGGAACACCTACGTATCAGTTATTCCAAAATTATATACAGTCACTGTTTAGACATCATCTTTGTGCATCAGTCAATGTAAAAATAATATATATTGGCTCATTAACCTTTACATTTTGCAAATATATTCAGAAGTCTCCACTATTCTTTTGTCATGTTAGTACTTGTGCTTTTGGCTGATTCTAGGCATGCCTGAAAAAATCTCCATTTAGTCATCCCAGTCGTTCCCTCTTTACCACAAAACATACTGCCAGAAATGCTGTGCTTTATAGTTTGCACATTAATATGATTTTAAGATACTTTTCCAAATCTGTGTACTCCTCCTCAGCACAAGCAAAGAATAAAGGGCATCAAAAAGTACAACAAAAGTTGACCACAAAAAGAACTAGCCTAGCTTATCCTCCAGGCAACTCATGACTTCCACCAACCACCTTTGTACACCTTTCCTTTGTCATTGCAGTTTCTTGAGCCACAATAGTTTTACTTCCTACTGTTCCAAATTTTCATCTCCACTGCACCAATGTTTTTTCCAGACTCCTCTTCTTGCCCCATAGTATCTGTTCCTTCAATACCTTGTGATATCTAAGAGGAAGGAGAAGCATGATAGGGGATGGGAGAGGCAGGGTTGAGCCAGGGGGGTTCTGAGGGAGGCAATGCTCCTGAAGGGCACTCCATAGTTCAGAAGTCCTTTAGTCCTGTCATGCTTGCTTCCTCCTGATTGGGAGCTGGTTCCCATCAATTCTAGTACATGAGAAAACAGCAAGGTGCTGTTTCTACTATGTGTCTCTTGTTCAACTGCGATTCATTTCTGTGGGTTGACAGGCTTGGGGGAGACAAAAGGGGTGGGGGGAGTTAGGACCCATTCAAAATGATAGCCAGCATGTCTCAGTGGAGGCAGCCGTTGAAATCTGTGTTCTAAATAGATTAGATTAATTTAGGATGAACATTTTTACAAAATCAGTTGCTAGGATTTATGATGATCATTGCCTACCTCTGTTTCTTTGATCAGCTTAAGAAAATCTCAATCATAAGAGAGGGGCTACTGCAACACTCAGAGTCCTTTATTTGCAGTTTTAGTTGATAATGTAGAAAAGATAGAAAGCTTGCAGATAGAAATATAATGAATGCCTAATATCCTAATTCAGCCTATTCTTGGATCCTTACTGAGTCAGAATGGGGAAGAGAAAAACATATTATTAAGTGCTACTAACATCTGTGCTGGGAGATAGGGGACAGCTACCTCTGACTGCTGTTTTGCTCTGTGGGGGAATACTGCTGGTTGTGGAGAGTCTGATAATCTGTCCAGAGACCTGGTTAATGGAGTCGCTGAAAAAGGATTTTATCTTGGAGCATCATATTTGGTTTTGACAACAGACCAAAAATATGTATTTTTTTAATATTTTTTTAAAACTATTTGAGTTTTCCTAGTTCTTTCTAAGACATAGTCTAGAGCTGGAGTTCAGTGTTTTATTTCTGTGGGTTGATAGATTTAGGGGAGAGAAAAGGGGGTTGGACATATACAAAATAATAGTGGTTATCTTTTTAGTAAGCAGGTTAATATAAGTTGCAATGCATTTAAATTTTCTTTTTTTAAAAAATATTCTGTTATTGAGAGATGATACTACACAGAAAATTCTAGGCTATTGTAAAGAAGCAAAAGATAGTAGTTGAATTAATCTGTTAGAACTCTTCCAACTCATTTGACATGCCTAGAAACAGAACGCAGGGTTCTCTTAAAGGCAAGGAAGCTAAAACTCAGCTTTGCTTTAAAGCAATAATCATTGTGGGAGTGAATTAATGAGAAATAGCATATCTGTGCTTGGGAAAGAAAACGGTCACAGGTACTGAGATAGCCAAGATTAGACCCTAGACAATTCAGTAATGCACACACCATATTTAAGGTGATCAGTATACATGTCTATGTTTAGAAAACAATGTTCCTTATAGTGCTTTCTGCAATTCAAGAACAATTTCCTGCTCAAATAAGTTTTATTTTTCTGTCTTGGAGCAAATAGTCGTCACAAACTAGGTTACCTAGAAGTTTTCTATAATTTGAGATATGTGTATGGATACCTAAGAGGAAGGAGTAGGACACGGTAAGACTGACCAAGGCATAGGAATTGTACTTCTTTTTAATTCTTCAAGAAGTCTGTGCTTATAATTGCTAGGTATTTGTGTCTTATCTTAAAGATATACAATATTTTCAAAGAGTTATGGCTGGGATAATTTTGATGAGAATTGAAAGATATGTTTTCTCAAATGGACAGCACAATTTAAAACAAAATTTCAGGTTTCACTTTCCTAAAGCTATTCAAAATTCTGAACCTGCGCTCTCTTAGGAGAGTGCCTTAGCTATTGTGAGCTTGGGTGATCTATCTATCTTCTCTTAAAACTTTTACATTCTTGTAGATATAAATCAATGAAGCAGAAAATGTTGTATCTTCTGGTTCAGTGTCACTAACTACAGAATAAGGAAACATTTTTGTTCTCTTGATGTATGTCTGCATGGCTGTTTACATATTTTGCATGCAGAGGAATAATTACAGCAGGTTTTGACTCAGAATGTCTTTCCACATGTTAATTAGGACAGTTATTTTACTGTAGTATGATTATATAGATCTTTGTCTTTGTTAAATGGAAAATAAAGACATGATATTTTTGTCAAGTTAAAATATTTGTGGTGTTTTCCAGTAATATTTTTGATCAGGAATTAGTTATATGATCAGAATGTTTTGACATGAGACATCTTGCTAGATACTTGAAAGATTAATGTGAATGTGAGCAAGCAATTTATACAGCTACTAAGAATGGGATGACTGACTATGTTAACAAGCGTAGTGAGAAATGAATTTATAAAGGAGATGAAGTTCTGTTTAGGGAGGAGGACCTCAGCTTGCTTTCAGTATCACGGCATCATGTTCTGCCACACTATATAACAGATAAACAAGAACAGGATGAAGTATTATTGGAAAATAACTAGTTCAGTTGAAGTAAAAGCATTTAAACTTTTCTTCCTAATTTCCTGCTACAGTGAACCTGTGATTTCTTGTTAGAGTTGTCATGTGTGGAAAAAAACCACAACCTAGCAAAAGCAAGAGTGTTAATTTACCTCTGTCCAAATCATACTCTAATCTGATAACTTGATCGTTACAAATTTGATTGCTATTGGATAAAATAATTCTTTGTGTCTTCCTAAGTTTTTGTAACTCTTTGCCATGGCTTTTCCTCTAAGTGCCCAAACTGAAATATTCTAGATTAAATGTAGTTTTTGTATCAGTTTCTTGTATGTTCTGTACTTCCCTTGGCTATATATTACCAAGATACATATTGAGCTAGAAGTCTTTCATTTTTTTTTGTTAAGGCTGTGAACACTAAATTGGTTGTCAACTAGCTGTGGATTTGACAAAGGTTCATTAGGAGGCAAGAATTTCAATTTGCAAATTCGAAAAAGTCACTTTGCCTCAAAGGATGTGCAAGTGCTCAATGGGAGTGTAACGTGAAAAAGTACAGGATGCACTGAAGAATTTGAGGGGTTTTTTGAAATGTAGGTGAACTCTCAGAACCACCAGAAACAGCCATCCAGAAAACGTATCAAAAAATGTGCCGGAAGATTAACAGCCATTCCACTATGATTTTTATGACCAAAGATGCGTAAAAATGAAATCTCTAGCAAACTTTTATTCGCTACAGTTTGATTGCTAATGAATGGAGTATTCATTTGAAGGTAAGGGAATGACAGTAGGCTTCATTAGTTCTAATTTTCCTATGAAATCTGATGTATGATTCATGATAAAGGGTCTGAAGTTCATGTCTTGCCTTGGCATAATTTCTTTGTTCTTCACAAAATAAGCTTGTCAACATCCTGGTTCCTTAGTTCATTTATGTTATGAATTTTTTATTAAATTATAGATATGAAACATTCCAGTGATTTGTTATGTGAACTGGCAGAGGCAATTATTGGAGCAATGGCTAGAACAAAGACTGAGAGGGAACTGTTTTCCTCAACAAATAAATGGACTTTGCTAGGAAAATTATTTTCCCCAAGAAATGCAACCTGTGTCTTTCTGTTGTGTTCTGGCTTTCTACAAGAAAAAAGCTTGAACCCTATCTATTACTGCGTTACTCTTTTGTCACCAGATTTTCTTTTTTTTAAAATTATTTTTAGTTTTTTTCTTTGTGTGTTTGTAAGTCTTTGGTTTCCATAAA